>NC_044390.1:74528591-74836605 GCF_006542625.1 Nomascus leucogenys
AGGCGGGCGGATCACGAGGTCAGGAGATCGAGACCACGGTGAAACCCCGTCTCTACTAAAAATACAAAAAAATTAGCCGGGCGTGGTGGCCGGCGCCTGTAGTCCCAGCTACTTGGAGAGGCTGAGGCAGGAGAATGGCGTGAACCCGGGAGGCGGAGCTTGCAGTGAGCCGAGATTGTGCCACTGCACTCCAGCCTGGGCGACAGAGCGAGACTCCGTCTCAAAAAAAAAAAAAAAAATCAATATTACTCAACATTGTAATTTTGCAAATCTGTTGAGTATAGTGTGGAATCTATTGTTGCTTTCATTTTCATTTATCTTATTACTAACGAATTTGAGCATCTTTTCATCTGCCTGTTGACTATTCTGGTTTCCACTTCTGTGACCTGCCTATTCATATCTACAGACCGTTTTTCTATTGCATTTCCTTTCTTTTCTCATTGATTTATAGGAGTTACTTATGTAGTTAGATGTTAATTCTTTGTTGGGTTTAGATATTGTAAATATCACTTTCCATTCTGCCACCTCTCTGTTAACTTTGTTCACAGTGTCTTTTGTTGAACAGAAACCCTAATTTTGATGTAATCAAATCTACCAACTTTTTTTTTTCTTTTTGCTTTTTGGTTTGTGCCTTGGAGATTTTATTTAAGAGAACCTTCCATGCCCTAAGTTCACAAAGGTATTGTTTCACTTTCTTCTGTTAGCTTTGTAACTTTCCTTTCACATTCAGGTTTTTCGTCCACTTAGAGTCTACTTTCATATATTGTGTTTGAGAGGGATCCAAATTCATTTAGTGAGCCAGTTTTCTCGACATTATAGAACCATTCCTTTCCCCATCGAGATGAGATGCAACCTTTATTATAAATCGGGTTCAAACAAGGATTTGTTTTTTTTTTTTTCTTTTTGAGACAGAGTCTTGCTCTTGTCACCCAGGCTGGAGTGAATGGCGTGATCTTGGCTCACTGCAACCTCGACCTCCCGGGTTCAAGCAATTCTCCTGCCCCAGCCTCCTGGGTAGCTGGGATTACAGGCACCCACCACCACGCCCAGCTAATTTTTTGTATTTTTAATAGACACATGATTTCACCATGTTGGTCAGGTTGGTCTCGAACTCCTGACCTCAGGCGATCCACCTGCCTTGGCCTCCCAAAGTACTGGGATTATAGGCATGAGCCACCATACGCAGCCCAAACATGTTTTTTTTTTTTTTTTTCTGAGCTTTTGTTCTCTTCTGAGCTCTCTGCACCTTATTGTTCAAGAAATAAAACAGAATGAGTTTTGTTTGGCAGAATTTGTCTGGTGTGTTCTGAGTAGGGGAGCCCTGATGATTTCCTGTAACGCTGGGAGGTGGTGAGGCATAATGAAACTAACATTAAACTTGGGGTCAGAGGAACCCAGGCTTGGTCCTGGCTCCACCACTTACAGCCACGTGAACTCGAACTACTTCCTCAACCTCCCTGAGCCTCCGTTTCTACATCTATTAAACAGGGATGATGATATGTATCTCCTAGGAATTCTGTAAGAGTTAAATGCTAGAATATATGTAAAAGCATAGCTTTCAGTAAATGTTATTTTCCCTTTGATCACTGTCACCAGACAATAACTCTAACAGTAAGTGGTTTTCCCCAGGCCTCACCAAGGTAGGTATAAATTGGGAACACATTATTCCTGATCCCCCAAATGTCACTGCCTCTTGTTCTCGCCTGCTAATGGATGACTTCTCCTCAGTTCTTTCTGTGTATCCCCATGGTGGCCCATGTGGGCTCATGGAAGCTTCCCTTTGACCTTCCCACCAATGGGCACACTTCCATGGCACTGCAGAGGTTTCCAGGGACACACAATTTCTCCTCTTCCAAAGTCAGCCAGTCAGCCCCACAGGCTTGGAGACAAAGGTAGCTGTAGATGCTTAGCCAGGAATGTTGGGCGAGTCCTCAGAGTGTGGCTCTTGCCTGGGCATTTCTTCACATGGGCTTTAGGAACACAGTATTTCTGCCTGGCTCCCCTTCCTCTCTCAGCCCTTTCCCCTGAAAAAATAGAGATAAAAATCAAGACAAAGCATGGTCTCTGGGTCACAGGCTTGAGGGAAGAATGGGAAGTGTTGCAGCCGTGCTCTGGACTGGGTGGCCTGGTGGGGCTGCTGAGCCTGTGCTGCTGGAAATAGTTTGGTTGAAAGGCCATGCAAAGCCAGCTCTGTGAAGGTGCTTCTTTGGCTGCCTTTCAAAAAAGGGATTTTTTTTTTTTTTTTTTTACAGTTTTGTGACTTAAGCTTTTGATCCCTTGGTTGTGGCTCTGTGCTGATACCTCTGCTGAGCCTTGAAGGGCTGTCAGGCTAGGCAGGAGGATGCAAAAGTTCTTTTCGACCCAGCACACGGCCAAGAAAGGCTATCACCTTCCAAGAAGGGTGACCACCTCCTCCTATAGGGCAGCCCTCAGAGGGCGTTTATCTCAGCGGGCATTGGCCTGACCCACCCCCCTTCTCCTCCTCCCTTTGGATTGTGTTTTGAACTACTGCTGGCATAGCCGATCAGAACACGCTTCCCTTCCCCCTAACCTTATGATATTAATAAAGCAATTTCATTCCTCTCTGGATCCTGGGACCTGTATGTAGGCTCTGGCTTGATTCCAGCTTGAGTAGCAAGCAGGGAGATCATTCTGGAACTGTGCTGTGTCAGAATGAGACTAAATCCCATCTCTAGGTTGCTTCTGCCAGGCTGACAGATTGGAGAGAAAGGAGATTTAGGAAATCTGCCCCAAACCTGTTGCTAAACAGCCTCACACTGTCTGTCCAGTCCCTGGGAAGGAAGGATTTGACTGGCAAATCTCGTTCTAGGATGAGACTAAGCTGCTGTCCCGCCAGGCTCCTACAAAGCTTTAGGGGAGAAGTATGGAGATGGGTTGGGGAGGGGCACTCAGTCCAGATGCCCAGAGCTGGGCCCCGTTTCAGAGCCAGTTGCCCTTTGATTTTAAGCAGTAAAGTCTGGCCTAGACTTTTGTAGTTATTCCTTTACTAGCAGAGGATTCCTTGCTTTTCCCTCTCATTATTTAAATACTCTTGGAATTAAGGAGGTAAATAAGTGTACACTCAAGATAGATTATGAAATCGAGTTTTTTACTCCTCCTCCATTTCCATCTTAATAGTGCAGTATACTTGCTATATTTTTGTGTTAAATGTTAAGAGGAAGGCCATAATTCACTCTTCAAGCTCCATTTCCACTTATTTGATCTTCATTTCAGCTTGGATGGCAAAGATACTTAGTACTTCTGCCACTTGGGTTCTGCGATCATGGCAGACATAAGTAATTGAGCACAGCACTTTTTCTCACTGAGCTCAGATGGGACTTCAGGATCCTTCTCAACACAGTTCTAGGCAGCTGCTACTGATGAGAATTGGCATGTGAGATGTAAACTGTTTGCTCTCCTGCCCTGTAGGCACTCATCTGGTCTTCTTCATAGTTCTTTATTCATTCTATTTGGTACTTTGTACCTTATATGACAAAGTATCTTCACTTCATAAAAAAGTGAAGACCTATATCTGAAAAAGTGAAGATATATTTTCTGTAAGTTGCTTGAGAGAAGAATCTGTGTTTGATTTACTTTTGCATCATCCCAATTCTGCCCTGTTGTCATCTTTAATACCTATTTGCTGGATCAATGAATGAATATATCTTCCCATTAAGGCTAAGAGAACAGTGTTGAAATTGTACTCAGGACCAACGTTAGGTCTTGCAACTCCTTCCCCAGTGACACATGAATGAAAGCCAAGCAACAATTACAGAATACAAGCTGAGAGTACATTTAAGCCCATTTCCTGCCCCAAACCAGAGCAAAGCAGGGATAGTTCATCTCATGTAAATTTCATAGTACAGGAAACCGCCTCCCCTGAGCCAAAATTCAATTCAACTTGGCGTCTTTCTCAGCTTGGTTCCAGCAAGTGTGTGGCACTGAGAGGTTGGATAGAGCCTGCGTCCTCAAGGAGTGTATTACCAAGGGGGCCATAAGGTGTCCAGATGACTAAATCAGCATGATAACCCCCTGACCTCCTCTACAACCATTCGCCTCTGTGCTCACTGAGCTCAGCCTCGTGGACTTCCTGCCACACTTGAAGATACACCCACCCCAGAGCCTCTGTCTATCACACCTGGCAGCCACTGCTTCACCCCCTTGCTTCCCTCTGGGCTTTTCTCAAATGTCCCCTATGTCCCTGATGACCCCATCATTCTCTTTCCTCCTTTTCTTACTTTACTTTTTGTAGCACTTTAACCAGTGGACCTGTAGACATTGACTTATTATTGTCTTTGTTCATCATCTGTCTCCTCCCCTGGGACGTGAGCTGCAGGGACATTGCCTCTTTGGCACGTTGGTGTCTCCCCAGTGCCGGGAGCAGGGTTTATCAAACTCAGCACCATTGGCATTTTGGCCCAGACAATTCTTTGTTGTGAGGGGCTGTCCTGTGCATGGTAGGATGTTAAGCAGCATCCCTGGCCTCTACCCAGTAGTTGCCAGTAACACCCCCTCTCCTCGAAAAGAATGCCTCCAGACATTGCTAAGTGTCCCCTGGAGGAGAGGCAAAATCACCTCTGGTTGAGAACCACTGGCCTAGAACAACATTGGCACCTAGCAAACACAAATATGTGTTGGAAGAATGAATGAACTCCTCATTGGTTGGCGGTGCTCCAACTGTGTGCTAAGCACCGGTTTTCTCCCATTTACTGTTGCATCTGTGTGTGTAGATGGAGAAATTCCCATCTACACTTCCTCAAAGGCTGTTCCTAAATGTTTCAGCTGGGTGGTGCCTGTAGGAAAATATATGAGAAGATTCAGGGCCCATAAGCAGAGAAGCCATTAGCTTGAACCCATCTTCCTCTGCCTGGGCCCAGAAAGCAAACACTCCCCTGGGGTTCACTTTATGTATATAAAGCATCATTTTCCTTTGAGGAAGTGGGGGTGTTGTGCAGTTTAGAGATAATATCCATAAAGCTTCTGAAACAGTTCCAGACACACAGTAGTAGATGCTTAATAAATGGCAGCTGTGATACTATGCACAGGCCTTAACCTGACCCCTGCTTGCCTTTCCAGCATGTTCATCCCACATCCCCATCTCCAAGCTCCTCTATCTTATAGATAAAGCAACTGAAATTGAGTCAGCTGGAGGAATGTGCCCAACGTCACACAGCCAGGAAGTGATGGAGCCGGACCCTGGAGCTCAGGTGTCTGGGCTGTGGGACCCGGCACTTTCTCTTCCCTGGAGAGAGGGATGGCCCCATAACTCAGCATCCTGCGCTTTCCCTAGCCCAGTGCCTTCCATTCATGCTCAGTAAATACTTGTGGGGTAACTGAATGCACAGCCCAGCAAATAAAATCAGACAGGATCAGTGCTGGAGTGGAGTCTGCGCAGACAGCTCAGGACACGTGGGAGGCGGAGAGGACTTTCCGGTGGAATTGTTAGTGTGTGTCCTGGGCAGAGGCCTGGGTGAGCCCTCCCAGAGTGAGCCCACCGAGTCTCCATGGTGGGAGGGCTCTGGGATCATCAGCCCAGTTGCCTGCAGAGGGAGTGGTCAGGGAAGGGGGCTGGGGGCAGCCGCAGCCTCCCCTTCGTCTGCCTCGGTGCCCCGTACCCTCCTGCCTGGTCAGAGCACTTCTTTGTTCTCCCCTCTGCTCTGTTTTCCAAATCGGAGGCTTTGAGGTCTGCTGGGTCCTTTCCTTTTTCTACTTCCTACATCTTACAGCCCCTGCCTGACTTCGCAACAGGCACAGTTCCGGCTTCAGAACTGCCCTAGTTGTCTAACCTACATTTCCCATTTCCTGCTGGGCAGGATCTCGCACCTGCCCTTCGAGGCTGGGTTTGAGGCCGGCTCACTCCTCTCTCCCCATGTCCCCCTCCCAGGCTGGGACCCTCCCACACCAAGTTCAAAGTTGGCTTTTCAAATCGTTGCACTTTGGGGCCAGGGGAGGCCCTTTTCCTGAGTGCTTTCATCCTTCCTGGACTTTTCAAAGTGAGCTCCATAGCCCCACCCAACCCGCTGGGACCAGGATTCTTGGCTGTCCTGCTGAAAGTGATGCTTTATATACGTAAAGTGAACCCCAGGGGAGAATTTGCTTTCTGGGCCCGAGCAGAGGAAGATGGCTTCAAGCTAGTGGCTTCTCTGTTTATGGGCCCTGAATCTTCTCATATTTTTTCCTACAGGCACCACCCAGCTGAAACATTGAGGAACAGCCTTTGAGGAAGCCTGTGTTGGTAGGGACATCTGAGAGTGTTGATGAATGCCAACGGCTCTGATGGAAAAAATAAGCTAATCGAAAAACCATTTAGGAGTAGCTTTCCTCTACAGTGAATAATTTCATCTTTCCTCATGCTCTGGTACCCAAACTCACCTGAGATCTTTGACTGTTTTCTCTTGGGCCCTGAATGAATGCTTTGCGATGGAGGAAGTAGCTGGCTTTGGGAAAAGGTTAAGTCTTTTTGGCCTCCTCTGGTCACGCAACACACAGAGAAAACATTTAGCAAGCAGATTCCTGGACTGAGGAACCTCTCTGAAATGGAAACACTAAGGTGTTAAGTGTTAGGGGTTCCCTTTAAAATAACAGTAGTGGCTGGGTGCTGTGGCTCACGTCTGTAATCCCAGCACTTTGGGAAGCTGAGGTGGGAGGATCACTTGAGCCCAGAAGTTTGAGACCAGCCTGGGCAACATGGCCTGGCCTTGTTTCTACTAAAAATACAAAACATTAGCCAGGTGTGGCGACATGTGCCTGTGATCCTGGCTACCCAGGAGGCTGAGGTGGGAGGATCATCTTAGCCTGGGAGATCAAGGCTGCAGTGAGCCAAGATTGTGCCACTGCACTCTAGCTTGAAGGACCAGAGTGAGACCTGGTCTCAGAAATCATCATCATCATCATCATAAGTAAAAATAAATAAAATGATAGCAGAAACAACAGCAACAAAACCAAAGCCCTCTCCTCCCTGTAGGCCACTGGGGCACCTCCAGGGGAGAAGACCAGGGGCCTGGTGCCCTTCTATCTCTCACTGGCTGCGGAGCCCTTAGCAGGTAGCTCGAAGTCTCTGGGCTTAGGTTCCTGGTCTGTAGCACAGTGATGTTCGTTACTTAGCTGCTGGAGGCGAGACCTGGGCCAGATGGTCTCTGAGGTTCCTTACCACTTGGTTTCTGTGATCCCCTCCCTTCCACCTCCACTGCCCTCTTCCCAGGTGGACAATTGTTCTTTAGGGACTTCTCTTCCTGCCCTTGGAATCCTATACCCTTCAGCGGTGTCTCCTATTCAAACCTGCAGAGGTTTCCCTCCCATCACTTTGGGAGTCGAATCCAGGGTTCCTGCCTCGACTGAGGCTGTGTACCATCCTGCCTGGCCTGGGCTGCTTTTCCAGCCCACTTCCCCGTGCACCATCTCTTATTTGTCACTCTCCAGGCCCAGGGCCCTTTTTGCTATTCCTTGAATAAGACCAGCAACTCTCAGCTTCAGCTTTTGCCCTTGCGGTTCCTTCTACCAGGATGGTGTCCCCTAGACAACCCCATGGCCCCCGTCCTCACTTCTGTCTGGTATCTGCTCCCCTCCTCGAAGATGCCCTCCTCTCCCTCCCTCACCACCCTGCGCCCCAGCCATCCCCTTCTGTCATCTCATCTGGCCATATTTTCCTTCACAGGGTGTGTGTTACAAACATGTTTGCTTCTTTTGTTTCACTCAACTCCAGGAGGGCCAGGCTTTCTCTGTTTTGTCCCCACTGAGTCTCTGGTCCCCAGAACTCTTCCCAGCACATAATTGTAGGCCTTGAGTATATATTTGATGAATGGATGAATGAATGAATTTGCATTTATGCTGCAAACTCCTTGCGCCATGTCTCTGGAACAGGTTGATTTCCCTGGGCTCAAGTTCCTTAACTGAACAATGGGCTTATATTCACCCTAACACCTCACAGTGTTGTGTCTGGCTGCAGTTCAGAAGGAAAGCAGACCTGCAGCCATCTATCCACCTTCCAGCAGAACAGATTCTCAGGCGCCTTGCAGCCCTGACATTGCACGATGCTGTGATTCATCTGTGACCCTTAAAAGACCTGCCCTTAACTCCCGGGTTGCAATACAGCAGTATAGGTTCTCAGCACCGAGAAACAAATACTACTGCTATGGCCCAGAGCAAACAATTTTCTCCTTCATTCTGAGTTATGTAATAATGATCAGAGCTGCCTTTTATTGAGTGATTACTATATGCCAGGTACACATGCTGTTTTATTCAACCCTACAACCCTCGCGCTTGAATGTGCGAGGTGCTCTCAGCAGCCCTGTTGTTCAGGTGAGGGGCCCAGAGGTATAAGGGGCAGATTCTCCATTTGAGCCCGGGCCCGTCTGAGTCCAGAGCCCGACATCTCACCCCTGCTGTGTGTTTTTCTGCTTTTCAACGAAGAAAAAGAGTCAGTGGCTACTACCTGGACTGTCTTGGACATGGAGATGCACTGCTCAGATACCCCTTCAGGACTGAAGGGCCTCCCCCACAGCTGAGGGGAGTGCTGCTGGCACAGCTCTCAGCTTTCAGTCCCCTTTGGAAGTTGACCTTGTTTGAGAGAGCTTCTGGGCCAAAGTCTCACCCCTCTCCCTAGGCAGCCCGTGTCCAGGAACTGATTGATGTAGGGGTATAAAAGCCCAGCCCCCATGCACCAATTTAGGACAGCGCTGAAGCATCATCCTAGCTTGCTAACACCCACTAGAATGGCCTGAGGCCTCTGTTGAGACTGCATCACAGTCTTACTTCTCCCTCTGTCCAGTTTTGCTTCTCACCCTTCCCTGCCACTGGGGTTGAGCCCAAGAAGACTTCCTTGAGAGAGAGAGAGAGCAAGAGTGTGTGTGTGGTGTGTGTGTGTGTGTGTGTGTGTGTCCCATGTATACTCCTTTTATGCTCATCTCTATCTCCTTATTTGCTTCTTGGGGACCCCAACTTGCCTCAGGGACATCTCCCCTGGATCCCTGTGGGTCTTAGAGGGCCCCATGTGCTGGAGATGACCATGTGCTTGGAGGTGACTGTCAGTCTAGCTCCTCATTGTGGTTCTGAGTTGTGATGTTTTCTGGTTAGACGAATAACTCTTTGCTGAGCTACTGTAAACACACACCATGGTCATTTCTGGCAAATGCCTGTTGAAGATGGATGGTTTGGGAATGAGAAAGGCAGAAATGGGACTACCATTGCACACAGCTCACACAGCCAAGAGGAAGACCTTGTTTTGGGAAGGCAGTGGGATGTGGCCAAATGTAATAAAGGCAGTAGGATGTGGCCAAATAATGTTTAAGTCTGGTTGCTTCAATGACAGCCCCATTCTGGACTTGTTTTAATCCCCTCGTAGTTTCCAGAAGGACCACAACACACACTTGATGCTCAAGAAGTGTGGGAAGAAGATAAGTGAATCATCTGGTAGGGAAGTAAAAGGGAACCAAGCAAAGCGAAAAAGTGGGGAACATAATCTCATTATAGACTTCGGGAGACCAAGTCATGTGTAAATTTCACAAACACCGGTGGAGTGCTCCCTTTGTGCAAAGCCAATGCCAAGGGCTGGAATATTAGATGATTCAGCTGTGGTCCCTGTCCAGAAAACACTTGTGACTCAACCTTGGGCATGTCCCTTACCCACTTTCTTTGGCTTGGCTATAGGCAGACATGGTCTCTTAACCTCAAGTCACTTAAATATTGGGGGATGATGGGTTTGCTTCCTCCTGGCATCTTCCCTGCTCATCCCCTTACTTTGCACATCATTTGGCAATGACTGCACCACTGCCACCACAAATTGCTATTAATTATTGAGCACTCACCATATGCCAGGACCTGCGCTTAAAGCAATTTATGTACACTATGGTATTTCATCCTTATAACAACTCTATAAGGCAGATACTCTCCTATTTTATAGACGAGGATCTGAGGCTCTGGGAGCATAGGTAATTTGTCCAAGGTCTTATAGCAAGTAAGTAGGGGAGCTAGGACTGTCCAACAATGCGCCCCATCCTCTTAGTCCCCCTCTACCTGGAGAAGCCCACCTGTTCATATTTTTGGCTCTCACCTTGTCCCCTTACAGGCCCTCATTCCCCTTGAGCTGTCTGGTCCTGCCTCCACACACTGGCTCGCCTTCCCTGTTTCCCTTATCACAACACGTCCTGACTGTTCATGCCCAAACCTACAGCTGTGCTGGCTACCTCTGCCTTTGGGACTAAGAATGGATCTTCTGTCACTTGTGAAAATGTCCCCTGATGGGTGTTTGGCTGCATGCCATGCCCTGTGGACAAGCATTGGGGTTCCCTAAGAGGCTGTAAAATAGGAGTCACTGGGATTCTGCCTGCATCTGATGTGAAAGCCACGCCTGCTTTTGTAGCACAGAGTAACAGATGGTGCCAGAAGGAATTTAAGAAGCCTGATTTTTGCTCACAGCAGCAGGCAGTGTGGGGTAGTGGTTAAGCACCAGAGCCATCAAAGTTGACATCCTGAACTTACCATGTACCTGCTGAATGACCTTAGGCAATTTACTGAACCTCTCTGAGCCTCCCTTTGCCCTTCTATATAAATGGGATAATAGTAAACTCCCATAGGATTGCTGGAAAAGTAGGTGAGACATTGCATTTAAAGCACTCATTGCTCCATCTGGTGCAGAGTAAGGGCTCCATAAATGGTTCTGGTTGTTGGCATTGCTCTTGGTGTTAGTAGACCAGTTGATAGGGTTTGTCTGTGTCCCCACCTAAATCTCATCTTGAATTGTAGCTCCCATAATCCCCACGTGTCATGGGAGATACCTGGTGGGAGGTAATTGAATCATGGGGGTGGGTTTTTCCCATGCTGTTCTTGTGATAGAGAAGAAGTCTCACGAGATCTGATGGTTTTATAAAGGGCAGTTTCCCTGCACACACTCTCTTGCCTGCCGCCATGCAAGACGTGCCTTTGCTCCTCCTTCACCTTCCGCCATGATTGTGAGGCCTCCCTAGCCATGTGGAACTGTGAATCCATTAAACCTCCTTTTCTTTATAAATTACCCAGTCTCAGGTATTTCTTCATAGCAGTATGAAAATGGACCAATACACCAGCCACAAATTGAATATCCTCCACATCCCATCCTCTCTCATTTCTTTTCTTCCTTCCTCAATATTAATCATTACCCACTGCCAGCAAAGCCTAGTGCTGGGACAGTTGGAAACAGAGAGATGACAAAGACTGACTCAGGCTTGAGGAGCTTACAGAGCCCTCCAGAAGAACAAGGGTCAGTTGGACAAGCTGCCTGGAAGCCTTAGCTTTGAATCTTGGCTCCACTCCTTGCTCCATGTCTCTGGAACAGGTTGATTTATCTGGGCTCAAGTTCCTTAACTGAACAATGGGCTTATATTCACCCTAACACCTCACAGTGTTGTGTCTGGCTGCAGTTCAGAAGGAAAGCAGATCTGCAGCCATCTATCCACCTTCCAGCAGAACAGATTCTCAGGCCCCTTGCAGCCCTGACATTGCACGATGCTGTGATTCATCTGTGACCCTTAAAAGACCTGCCCTTAACTCCCGGGGTGCAGTACAGCAGTAAAGGTTCTCAGCACCAGCAAATGTGTCCTGAACTGAGCACTGGTAAACAGACCCAGTATTTATGAATGGGTGTCACTGGCCTGCTGCTTTGCATTTTATCACCAAAGATTATGGAAGATTGGGAGCTCTTATTTCAGAGCATGCTTTATGGTTTTCATTACTCTCCTGAATCTCTGTATAATTTGCTGGGATTAGGGATGGAGTGCCTTTGTTTCTTTGTTTGCATTCTTTTCCTTCCATGTAAACCAGTAAAAATCAATAAAAAGCCAGCAGATGAAAGCCCCGCCCACACCAGAACTTGGTTGCATGTCCCAACATGACTGAGTTGGCCCCTTCTTGGTCAGGGAACAGGCTGAGTGAGCCTGAACCTAGGTTTTTGTTTCTTTGTGGTCTCAAGGAGGACCATGCCCTGTATTTACAGATGGGGAAACTGACACCAAGAATTAGGAAATGATCTGTCTAAGGCTGATTTACCTAGCATCTACTGAACCCCATGCTGAGTCATTTGACAAATTATTTCGGGGTGCCTGCTGAGTGTAATTAGCAAGGATCAGGGAATGGCTTTGTTTCTTTGTCTGCATTTTTCTTTTTAACCCTGAGCTGAGCTGCCATTCTGTCACAATAGTCTCCAAAACAGGGTACATGCGTGAATGTGCACGAAAGGGCAAGAAGAATGTTCTAGAACTTTTTTTCTCATCCTTTTAGTATTTATATACTTCATGTATATTTTATAATGAGCTATATGATATAGTAGTACAGCAGTATATTATATACAATGTTATATATGCTATGTATACGTCTCTAATATTATACTATATATTCAGTTATAGGTTTGGTATAATCTATAATTAAATATATAGTCACATATCAGAGAGGTATATATAAGAATGATAGGGATGTGTGATCAAAACTGTTCGGAGACCACCGGTTTAATGAATGCATAGCTGTTCCTGACCATTCTGTCTACAGTACCCACCCCGCATCATTACTCTCTTTTCCTCTATCCTGCCTTTGTCTTCATCATTCTCCCTGATACTGTATTGCATTTTTGTTTATGGTCTGTTTCCTCGACTAGAAAGGTAGCTCTGCATAGGTGGAGACTTGGGTTTGCCCACTACTGTCTCCCCAGCACCTAGAAGTGCAGGCTGGGCACTCAGGGGCATGTGCTAAGTACTTGCTGAAACAAATGAATGGGTGTGGAGCCTCTGCAGACAGGTGAACACACATGCCCCACAAGAGTGGGCTCTGTAATGGGTTAGGGCAAGTGCAGAGTAATCTAGGGATGCCAAGCGGGCATCTGATCCAGCCTGAGGTATGCAAAGGGGCTTCCTAATGAAGGGCTGCCTACACTGGCACCCAAAGGCTGAGGAAGGAGTTGGCCAAGAAAGAGGAGAGCTCCAGGTAGGAACAGCAAGGGCAGATGGCAAGAGACTAGGGAGGGCAGCGTCTTCCTCAGGGCTGGGCTGTGTCAGGGAATTAATGGCAATGGATGAGGCTGGAAAGGAGATTAGATCTGTTCATCAAACGCTTCCACATGGTCTTCAGGAGCTGGGGCTGTATCCTAAGGGCAGGGGGAACTATTCCGACTGCAGCATGGTGGTGGTGTGTGGCGCATGGACTAAGACGCCAGACCTCTGGATTTGCATCCTGGCTGTGTTATTCGTCAGCTGTGTGACTTTGCAGTTATTTAACCTCTCCGGCCTCAGCTCCCTCAGCTGTCAAATGGGGATGATAATAGGATCAGCCTCAGCAGGGCATTGGGAGGATTAAATGAGCTAATTCATGTAAATCGCAGAGATAGCTCTTGGCATGTAATAACTACTCTATATGTGCAATTTATTATAATTCATTCAACAAATGTTTATTGAGCCCCCTATGGTCTCCAGGCTGGAGATACAGTTGTGACCAAATCATACCTAAACCATGGAGCTTGCATTCTAATTAGGGCAGAAGAAAACAATAAATGAAGAAATAAATTAACAAGAACAAATCAGCCAGCAATAAGACCAAGAAGAGAATTAGAGTGGGGATGTATAAAGGTGATGGGACTCCCTCAGGTTGGGCATTCCATAAGGGCCCCCTGGAGGAGGCGACTTACTAGGAATGAGTTTGGATGCTTTCGAAAGCCTGCAAGAATAAGTGTGTTTGCCATATAGTGGGCCCAGGGGAGGGAGGCTTTAGGAGAGATGGGCCAGGACCTGGCACACAGGGCTTGTCTGTCAAGGGAAGGGGTTTTGGTGCAAAGCCACTAGAGGTTTCTACGTGTGGTGGGATTTTTTTTAAAAGATCCTTTTTAAAAGATCCTTTTAAAAAGGTCTCCTTTTTAAAAGATCCTCTTTGTAGCAATTGTGAATGGGAGTTTACTCTTGATTTTGCTCTCTGTTTGTCTATTATTGGTGTATAGGAATGCTTGTGATTTTTGCACATTTATTTTGTATCCTGAGACTTTGCTGAACTTGCTTATCAGCTTAAGGAGATTTTGGGCTGAGATGATAGAGTTCAGCCATAAAAAAGGATGAGTTCATGTCCTTTGCAGGGACATGGATGAAGCTGGAAACCATCATTCTCAGCAAACTAACGAACAGAAAACCAAACACTGCATGTCCTCACTCATAAGTGGGAGTTGAACAATGAGAACGCATGGATACAGGGAGGGGAACATCACACACCGGGGCCTGTTTGGGGGGTAGAGGGCTAGGGGAGGGATAGCATTAGGAGAGATACCTAATGTAGATGATGGGTTGATGGGTGCAGCAAACCACCATGGCACGTGTATACCTATGTAGCAAACCTGCATGTTCTACACATGTACCCTAGAACTTAAAGTATAATAATTAAAAAAAAAAAAAAATCCTTGTAGCTGCTGCCTGGACTCATTGCAGGGTAGGAGGGTCCTTGACATGAAGAAGAAAATGGGCTTGTCGGTGCCCCTGCTGTGTCCCCTCACCTCCTCAATGGCACCTTCGCCCTTCATTGCTTCTAGTTCCCTTACATTCTCCCTGACCCCACGTCAAGGCCCACTCTGAGGATCATTCCAGCTAAGAGCCAAATGACTGCAGCGGCTTACTTTGCAGCTCTTTGTTTTGGGGCAAGATTGGCCAGCCAGTGAGTACCACATTTAGGGTGCAGACCCACTCCAGAAGCCAGGCCTATAGGCCTTACCCATTTGCCCTGCATGCATGGCTGGCCAGAGACCACTCGGTGCCTTCCACCCACAGTCCTGCCTTTAGTGTTTGCCTCTGTTGTCTGCCTGTGTGCCGCATTTTGAGAGGTAGCCTGGTGTAGAGGTGAAGCCAGAAGGTCCCAGAGACAGGCTGCCTGGGGTGGAATCCTGCTTCCACTCCTTGCCAGCCAGGTGACCCTGGGTAGATTCCTTAACCTCTCTAGATTCTGGTTTTCTCTTCTGTAAAATGAGGATAACCATAGCAACTATCTTACAGAGTTCTAAGTGAGTTAACATTTATAAAGCCCTTAAATAGAGTCCAGCACACAGTAAGTGGTCAATAAGTGTTCGCAGTTATTATCAGTGTTGCTTTCCTGCCTATTCAAGGGGACAGGCGCCTGTTCTCTGCCTACCTTTCAGAGATGGCTGCAGGATTAATGAGATAATGATTGTCGACTGTTTGGAGCTTTGCAGAACAAAGGCACTGCATAAATACACATGATTATTATTGTCATCTTTATGCTTTGCCTGGGTGGGCCTATTGTGGTTGGCTGATTTATGGAAATGGTGTGTCCCCAGGTGAACTGAATTAGCGATAAGCAAATTGCAGACAGTTCAGATAATCACAGGGTCTTCCATCTGCTCAGGGCCTTTCATTGTGAAAGCTTCCAGGGGGCTGTGTAAGATAGAACAGCAAGAGAGCACCCATCCAAGCATGGCTCCAAGTGCCCAGGTGTGCAGGCATCCACCTATCCATCCACCCAGTAATGAGCATCAGGCCCAGGTGTGCTGAGCATGCTGGGCTCCAGACCCACACACCTGCAGTCTCTATGGGAGTGAGGAAACAAGTGTGCTCCTTGCAAAAATGGCAGTAGCTGAGAACTCACATGTCTGGGACATTTGCTGAGCACCAAGTCATGTTCCAAAGATTTCCTATGTATTGATGTGTGTGATTCTCAACATCCAGGGGGGTAGAAACCAATTTTACAAATAAGGAAGCAGAAAAGACCTGCTTAGGGCCATGTAGCTAGGAGGGGGTGTGGCTGGGGTTCCAACTCAAGCAGCCTGGCTCCACAGCCAACAATGTCCTTAACCAGCATGTGACCATTTCTAACGAGGAGCAAGAAGCCTCCTCAAATGTCAGCAGAAGGAAAAATAGGTTAACTGAGAGAGCCAGTGTCACTGGCCCAGAATGGAGACCCTGGTTGGGTTTCTTTGTTCCCTAAGTGCATCTTGGCAGGTGTCATAGGTTGAGTTTCCTGGAAAAGAGACTCTAAGAGGTGCCTGAAGGAAACTTATTGGGGATTGTCCTTGGGGTTAACTCAGGGATGCAGAACTGGACAGAGAGAGAAGTTGAGCTGTGATATACTCACAACAGAGGCCTCAGTTCCATCCCCTGGGAATAGCTCTCCAGAGTTGTCCCCAGTCCAGACAAGGGGGTCAGGTCTTTGTACTCCCACACCGACTAGTCATTGGATACAGCTGCCCCAGGAGCGGGTGTGACCTTGAGAGACGCCTTCCTTAGGCTGAGCAGTTCCTGGGAAGAGACTCAGCAGGAGGCCCTTGAACCTGCTGGCAAGGCTTTCAAGGAAGCCCTACAGCCTCCACTGCAGGAGCCATTGCTGACTGAGCCATTTTATAAAGATCACTCTGGAATCAGGGGTTATAACCAGAAACCAAGGCAATAGCTTGGACTTTCTGGCATTCTCAGCCCCGCCACACCACGTCATGTAGCTTTTTCTTCTGCGTATCTGTTGATTGCTTGCACTTCTGCCCGTCCTCATAGTAGGGCTTAGTTCAGCACTTCTCCCTGGACTGGATTTAGACTCTGATGCCCACTCACTGAGCAATGAAAATAAGCCCGATCTAGCGTCTTCTTTCCTCGAAGGCAGCCATTCATCATTCTTTTTATTGTCTCCTCATCCCACATTTAAGTATTGAGTAAGTGACAGGTGCTGGGGAGGCAGCAGTGAGAAGACAGACACAAACAGGCTCTGTCCTCATGGAGTTTGCCTTCTTGTGGGCTGGACATAGACAAGTCAACACTTGGAATACTTTCCAGCAGTGATGAGTGCTGCGATGAAAATAAAGCAAGGTGTTGGGATCTGCTCTAAGCAGGCAATGCAAAGATGTGTAAGTCAACACACCCAAGGGTGACAAACTGCTGACTTACATACCTTTGCATTGCCTGCTGAGAGCAGTGCCTGGTGTGGTCTCCCATTACATGACAAATATTAGTTATTTGATTGTAATTGATGACAGGCTGACTTAACTGGCATCGTCAGGGTTGGGGGTGGCCTGTCCTTACTTCCTGCTGGCTGGGGTGAGGTTCCGAGAAACCTTCCCGAGGTGTGGTGCTTGCTGACTCAGCAGTGCTCTGCCTGGCAGGGCTGAGATGTTCCTTGGAAAAGCTCCCACCTAGGTCCTTGCCCAGGCCCCCTGGAGCTGCCAATCACAGCAGCTCTGCCAGTATGATGGCTTATGGGGCCCAACAGCTACGTGCACCCCCCCAAGCCCTGACTCAAGTTGGGCAATCTTATGAGAATGGGCGTTCTCTGGCATTTCCTGCTCCTCGCTGGCCTGGAAGACCATGTGAGAACAGCCCTGCCCCCAACCTCCTGCCATCCTCACCGACGTGCCCATCCTGGCCTGAGCCAGGACCACAGCAGGCCTGGGAAAGGGAACCCTGGAACTTCGAGGATTCTGTGGAGTTGCACAAAACCAGGGTTTGAGTGAGAAGTCTGAGTTCTGCTCCAGCTCCTGTTGTGTGACCTTGACCCAGGGTTCTCTGGGTTTTAGTTCCTCATCTGTGAAAATGAGGCCTTACTGGACTTACCTTATTTCCATCCCTCACAGCTGTTCTCTCCTGCCTCAGGGCCTTTGCACTGGCACTTACCTCTGCTGGAATACTCTTCCCCACCTCTCTACCTTTTACCTAGTAGACTCCATTCCTCCTTCAGGCCTCAATCAATCATCCTACCTGCCTAACGAGGCTAGTTCATGGTTTCCACTCTGATAGGACTACAGAAGATTACATTCTTCTCCCTTGTCATGAATCAGTTGTCAGTTGATATTTGCTTGTGGGATTCTTGACAAATAACCATCCTTACATACCCCAGCGAGGGCAGACATCTTGCTGTCTTGTCTGTAGCTGTATCCCCAGTGCATAGCACAGAGCTTGGTGTATAGTATATGCTCAAAAATTTTTGTTACAGAATGACTCTTCAAATGAGATTACGTAGATAAAGGCCCTTTATAAATGTAAAGCAGTCAACAGAAGGGAGGTGTTTTATTACCAGTGAGATAATGACATTGGCCTGGAGGAAGCATCTCAGGATCTGTAGGGATTTTGTGTGACTTTTCTAGAGTTAAAAGAGTATCTGCTCCCCATTCTGTCCTGAGTCAGCCTGTGCCTAGTGAGCCCACAGCCCTGACTGATCATTCCATTGGCCTTTGTTATAGAGCACACCAGGGTGGGTGTCCCTGAGCGGCTGGCTGCTTGGTCTTGTTCAGCCTTTCTGTGTTACATCCTTTTCTTGCAGCTGCCACACATAGCTTTCTAATTATGTCATGTCATGGTGATGTCCTTGATAGGTCACAGCGGCCTGGGCTTCCCTGGGTGGGAGGCTGAGAAGTCGAAGGAAATGGAAAGTGTGTGTGTGTGTGTGTGTGTGTGTGTGCACGCTTGCAAGAAGATGGTGTGGATCAGACAGTCAGCTACATTCTTTTTTTTTTTTTTTTTTTTTTTGACAGAGTTTCTCTCTTGTTGCCCAAGCTAGAGTGCAGTGGTGTGATCTCGGCTCACCGCAACCTCCACCTGCTGGGTTCAAGTGATTCTCCTACCTCGGCCTCCTGAGTAGCTGGGATTACAGGCGCCTGCCACCATGCCCAGCTAATTTTTGTATTTTTAGTAGAGACAGGGTTTCACCATGTTGCCCAAGCTGGTCTCGAACTCCTGACCTCAGGTGATCCGCCTGCCTCAGCCTCCCAAAGTGCTGGGATTACAGGCATGAGCCACTGTGCCTGGCCAAGTCAGCTGTGGTCTAAATCCACTTTAAACATTCTCCCCCCACCTTTGAGCCTGCTCCTGCAGGTAAGTCTCTTTTGCCCTTCTTGGTTGTAGGCAATAGGTGTCCTTGATCAGCCTATACCTAAGTCAGTGAATTTTTGTTGATGGACTACTATGTGTCAAATGCTGAGCTAGGTGCTGAGGGCCCAGCAGTGTCAATCAAGGCAAAGTCTTTGCCAGCTTGTAGATGACTGTTCAGTGGGGAAGACAGATGTTAAACAAATCACCAGATGTAATATTGATACGGTAACAAGTGTTCCAGGTACTGCAAAGAAGAGGGGCAGAGTAGGTGTCTCATTTTTGAGTTTATTCATTCATTTGTTGGACAGTATCTTAAAGCAACTGCTCTGTGCCAGGCGGCATGCTAGGTTAAGTACGTCTCGTCCCTGGGACCTTCCTAGACCACCAGGCCATAGCAGTGACTCCTTCCTCAGAACAGCCCAGGACGCCTGCCCCTGCCATCTGGGACTTGGTAGTTTTTGACTTGTGCAATTAGTTCAAATTTAGCACCAATATAAATGCACGTCTCATACAGGAGCTTTGTTGACTTTTTCGTGAGATTGGTCCTTATTCCACCAAATAGTTAAGACTCCTCCTCCTCATCTTCCTCTTTCCCCTCCTCCTACTCCTCTCCTTCTCTTTTCTTCTCCTCCTCTTCTTCTTTTTTTTTTGAGATAGAGTCTCACTCTGTTGCCCAGGCTGGAGTGCAGTGGCACAATCTTGGCTCGCTGCAACCTCTGCCTCTCAGGTTCAAGTGATTCTCCTGCCTCAGCTTTCCGAGTAGCTGGGATTATAGGCTCCCGCCACCACGCCTGCTAATTTTTGTATTTTTAGTAGAGACGAGGTTTCACCATGTTGCCCAGGCTAGCCTCGAACTCCTGATCTCAGGTGATCTGCCCACCTCAGACTCCCAAAGTGCTGGGATTACAGGCATGAGCTGCAGCACCTGACTCTTCTTCTTTCTTTCTCCCTTCTCCGCCTTCTCTTTCCTTCTCCTTCTCCTCCTTCCTTCTCCTCCTTTTCTTTTTCCTTCTCCTCTTCCCACTTCTTCCTTCTACTCTTTATTATCTGCCTCCTCCTTCTTTTCCTCTCCTCTCTTTCTCCCTGCTTCCTTCTCCTTCTCTTTCTACCATTTTCTCCTCCTCCTCCCCCTCCTTTTCCTCCCCTTCTCCTCATCTTCTTCTCCCCTCTTCCTCCTCCTTCTTTCCTTCCTCCTCTTCATCTTCCTTTTCCTCCTCATTCCCCTCCTACTCCCACGCTTTCTTCTTCCCTCTTCCTCTCTCTCCCTCTCCCCTCTTCCCCTCCTGCTGGAGGTCTGGGCCAGCCATCCTGGAGCCCTTAAAGGCCCATGCAGGGGCCTGGCAAGTGGCATCTGCACAGCACCAGCAGGTCTCTGCTGGGTCTTCCTTGCTTCCCTGCCCTTTGTATTCTGAATTGACCTAGGGCTCTGCTAATAGATGTAAAGGGTTTGCACAGTGTCTTATACATAGGAAATGCTCAAAGACGAATAATGAACGTGGTCAAGTTAGTAATGATGGTGATGGTTATCAGGGGCCAGGGTTTCCTCTTCAACTCTTCCATGGATACATTAATTTAACAAAGATCAAATGAGTTTGCTCAGATTTTGTGTTCTCTATTCCTCAGAAGAAAAGCATCAAGTTTACATTTTTCCTTTTGGAGTGAACCAACATTAAAAATCAGAGTTCAACTTTTTAATTTCCTTTTTCAAAGAAACAGATATGAGTTGCAGGTGGGTGTTAACCTGTGGTAATTCGGACTGCACCTCTGTACTACGAAGATCACAAGCTTATTTTGAATACTTGACTTTGGAAAATGGAGCCAGAGGCTATGAGATTCACCTCAACAAATTTGCCACAATGTTTGAGAAATTTTAGAAGATTAAACAAAAACCCTTTAAAGAAGCAATGTGACTCAAGCTGTAACCACTTACTTCCTCTAGTCTCTCCCCCATAATAGCTAAACATTTTTAATGCTTATGTACTAGGCCTATTGCATGCTTTATCTAATTTAAGCTCACTATCATCTTAGTTTACAGGTAGGAAAACTGAGGTATAAGCAGGAATACTCCCCAAGGATCATAAATGATAGAGCTTATAAATGATAGAGCCAGACAGTCTGACACCTGAGCCTACACACTTCCCCACAGTGACATTCTGCCGCCCAACAGGAGGTTCTGAAACTGGCATGGGCAACTCAAATTTCTGGATTTGGCCTCCTCCAGCACTCCTGTCCAGAATGACTATTTTGGTTATTAATTTCTGTGAAACTAACCCAAACATAGTAACTTAAAACAACAACCATCTTATCCCACAAATTCTGAGTGTTGACTGAGCTCAGCTGGGTGGTTCTTCTGCTCCAACAATGTCAGCTGGGACTACAGATAGCTGGGGGGCTCTACTGGACTGGGACATCTAGGATGACTCCCTGACATGTCTGGTGCCTTGGTGGAAGATGGTTGCAAGTGTGAGGTCAGGTGGGATGCTGGGGCATGTGCATGTGTGTGTGTGTGTATGTATCTGTCTGTCCATTCTCCTTCTTTGATGGAGAACCACTTCCTCTTCCCAAAGCCTTTCCATGATGTCTTTCCATGTGTTCTCTCTGCATGGTCTTTCAGCACAAAAATTGGACTTCTTAAATGGTATTCAGGGCTTCCAAAAGCTCAAAAGCAGAAGCTGCCATGCCTGATTCTCTGGCCAAAGTTCTGTCTAGATTTCAGTGTGGGAGGAGACTAAACAAGGGCATGGCACTGAGAGGGGAGGTCCATTTGGGATCCTCTTCGGAGATCAGCTACCACAGTGAGACTTCTCCTTCCACACAGCTCATAGGCAATGAACCTATGTGACTTTTTTAAAAAGTACCTACTGTGCAGTTTACCTATAGTGTATCTTATTGTATTTAATGCTCCCACCAATCCTAGGAGGTAGATATTATTATCTTCCTTTTATGGATGACAGAATAGCCTTAGATGCTTAATAACTTGCCCAAGGCCACCTAGCTTATGAGTGAGGGAGCCTGGATTCTGACAGGTTAGCCTGATTCCAAAGCCTGTGCTGTTTCCTCTATGACATCCCCTCTTCGGGGAAGGTGGTACACATTTGTGTCTGCTTGCCACTTTCAATCAACTCTTATTAAACAAGCCAACAAATACTCACTGAATTATGAGGATGTACCAGGTTCCAGGAAGAGGTAGGAGGCAGTGTCAGTACTGGTTTCTGCCCTCTGAGAACTTGATTGCAGGGATAAGACAGGTAAACAGGAAAAGATAAAACCAACAATACTGGTTAGTGCTGACATGGTACTACTGAGGGTGGAGGGAGAGGACACAGACTGATGACCTTGGAGGCTGTTCCTCAGAGAAAGTGGGATTTTAAAAAATGATTGGAAAAAAAGAGATTGGAATTTGGAAAAAGGTCTGAGGAGTGGTGATAGTTTAACTTACATAACACATACCATGGGCTTCACAGGGCTATAAGCACTTTCCATGAATTAATTCATTGAACTAGGCCAGGTGCGGTGGCTCATGCCTGTAATCTCAGCACTTTGGGAGGCCAAAGTGGGTGGATCACCTGAGGTCAGGAGTTCGAGACTAGCCTGGCCAACATGGCAAAACCCCGTCTGTATTACAAAGGCAAAAATTAGCTGGGTGTGGTGGCATGTACCTGTCATCCCAGCTACTTGGGAGGCTGAGGCAGGTGAATCGCTTGAACCTGGGAGATGGAGGTTGCAGTGAGCCAAGATTGCACTGCTGCACTCTAGCCTGGATGACAGAGCGAGACTCCGTCTCAAAAATAAAAATAAAATATTTTATTGAACCCTCAGACAATCCAATGAATTGGGTGCCATCAATATTGCCGCTTTATAGATGAAGAAGCTGGGGCGCAGAGGGGTTAGGTAAGTTGTTTGAGTTCACACAGTGTGTAAAGTGATGGAGCTGAATTTGAATTCCAATTATGTGCATTCTGGCACCACAGTCGGGATCCTAATCATCAGGCCGGACCACCTCTTGTAAGGGAAGCTGATTTAGAAGGGGGGCCTTTTTGGGGAGAGAGTGGGTAAACCAGCTTGGCCAAAACATAGAGCACTTGTAGAGGGAATGAGCATAACAGTGACTAACACTTAAACACATTTGATCCTTCCACCTCCCCATCTACTGTAAGGGAATGATCATCTGAATTCTACAGGTGGAGACCTCAAGACTTAGAGAGGCAAAATGAATTCCCTAAGAGCACACATGTGGACCCCAGACTTTAACCTAGGTCTTCTCTATTTAAGCCACTGTCTTCCTTTCATATAATGAGAAAATAACCTAGTTTGACGGTTTCAGCTGCAGAGGTCCTGAGTGTCAATCTCGTGAATCCCAGTGTGCATGTGGGTAGTGGCTCCTTAGCCAGGCATTCTTACCCAAGGTTCAGGGCTCTGCTTCATAGAGGCCTCCGAGGCTCCTGCAGCTGTGTGTGATGGTGTATGTGTATGTGTGTGTGTGATGGGGTGTGTGCATTTTCTAGGGAGAAGGTGTATAGCATTCACTAGTTTCTCAGGAACACTTGGGACCAACAAAGGGTGCTCAGCTTCTGTAACTGAATTTTCTAACTTCAGATCTGGGTTCTGCTGCTTGTTAGCTGTTCAGTCGAAGGCAAGTTACTTACTATCTCTGAGCACCGGTTTTCTCACCTATAAACAGACTGGCAAAACAACCCTGTGGGCTGTTTGTGAGTGAATGGATGCTGTCCAGCCCTGTGCAGAGCACACAGTAAGTGCTTAACAAATGCCCACCATGACAAGGAGAGGACCCCTTTATCTGGGCATCCCTGCCTTCCTGGGCGTCATGGCAGGCCAGGGTCCCTCCCGTGAGCTAGCTTCTTCGGGCTTCCCTGCTCTCCCAGCCTGTCAAGCTGTTTTCCTGGAAGTAGAGCCCAATGCTTTTGTGTTTTTATCTCCTTCCTTTGCAGGGACCCTCTCTAAACTGTTCCTGGGGATCTGACCCAGGCCCCTTAGAGGGAGGTAGCTAGAACCCAGACTCCTTACCATGGCCCACTAGACACTATGTGATCCAGCCCTGCCTCTCCCTCCCTGCCTCTGCTTCTCATTCACCTTCTCCAGCCACGCAGGTCATTCTGTTCTGTGTCTGGGCCCAGATCGTTCTCATCACCGAACCTTTGTTCATTCTCGTCTTTCAGAGTGGGACCCTCTCTTTGCCAGCCTAGCCTTGACTAATCACTCAATGTCAGCCTCACTCCCACAGAAGGGCTATCTTTGACCAAATTCCATCTCTGTTCTCCCCTTCCATAGGACTCCATGTTTCTGTAGCAATCAGTTAATTTGCAATGAAAGCCCATCTCCTCTACACAACTGCAGGCTCTGTGAGGTGGGAAATCACATTCATTGCTGAACTAAGCCTGGTGTTATGTACACAGTTGGCACTTAATACATGTTTACTAAAATGAAGTAAAACAGTAGGCTGTATTAATCTTTTCTGGGGATTTTGTAAAGAGTTTCTCTGACCTGGGGAAGCTCTCCCGCCCTGTGGAAGCTCCCCTTGCAAACTCACAGTGGACACACGCTGAAGGCTGCGGAAGGTGAAGGATGGGAAGGATTCAGGCTTGCTCCTTCAGGGTGACTCTTGGAGCAGAACCATCACTGGTGGGGTGAAGGGAGGAGGCAGGTGTGTGGGCCACACCTGGTGCAGGGCCTCTGTCGGTGCTTCTGTAGCTGCCGCTGAAGAAGCCAGTGATTTATACGTAGGTGACTCAGGAAATGCTTCCTTGAGGGGCCTTGGGGGTGATCAGTCAGGGACGGGAACTCTGCTCTGCAAACTGCAATCATCACCTCCTGTCTTAAAAATAAATCTTTTGTAGTTTTCTAATGAGGTCACGGGAAGAATCGCCGTGTGCTTTCTAGTAGGAAGGCTGAGCTGGGAAGGAAGGTGATCTCTGGATCTGGTTTCCTGTGTCAGGCAGAGGCACTTTGGGGTGGGGATGGGGATGTGCTAGGGAGAGCCAGGGGAATGAAAATCCTTAGGAATCCAAAGCCTCCCTTCAACTACTGCACTGCACAGCAACCAGGAGACAGAGTTCCTGGTAACTGATGGGCACTGAGCTCTAGAACTTACGCCAGCTGCCCAGTGGCACTGACCACGGTCAGGCACTGTGTGATGGCCTCCGTGGGGGTGATGGCACTCAGTCCTCACCACGGTCCACCCCACTTTACAGAAGCACACCTGCCATGGTACCTACGTCATAGTAGACTCTCAGTAAATGTTTGTAGAATAAATGATAAAGGCCGGGCGCGGTGGGTCACGCCTGTAATCCCAGCACTTTGGGAGGCCGAGACGGGTGGATCACGAGGTCAGGAGATCAAGACCATCCTGGCTAAGACCGTGAAACCCCGTCTCTACTAAAAATCCAAAAAAATTAGCCGGGCATGATGGCGGGCGCCTGTAGTCCCAGCTACTCGGGAGGCTGAGGCAGGAGAATGGCGTGAATCTAGGAGGTGGAGCTTGCAGTGAGCCGAGATCGCGCCACTGCACTCCAGCCTGGGCGACAGAGTGAGTCTACGTCTAAAAAAAAAAAAAAAAAAAAAAAAATTCCTTAAGATGGCACAGCCAGCAGTGCCTGGATTCCCACCCATGACCACTAACTCCAAAGCCAGGGTCCTTAACCAACTGCTCCATCAAACCCTCCTGCAAAGAATTTCCACATGGATGCTTCCTGAAGCCCCATCAATCATTGCCCAAACAGGTTTCCCCAGGTAACGTGCACACATCATCTTGCATGATTCTTCCAGTTGTTCTTCGAGATCGCCCTTGTTGGCCCATTTGACAGAGGGGAAAACATCCTTCGAGAAGACAATCAGCTTACCCAGGGTCACAGAGTAATAGGTGAGAGAGTTCCTGAGTCAAACTAAGAACTATAAAGACATGGCTTTTTCATTAGGAAGGTTTGATTTCCTTTAGCAAACCTTCCTAGTGAAAGGTACCTTCATTAGTACTTCCTCCTGGCACCAAAATCTCTGTCCATTCTGATCTTGGCCTCTCTGGTAACAGTGGGTATGGCATCCCTGCTTTAAGACCACTTGAGGCTCAAATGGGAAATGAATGCAGATGGGCTTTTGTAAACATTAAAGTGCTGTTCCAATGTGAGCTGTTTTTACAGCCTGACTCTTAGGAGTATGGGCTTTAGAGCCAAATGACAGAGTTCATATCCCAGCTCTAACAGTTACTAGCTGTGTTACTTAACCTCTTTGTGCCTCAGTTTCTTCCTTAGCAAGATAGTATTTTCCTCATAGGGTTGTTGTGCTATTTAAATAAGTTGATACCATAAAGCATTTAGAACAATGCCTGGCACAGAGCAAGCTCTCAGTAAATGATAGCTGTTTTCCTCCTCATCATCATCATTGTGATCATCATCACCAAAAAACATTATTCTCTCTGCAAATAGAAGCAGGCCAGGGGATTCCCTCAGGGTGGCCTGTGACTCCCAGCAGAGCCAGCGGCAGCCCTGCAGTGGCTGCACTATACAGATGTCTTGGGTTTCCCCAGGGTCCTTGTTCTCACCTGTGTTTTTCTCCCTCTCTTCTGGTATCTCCATGGAGCCTTGAGCACGGCCCACCTGCATACGTGGCCTAGTCCTGTCTCTGACCAAGGCAGCTGGTCAGCTGCTCACCCTCATCAGCAGGTGGCATCAGGACGTGCTCCTTTTGTCCTCACCTGACTGAAGCCCCAAACACCCACCTGCATGTATACTGAGCTTTATTCTCTGCCCCACTGCCATCGAGTTGACCTGTTTCTTACACCGGTGTTTCTGCCTCGGTTTCCTGGTTTGGTATTTAGGTCCTCTGCTAACATCATCAAAGGGTCTAGGCTAGGCACTTTCATTAGTACTTCCTAATGCTGATCTTGGCCTCCCTGGTAACAGTGGGTGCAGCCTCACTGCTTTAAGACCACCTGAGGCTCAGATGAGGAAATGAATGCAGATGAATTGCCTATGGCCCTGACACACAACTTATTTCCCCCATGAGTCCCCCTGGGCACTCCCCTGTGCTGGGTGCACTCCTAGCCAGTAGCTTCACGCTAGTTTTGTTAAACATGTTTGAGCATCTACTCTATGCAGGGTTTGAGGTGCACCATCTGTTCCAACCATGTCCAAGCATTTTCCCAATCACATGCACCCCCTGCTCCCGCCCACCCAGTGAGAGGGTCTTTCTGTGGTGTCCATGGACTCCCAAGTTGGCCACGCTCCCCAGGTGCTGTAAGAGTGCCATCCACCCCCAGTGAAGGCCAGCTCTGGTCACTTCCCTCCATCTAGTCTTGTCCATTATCAACTGCCTCCCTTCTCCCACACTCTGTCCCTAAAGTTCCCGTTTTTGCCCAGGAGGGAGCCAAAGCACAGAGAAAATGAGTAATTGGCAGAAGGCAACACAGCAACCCTGTATGGGGCAAAGAGGTGGTGATCAGAGATCCTCAGAGTATAGTGTGGTGAGCACAGGAGGCTCGATGGGAACTCTGTGTGGCCTTGTCCACAGCAGGGAGGGAGCGCTGAAGATACAGACCTGGCTGAGCCAAGTACACATTTGCTGTTAGTCTTGACTCCAGCAGGACTGCTTCCTGGCCCCCTCCTGGCCTAAGCCTGGGAAGTCCTTTGGCCAAATGCAGGACCCACAGGAAATAGAGAATGTGCCCTGCTCAGCCCTTGTATTTCAAACCCTTTAGAACCCAGCCCAGCCTTCCTCTCCCTCTCCACTTTGTCCTCTGCGCATTAATAATACTTTCCTCACATGGTGGTTGTACTGTAAGTGAATGCATATGTGAATGCATACAAAGCCTTGAGAACAATGCCTGCCACTCACAGCTTCGGTCCCCACCTTCTTCCCTGCCTGCGCTGAACTTTACCTACCCGTGTCTGTAGAGTTAGGCCCAAGTTCAAGATCTGCTAGCCTTGAAAGCTCTGGCAAGTGGTTTAATCTTGCCCAGCCAGTTTTCTCATCTGTACAATGGAGACACTTCTTGGAGTTGTGAAGACTGAATGAGGCAATGCATTAAAAAGATCCATTCACCCAGCAGCCTGTGCTGATCTCTGGATTTGTAGCAAAAGACAAGGTAAACCCAATCCCTGCCCTCAGGGAAGGTGGGTCCGAAATAAATAGTGACAAAGATGATTTTTTTTTTTTTTTTGCATGGTGAATTTTAATTGTATTTGCTTTGGGACTCATGCCCTTTTCAGTAATTAAAAATGCAGAGAATATAAAACTATCTACCAGAATTAACAGAGGTTGATAATTTCTCATATTTGCATGATTCTCTCACATAAAAGAAGTAAAACATTTTAGCTGCAGCCAAAATCCCTCTTGGTAGCCACTCACTGTGGACCTTCCTCCTTCCCTCCAGGCAGCCCTTGATCTTGAATTTGGGTCATAGTCTTCCAGTCTGTCTTTACGTTGTGCTGTCTCTGTGTGCTCATAAATCATAGATGATTTTTTGTGTGTTTCATTTACCTATAAAAGAGCAAACTATGGGTGGTATTCTGCAACTCAATTTTTTCACCCAATATTGTTTTTCAAATCCATCCGTGTGAAAGCATTGAGTTGGCTCATTCATTTTGATCACTACGTGCGCTTGTATCAACCCCCAACCTGTGCTCTCACAGGCAAGGTGTGGGGATCGTCTTCTGTGCCTCCTCTTGGAGCCCCAGTGGGAGGTATTCCTAGAAGTAGAATTGCTGAATCACAGGGCGTGAACGTTTGCAGCTTGACTGGCTAGTGTTGGCCTGTTTTCCAAACAGGCCGTTTGCACTGATTTATATTAGCAACATCTGAGAGTTCTTGTTTCTCCACATTCCCACCAGTGCTTGGTATTATTAGACTTTTTAGTTTTTGCCAAACAGATTGGGTGTGGAATGGAGCTCAGACCTGTCTTTGTCTGCATATCTCTAATCATGAGGGTGTTGAACATTACCCCATGTTTTCTGAATATTTGGGTCTCCTATTCAGTAAAAGACCTGTTCAAATTCTTTACCCGTTATTTTTTTCTATTGGATTGCTTGTCTGTGTGTGTGTGTGTGTGTGTCTGTGTGTGTTCCTGATACATTTTCGGACTGATTCTTTACCTGTTATATAAGTTGCAAATGTCCTTTCTGGGTGTATTGCTTATCATGGGGTGTATTTCTTGGGCTTTTTGTTATACCGTTTAAAATTTTGTTATGGTCAAATTGATCTTTTCTTTTATGATTACAATTTTCTTGCCTTGATTAAGACCTGACAATGTAAAGATACTCTCCTCTCTTTTCTTCTAATAATGTTGAGGTTTGTGTTTCAGTTTCACGTTTAGGTCATTCATCCATTTGGAACTTCTTTTTGTGTGTAGTGTGAGATGGGGGTCTAATCTAATTTTTTTCTTCTCTAGGGAAAGTCATTGGTCCCAATACCTTGGTCTGAATAGCCCATCGTTTCCACAGTGTCTTGTAACGGCACCTCTGTTCTGTGCTGCGTTGACATATGGTATTTATGTGGGTCTTTTCCAAGCTGTTTTCTTCTCTTCGCCTGGATAGGAATAATTCCTTAATCATAATTGTGGGAAATGCTATAAAAGAAAAGCCCAGGCTGCTATGAGAACACACAGCAGGGGGATTTAGAAGGCCCTTCATTCCTCTGCCCTGTTTTGTTGCTTTCTTAGCTTTTGTGTGAATTACAGACCTTTCCATTACACAGCCTGGCCACCTTGCACAGCTCTGGCATTGGGTTGGGGCTGGGGTGGGCTCCCACTGGGAAAAGAAAGCCTGATGCATCGAGCAGGGACAGATGCCACACCACCCTGGGAGGCAGCATGCACGTGAGGCCCACGTTTGTTTCCTGAAGCCTGGTGCATGCCTATCCTCACTGCGATAGAGTCATTTTCCAGAGCAATTTAACCGTGGCCGTGGGCCTGTCCCCACAGAGATTAGATAACACAGACACACAACAGTGTAAGTTTTAGGGAAAGATTTAAAGTCTCCAAGCTCATTGGCAGGGCAGGTGTGTTCCAGCGGAAAGAGGAGGCTAGAAGTAGCAGGCTTGCCGGTTGCTGGGGCCGCTTTGAGAAGCAGCATTTTCATATTGCTACATCCCTTGAGCAGCATTTGTGTGTGCTCTAGGGCATTCAGAAATGTCTCTTTATTTCCCATTGTGGCTCTTGAATTCCAGGGCACTGCATGGGCACTTGGCTCTCATGCTGTTCAACCTCACTTTAAAATCCAGCACATGAAGCAGCAATTTAGGAGCCTGCTAAACTGGGGCTGGGGGACAGGTAGGGGGGTGGATGACTGTCACATCTTATACAGGAGTCCAAACTCACACTACACAAGACTTTTTTAACAGGAAGTTTACGGAGTAAATTGCTGTGTGCCATTTACAAAACACAGTTTGGCTTAGCAATACCTTCTAAGAATCAGTACAATCAGTAAACCAGTAAGAGTGCTGGATTTTGGAGACCACAGACCCAGGGTTGAGATCTGTGCAATCCTAGACAAGCTACACTGGCATCCTATCTTGCATGGGGTCGGGATAGGGGGAGTCGAGTCTCACACCAATGCACTGAGAGTGAAAATTACCCTAGAAAAATCCCTCACATTGCCTATGAAGTATAATGTACAGACATACATTCTCAAAAGCAGGTCCACCACAGCTATTTTTTTCCTCCATCGCTGGAGTGGACCACCGTGTCTTTGAACACCAGAGGAAGTAGGTGGCTTGTGTGTTTAAGGGATGCATTTGAAAACTGGTTTTCTTTAAACAGAAGCCCAGCTGTCTGGAGAAGAAGAATGCAGCGGTACCCACTGAGCACATTCTCCAAGAGTGATTCCTTTTTGAAGATATTTAAGTAACACAGTGCCACAATGGTTGCTAGGATCATGAACAAAGGATGTCAGGGAACACTGTGGAAACAGGATCTTGAGAAGCTCCCCAAGCAGGGGCACAGCACCCCACCCCCCAAACCCATTCCCTCCATTGTTCGAACCTGGCTCTGCCTCTGTCTTTGAACACCAGACTCATACTCAGGGCTGGGAGTGGAGAACACTTGGTAACAGGGGGACCCAAGGATGCAGAAGAGTCCAGGCACCCATCTCCCCCTCATTTTGGGCATGAGCTCGTTGACGGAAAGAATGAGTGGAATCACCTGACAAAAAATGATGATAACAATTACTACTACTATGATAGCAGCTACAATTCTGTGTCCAGCACTGGCCCACATGCTTTACATATTTTTTATATTTTATTTTATTTTACTTTAAGTTCTGGCTACATGTGCAGAACGTACAGGTTTGTTACACAGGTATATATGTGCCATGGTGTTTTGCTGCACCTATCAACCTGTCATCTAGGTTTTAAGCCCCACATGCATTAGGTGTTTGTCCTAATGCTCTCCCTCCCCTTGCCCCCGACACCCCGACAGGCCCCGGTGTGTGATGTTCCCTCCCTGTGTCCACGTGTTCTCATTGTTCAACTCCCACTTATGAGTAAGAACATGTGGTGTTTGGTTTTCTGTTCCTGTGTTAGTTTGCTGATGATGATGGTTTCCAGCTTCATCCATGTCCCTGCAAAGGATACAAACTCATTCTTTTTTATGGCTGCATAGTATTCTATGGTGTATATATGCCAGATTTTCTTTATCCGATCTATCATTGATGGGCATTTGGGTTGGTTCTAAGTCTTTGCTATTGTGAATAGTGCTGCAATAAACATATGTGTGCATGTGTCTTTATAGTAGAATGATTTATAATCTTTTGGGTATATACTAAGTAATGGGATTGCTGGGTCAAATGGTATTTCTGCTTTACATATTTTAGCTTACTCGATATATGTATATGATCAACACTCACATGGGCCCATGATGAGATGCTTGGGGGGCATTCATGACCAACTCAGGTTGCCAGGCCTCTCCACTGAGAGGCTTAGCAATACCTTCTAAGAATCAGTACAGTCAGTAAACCAGTAAGAGTGCTGGATTCTGGAGACCACAGACCCAGGGTTGAGATCTGTGCAATCCTAGACAAGCTACACTGGCATCCTATCTTGCATGGGGTCGGGACAGGGGGAGTCGAGTCTCACACCAACGCACTGAGAGTGAAAATTACCCTAGAAAAATCCCTCACATCCACTGGGATTTCTGATTGAGTAGCTATAGGTGGGGACCCAGGAATCTGTGTTTTTCACAAGTACTCAGGTAACCCTTATATACAGGTGGGTTTGAGAAACACTGAGTCATGATTTCTCTGTTCTTGCTTATGTTTGCTGAGCGGGTACAGTGACATTTGTGTCTGTTTGCATGCATGTGGCCATTTGCTTGAATTTCGCCTTTTCTAGCCCGAGTCTCCTTACCTGTAAAATGGGAATTGTAATAGGATCTACTTCCTGCCATGTGTGAACATTCAGTGAGATGAAGTACTGAGAGCGTGGTGTCTGGGATGTGGTAAGTGGTCAGTGTTACCATTGTTATTGGTTATGGCTGTTATTTAGGGAGACGCAAAGCATACAAAGAGAGACTTACACTCCCCCGCAAGAGTGCTACCTGAGTGAAGTGACCTTTACCCAGTTCACTGCTGAGCTATGCTCAAGCTAATCTCCCTTCGCTGGTTTGTACAAGCAGATCCGGTGCCCAGAGGAAAATGGACTGGCAGTGAATTGATTACTTCCTGCCTCCCTAAGCAGCCTGGTTTCGAAAGGCCCTGGTCAAATTAAAATGCATTAACTGAGTTTGTCGAGGAGCGACCAGCCATCTGAGAAGGGCCGGTCCCTGCCTCCTACCCACATGTGTCAGGCTGATGACCATGTCCACATTCACGTGCAGGACCACGTAGTACCAAGACTTGTCTCCTGGCCGCATCCCAGCTCTCATGGAAACCTGGGGTTTGGTTCTGAGCCTGGAGACAAATGAGGTGGCTGTCTGTACCATGTTTCCCAATGGGTTCCTTTTCATGTGCAATATTTTCTCTGCCTATTGTAGAGGCTCAGCCTCAGAAAGCAAAAGCACAAAAAGGCCAAACCAAGAACTAGACCAACCAAAGGGAGCCAAGGGGAGGTGATTACGTAACCCCAGCAGCCAGGTTGTCTGCAAGCCGTATGACTTATTTAGCTGTCTGTCTTTTCGGATGTCAGACTCCATCCTTTCCAGCTGGCTCTCTGCTTTGGTGATTATATTAACACTCAGTAATTATAGGAAATGGACACCTCTCCAGTCACCAGCATTCCCAAGTGGCAGGATGGGGGATATTCAATACCAGGAACGCCCCATCACAGGGGGTCAGTCACTGCCCAAAGTTTCAGTAGTCTGGCAAAAAGAGACAGAAATAATGGCACAGTAGTGAGTGCTCCCATGATGCAAAATGTATTATATTTAAAGGCTAGTGCTTGATCTTGAGCGGATGCCCTGGGGTTAAAATGTCCTTTAAAAAATCCAAAATGATGATGATTATCAGTGGTTGCCTCTGTCATTTTGACATAACACAACTTTGGCCCCTAATGTTAATCTCTATGTGGGGGAGAAATTCCTGATCGATGAAATTCTAGAGTCTGAGCATCACTGCTTTATACATAAGAAAATAACATAATAAGCAAAATAATATGAAATAAAAGGAATCTTTTTCATTTTAAAACCCTATGTGTGTAGCATTTTTTACCCTCAGCTGCTTCTCTTTATATAGTAGGTAACAACTGCTTAGGGTTTTTTTTTTTTTTTTTTTTTTTTGCTGCCTTCTGCCTTGCTTCCCTATCCTCTGCCCTCCTCAGAAGCCTCCCTGCCTCTTAGCCCAGTTCTATCTCGACTCCTAAGCTGGTCTTGATGGAGATCGGTGTAAAATGTAATTATGATAACAGCCACCATTTGCTGCTTTGCTTCATCTTTGCTATGTGCTAGTTACTTTATTCAATAAAGTGAATAAAGTGCAGCAACAATGGAAAGTGGACTCTATTAGTAGTAGTACCATCCCTATTTTACAGATGGGAAAACTGAGGCTCAGAGAGGTTAAATCGCTTACACAAAGCCGCACAATTTTCAGTGACAGAGCTGGAATGTGAATCCAGGCAGCCCGACCCTGCAGCTTATGTGCTTAACAACACTGCCTCTCATGTGAGCAAAGGATGACCCAGGAGAAAGGCAGGCCCAGATTCCAAATCTGCCTTGACTGCCTAAGAGGCTGAGTCTTAACCTCTCTGAGCCTTTGCTGTTTCATCTGTAAAGTGGTCCTCCTGACAGCTGCCTCCTAGGGTTGTTTTGAGGATGAAGTGAAGTAATGGAAGGCCCTTGGGATATGGTACCCCATCTCCTTCCTCACCTGGATGGAAAGCCATGTTCCAGCCATGGCTACTGGCCTGCAAATGGTTTCCTGGGGCTTTTTGCTGTCATTCGGTCTTGCACCTTGCTCCCCCTAGTGCCAAAACCAAGCTGCAGCTCCCCTTGCTCCCTAAACATTGCCTTATTACCTCTCTCAAGCCACGGCCTCCGCCCCCAGGATTCTGACTGGTGGGAGGTAGTGGGCCTGCCAGCTCTCCTCACACCACACCAGGCCTTGCAGACAGAATTCCTAACGAATGACATCCTTGCCCCTTCTACTATCTCCTAAATTCCTCCTCTTTCTAGATTTGCATCTCTATGGCTGGCCCAGTCAATTGGATACCTGTGGACCAACTATTTCCAGGATAGTGACAGTGGCTTTTGAGTCTGTCCTGCTGCTGGCTTGTCCCCCCACCCACCCCCAGGCTGTGCTATTGGGAGGTGGGACAGGAGCAGAGTAGTCACCGGCCACAACATGTCTTAGACATGGATCCTGCTCCTTCTTCTCCTGCATCTGCTCCAGGTTGTGGAGACGGCTTCCACAGGCCTTGGACCCAAGTCATGCATTCCGACTGTGTGAATACCCCTTAACGAGGGACCTGTAATATCCCAGGCATGGTCTAGAGATCACGTATATCAGTGAATCCTCCTGGCTCCCTGTGAAGTGGGCCGCATTTGCTTCCGTTTGACAGATGAGCAAACCAAGGCCTGGTAAGGGCAGAGAAATGTGCATATCACCCGTGGCCCATTAGTGACAGACCTGAACTTGCATAAGGCCTTCTTCATTCTAATATCCCTGTGCCTGGAATGACACAGACCGAAAATGTAATGGGTTGTTTCACCGGGCTCTATTTCCAGAATCCATAGGAAGCTTGGCAGATGGGTGCTACAGCTTCCTACCAGCTACTACGTCTCCCTATCAGCTACCTCAGCCCAGGGAGTGCCTTCACCACTCCGGTGAGCCTCAGTTTACTCTTCCCACAATGGGCCTACAGATACCTAGTGATATTTCCTGAGGCTATAGGGAGAATAAAATGAGATCACGTTTGTAAACTGTGCGTCAACAGTACACTTCATACATGTTATTCACCTTATCCTTGACAAAAGCTTCCACTGATACATTATTCTTGTTTTTAAAAACTTAACAGCTGTCTGGGAGCACAGACCAAATGGTCAGGGAGCATTTTGCAGTCAGGCTTAGCTGAAAGTCACAGATCCCAGAGGGCAGAGGAAAACTTCAGGCAATGAAGTTTGGAGGGTCCACCTCTCCAAAGGGCCACATATTTCCTAGGGAACTCTAAAAATGCAAGGGAGAGACCCTCCTTTCCTGGCCCCCTACCCAAATCAGAAGTAAACGGCACATGGCCGGGTGCGGTGGCTCACGCTTGTAATCCCAGCACTTTGGGAGGCCGAGGCAGGTGGATCACCTGAGGTCAGGAGTTCAAGACCAGCCTGGTCAATATGGTGAAATCCCATCTCTACTAAAAATACAAAAATTAGCTGGACATGGTGGCAGGCACCTGTAACCCCAGCTACTTGGGAGGATGAGGCAGGAGAATTGCTTGAACCTGGGAGGAAGAGGTTGTAGTGAGCTGAGATCATGCCACTGCATGCTAGCCTGGGTAACAGAGAGAGACTCCAACTCAAAAAAAGAAAAAAAAAAAAACAACGGAAAAGAAGAAGAAGAAGTAAATGACACAAACAAAGGAGACCCAGTGAAATGCCTGGAAGTCTTTAGAACTTATGAAGAAAACAGAGTCGATAGCAACCAGATTTTATTCTAATGATCCATGTCCCATCTGCTGGAAAGAACTTGCTTCCACAGCAAAATGTCTGCATATTCTCTTGAGCAAGGGGAGAGGGGCCAGAAAAACTTGTAGTTTGGGGAACTGGCCCCACAAAGACTCGATCTCTGCTCAAAAGAGTGTGGTGGCTGGGCCATCTCTGCATTACCTCTCGGGAGCCCCTCCTTGGCACTGCAGCCTGTCTCTAAAATGCATACTAGAGATGGGTGTGCCCAAGACTGCCTTTGAAAGCAACTCTGAAAAATGTAGCACCCCAAAAGATGGAGTATCTGCGAATGACTTGCTGGATTTGGCTCTCCCGGGACTTCCTCTGGCTTCCAGGAGTGATGCATACCCAGGTTTTCTACCGGTTTGGGGAGCACTGATTAATGGTGCTCTGCTGCTTGTTCGAGGCAGGTGCTTTTTCACTGCCACAGCCTGCCCTGATGGATGGCAGAGGCTCTTCCCTGGCTGAGGCGGCCCCAACCAGGGCTCTCTCTCCTCACTCCAGGCCTTACTCATCATAGTAGCTACTGTGTCCCAAATGCCAGCTGTGTTGAGACACTGTTCATATGTCTTGGCTTGTGGAAACCTCATAGCCTCCTACAGGGAAGGCACTATTAACATTGTCCATTTTGCAGATGAACATAGTGAGACATGGTTTAAGGACTCCCCAGAGGCCTCACATCGGTATGAGGTGGCAGATCCAGGATACAAACCCAGGTTGGTGCAGATCCAAGGCCCTGCTGTTTTTCTGCAACACTCTGCTTTGGTGAGCAGAGCTTGGGGTGAAGTAGACAAGGCACTGGTTTGGTTCACCAGCCTTGGGAGGCACCCCTGTCTGGACCATGGCATGCAGTAGGCCAGGTTGTACACTGCTCAACTCTAGAGGGCACTGGTCACTGTGAAGTCTATGTGAATGGCGCCCTCTAGAATTAAGCAGTGCATAAACTGCACAACCAAAATGGCGGTCGGGCCACTGTGAGTGCTGTTAATGGTTATGATTATCACTTAGAGCAGTGTTACCTTGACTCTTCAATTGTGTTCCCATATCCATTAAATAGCAACCTATCAGGGTCACGGTAAGGATCCAAGAGTCAGTCATTAAATGGTCAAATGGTCACTGTTTTTATTGACTTATATTTTACTTTAGATCAATACCCACATCTCCTTTCTGTAGCTTCATCCTTACTGAAGGCATCACTCTCCGAGCGGTGGGGCAGGCAAGGGATCAGAGCTGGCACGGCTGTCCGGGTTTGTCCTCCCTGCCAAGCAATGGCAAGAGAGCTGCGAACAGCAGACACTTGGAAATCCTCAAGTCTGGGCTGGAGCCCTGGCAGCAGGCATCGGATCCGCCAGCTTATGCTGGGAAGAGAAGCCAGTCCCTGGGGGGGCTGTGCTGAAAACAGACACATGGCCTGGCATGGCCACCAGCCAAGGAAGCCTTCCTGCCCAGGATTGGTGCAATTGGCCTCTTCTCTTTGCTGTCCTCCTAGGGCCCATCGTCTGCATGAAAGAGGGATTGAGCCAGACGATTGGAGGCCTGAGTGGAGGTCCCCACTCTGCCCCTCACCAGCTCCAACTTGGATATCATGCTTCTACTCTGTGTCCTCAGTCTTCCCATCTGTAAATGAAGGCATTGAACCAGATTACCTTGGAAAGTCTGTACTTTCTCCCCTCTAGTTTGTTTGAGGGGCACCTTAGGGTCATGGTTATGTGGAGCTGAGTCGTACTCCTGGGTGCTAGTTCTGGCTTTGCCACTTCTCTTAGCTGGGGCATAAGTCACTTAACCTGCCTGGGTATCACTTTCCTCATCTGTAAAACAGGTTGGGCACATGGTTGTGATAGTACCTGTCCCATGGGGTTGTTGCAAAGATTATGGCTTCATATACGAAGTGCTTAGAACAGTGCCTGGCACCAGAAGCACCCCATAAACGGAGCTGACTACTTACTAGCCTGCTCCTTAAAGATGTCCCAGTCAGCCAGGTATGAAAGCATGTGCCTGTAGTCCCAGCTACTTGGGAGGCTGAGATGGGAGGATTGCTTGAGCCTAGGAGTTTGAGACTGTAGTGAGCTATGATCACACCACTATATTCCAGCCTGAGCCACAGAGTGAAACCCTGTCTCTCTTAAAACAAATAAACAACAAAACAAAGAAAAACCAATGATGCTCTACTTTTTCTGCTTAAAGAGTTAGTCCCACTGCCCCAGGACTCGGAGTCTGGTTGCTGTTGAGCCCAGGAACCTCACCACGCACGCTCCTAAAGTGAGCTCAGAGCATGAGATGGTCTCAACTAACCCACAGCCAATATTCACGGAGCATTTCTTCATTCACTCTTTCAGTCTATTTAATGAGCACCTGCTCAGGTACTGTTGTAGGCTCTGGGGATAAGGCAGTGACCAAAACAGGCAGAAATCCCTGTCTTTATGGAGCTTACAATCTAGCAGGGAGAAGCCAGACATTAAATAAATAAAATGCAAAATATAAACATGGATCTCCAGATGTTGCTTTGAAAAAAAAAAAAAAAGGAGATTTTCTGATTCTTACCATCCTTATCCCTGGTTGTGACTCACTGGTGTATAAAGTCTAAACTCCTCCAGCCTCAGCTCATACTGTGTTCCTCTAGGTGTCCCCTGAGCTTGGGCACTGGAGCCAGAGAAGCCTGGGCTTTGAGTCCCGACTCTACCCCTGCAACTTGGCTGCTTTTGACCTTGGAGAAGCCACTTAATCTTTCCCTTCCTATTTCCTCATCTTGAAAATACCATTGCCCCCATCCCAGGGCTGTCATGAGGATTCAGTGAGTTAATACACATAAAGCACTTACAACGGTGCTTGCCCCTGTATGACCTTGGGCAAGTCACTCTGAGCCTCAGTTTGCTCATCTGTAAAATGGGCATAAAATAGTCCCCAGCTCACCAGGGTTTGGCAAGCTTCAATGTGACAATGCATGTAAAATGCCTGGCACAGTGCTTAGCACACAGTGGATGCTGTTTCTCCTCTCCTGTATTCTTGCTGCATGACAGATCACTCTGAAACTCAGTGACTAAAAGCAACAACTATTTATAATTGCTTACATATCTGTGGGTCAGGTGAGGCAGCTGAAATATTCTACGCTCAGCTGGGCCACTGTATTTCAAGCTACAGATCCAACAAGGCTTGGCCCCTTGCTGAGGTTTGGGCTCAAATCTGCTCCACATGTGTCCAGCAGCTACCAGGGGACACGCTTCTCACGGCGCTGCAGAAGTGCAAGGTGGTGAACATGCAAGGCCTCGTCAGGCTTGAGCTGGGGCAGGTGCCTTCATTTCTGCCTCATTCTGTTGGTAATCAGAAAAGCAATCACATGGTCAAACTCAAAGTCAAAGGATAGAGAAATAGTTCCCCTTTAGTGGAAAGAACTGCAAAGTCACGTGGCAAGAGGCATGAGTGAAGGCAGGGCTGAAGAGTTGGGAACACTAATAGGATCTACTGGGCGCCCTGAGAACCCCCAGAAGATCATTGTAAGCAGCTGGTGATGGCGGTGATTCAGGGAGGTCCTCTGTGTTTTCAGCTCTACCAGCTCTCCTAGGATTGCTGTTCCAGATTTCTCCCTTCTATGCCTGGGGATATCGTATGGGATTTTCCTCCCAGGAATGTTGTACAGTGATGGAGGATGGGTGCAGGAAGGCTGGACTGCAAAGTCCTGGAATGCTTCCCCCCAACCCCCAACCTCCACGTCAAACCTGTCGTTGCAACGAAATAAATAAAACTGACAGCTGGAAAAATGAGGGGCAAGCCGACCAAATATGATAAATGGTCTCTTGCCGTGTATTGTATTCTCTACAATAAAACCCTAAGCAGATGCTAAAAATGTGTGCGGCTTTGTGAGGAGACAGGCGTGCTCTGTGTGGCCGAGATTTTCTGAGAAAGGTAATTTAACTGCAATGCACATAAAGGAGAGAAAGGCAAAGAGAAGTAATTTGGAAAGTGTACATCAGGTGCTTTTTAAAAAGTTGATATTGTTGGTTATTTTTCTTTTATTAAAATCCACAGCCCTGTGGGCTGCTGTCCCATCCTTATCAGGCTCATTCAAGACCAGCATTGACATTTCTAATTTGCAAATTTAAAGATTGTCAGGAAATGGTTTAAACACTCAGTGTGATTGGGGAGTTTTTTGACCGTGGGTGACAAGAGTGGGCTCACCTCTGGGAAGACAGTAGGGGCAGGGGAGGAGAGCTGGGCTAGATTTAGGGAGAGTCAGGAATAGCTAACATTTACTAAGCACTTAGTATCAGATACTCTTCTAAGTGTTTTACACATATATTTTATTTTGTCTTACATAAATCTGTGATTTCCATTGTACAGATGAGTGTAATGAGGGTCTGGAAGCTCCTAAGCAGCAAAGCTAGCCTTGGAACCCGGCACTGGACTTTGGTATCGTGAGACCACCCCTGGCTTCCCTGCCTCGGGGAAGGAGCATGAGGCTCAGAGTCAGGCGGTCTGGGGTTCAAATCCTAGCTCTGTCAGTTACGCTGGACTCGGTGACTTTTTATTCATCCATCTGTTCAGCAAGTGTTAACTGAGATTGAACCTTGCACCAGATGCTGTGCTGGGTGCCAGGGGCACAGTGGTGAGCAAGACCCAGGATCCTGTTCTCATGGGCTTTGTAGCCCACCCCTCCAAAAAGTACAGAGCTGCTAGAAAGGAACATAATGCCCTAAGGGCATATGACTAGGGAAACTGTGGGTCCTGGGAAGGCTTCCCCCAGAAAGGGACTTCTGAGTGGATCTTTAAAGGAAGAGTCAGCTAAGCTATATTTCTCCCTCTCCCTCCCCCTCTCCTTCTCTCTCTTCTGTCTCTCTGTGTCTCTGTTTCTCTCCCTCTCTCCTTCCAGAAACTCTAGTACCTGGACCCAGCTGTCATGCTGTGAGAGAGCCCAGGCCCCATGGAAGGGCCATGTGAAGATGTTGTGGCCAACAGCCCCAGTCACAACCAGCTATGTAGTTTGCAGGCTCCAGTGCACAATGAAAACACAGGGCCTCTCCTGTGGAGAAATAGGAACGCTTTTACATTGTTGTCGGGAATGTAAATTAGTTCAACCATTGTGGAAGACAATGTGGCTATTTCTCAAAGATCTAGAATGAGAAATCCCATTTGACCCAGCAGCCCCATTCCTGGGTATATACCCAAAGGAATATAAAGATACATGCATGTGTATGTGCATTGCAGCACTGTTCACGCTAGTGAATAGAGAATATATACACCATGGAATACTATGCAACCATAAAAAGGAATGAGATCATGTCCTTTGCAGGGACATGGATGGAGCTGGAAGCCATTATCCTCAGCAAACTAACACAGGAACAGAAAACTAAACACCGTATATTCTCACTTATAAGTGGGAGCTGAACAATGAGAACACATGGACATAGGGAGAGGAACAACACACACTGGGGCTTGTCAGGGGTTTGCAGGGAGTGAGAGTATCAGGATAAATAGCTGATGCATTCAGGACTTAATACCTAGGTGATGGGTTGATGGGTGCAGCAAAGCACCATGGCACATGTTTACCTATGTAACAAACCTGCACATTCTGTACATGTATCCCAGAACTTAAAATAAAATAAAATATTTTAAAAAGACAGGAAGCACACGATATCAAAAAAAGAAAAGAAAATATAGGGCCTCTTGTTTAAAAATAATTATTAAGATTCCCAAAATGGTGACAACAGAGCATTAAATCAACCATAGAGCCCTTCTAAATGTAGTGCCTTGAGCAACTAACTGAACACGTTGCATACCCGTGAAGCCCTGGCCTAGCTGAGGTTCCAGCATCACCTGCCGGCAGTAAGAGCGAGGAAGCCTTCCAGAGCACATCGGACCAGCCACTGTGTGAATGCAACCGTATAAGAGCTCCTGAATAAGAGCCACTCAGGGCACCTCCAGACACGCCCAGCATGCAAACTTTGTAAGCAAGTAAATAAATGATCAGAATTGTTAAAAAAAAAAAAAAAAAAAAAAAATCAGCTACGCTAAGGAAGCGGGGCAGAGTGGGTTCTAGGCAGAGGAAAAAGTACAAGGTGCTGGGTCAGATGGCTGTGTGGTGTGTTTAGGAGGTGAAGTGGGTTGTGGTAGGAGGGAGCAGAGTTGAGGGGAGAGTGGGTAGAGAGGGAGAGAAGAATCCAAGAATTCCAGTCTTGTCCTGAGAGCAGAAGATGCTGGGGAATACAGGAAGGGAAGGACCTACCATGGTTTGCATTTGTAAAGACCTCCTTAGGCTGTGAGATTCTGACTTGGTGAAGGGAATAGAGTTCCTGCAGTGAAATGGGTAGGCCTAGTTAAGAGGCTGTGCAAGGGGAGGGAATAGCCATGGACTGAACCAAGGTGGTGGCAGTGGAGATGGGGAGGGCTTGGACAGATTTTGAAGATGGAATTCAATAAGACCTAGTGAAGGACTGGAAGGAGAAAGAGAAGGGACAAGGGTTACTGAGCCCCTGGGTGAATGGAAGTGCCCTTGCTGGGAAAGGGAGAGAGTGGAGGAGAATGGGGTTTAAGCAAGCTTGTCATGGGTTTCATCCTAGGCTAGCTGAATTGAAGGTGCTTTTGCTAAAAGAGATGCTAATCAAATACTTGGATAGATCAAGCTGCAGGTGGAATTTGGGGAGCTTTCAGGGTATAGATGGAGAATGAAGCTCTGAGCATGGATGAAATTACCTGCAGACAATATCTAGAGCTGTGCTATCCTGTGTAACAGCCACTAGCCACATGTAGTTACTAATATTTACGTTAATTGAGGTCAAGGCTTGGTGGCTCATGCCCATAATCCCAACACTTTGGGAGCCTGAGGTGGGCGGATCACTTGAGGTCAGGAGTTTGAGACCACCCTGGCCAACATGGTAAAACCCCGTCTCTACTAAAAATACAAAAAAAAATCTGGGTGTGGTGGCGTGTACCTGTAATCCCAGCTACTCGAGAGGCTGAGACACGAGAATCACTTGAACCCAGGAGGCAGAGGTTGCAGTGAGCTGAAATCGTGCCATTGCACTCCAGCCTGGCAACAGAGCGAGACTCTGTCTCCCCCCTCCAAAAAATATGTAATTAATTAATTGAAATGATATACAATTTAAAGTTCAGTTGCTTGGCTGCCTACTCGAGCTTTGATTGCCTCCTATGTGTAGACATTCATACTCATCTCGTTGGGGTATTATGAGAATCAAAGGCTGAAATTTATGTAAGGCACCTATAAGTGCGGTGTCTGGCATTCTTAAACATTGCCAGAATGAATGTGGGATATTCTATAGTTCTCAATAAATATTAGTGTCCCCCTCTTTTTTCTGGCAGGGTGTGGCAACTTGGTGAGGTCCCTCACTATTTCTCTGGCTCTCCATTCCCTCATAGCAGGAGGACTATGAGCCCTCTGCGCTGCCATGTCTGATTCTGTGGCCTGTGAGCCCAAGGGCCTCATGAGCTCTACAGATTTATGCCGAGTGTCTTCTCCTCACCACTTCCCTCGCCTTGCAGGTCTGACTAGCTGTGGCCAGTGGGGTAAGTTTTACCTTGAGCTCTCCGTCTATACCCTGAGAGCTCTCCAAATTCCAGCTGCGGCTTGATCTATGTCTCTGATTAGTGGATGTCATGGTTTATGATCTGCTGAGCCACATCTAGCCATACTCAGACCGGTGGTTCTGGGGACTGAGAGCAAGTCCTTTTATGGACTGTGGCACCAGAGCCATAGGACAGTGACTCATTTTGAGCCAAGAGTGTTTATTCCTGCTTCAAGGATGCCAGGGCCCCCAGCAAACCCTGACTCACCCTGAAGGATGAGCAACTGCAGTGCTGTTTAGGAATTGTGGATCTTATTACAGCAATTGACAGTGTTTATAGGGTGGCCCTCTATTACTCTGCTTTAATGCTGCTATCAACAACAGACATTTATTGAGCTCTTAATGAGTACCAGAGACTGTGCTAATACTGTATATACAACCCTTCATTTTATTCCTGCAACAGCCCATGTGGCAAACATAATACAATTCTTCCCATCTTGCAGATGAGGATTCTGAAGTTTGGCAGGTTCAAGTAGCTTGCCCAAGGCCCCACAGCTCACAGCCTGAGCCAAGCTCAGACGCCTGTGCCTTCACACTTACTGTTGGATATTATTCATCCAAGCAGGACATGTTAGTCCTGCAAGATTGAAAGAGGCAGTGAAGGGGAGCCATTTGTGGGTAACGTCCACCAAATGGCAATGCTGTTCATGAAATTGCACTAATGGAGGAACACGGAAACGTAGGAGGTTTGAGCGTGGGCCTTAGAGATCATTTTATTATTTCACAGTTCAGAAAACTGGGGCCCCAAGAGATAAGGGCTGTGCCAGGTGACACACAGATCAATGAAGACACGCCCTTCCCTGACCACCCAGTCAACTCGAAGCCTAGTGCCTGCCTAGTGTACCCTGCCTAATTAGGGTGTTCTTGCTGTGGGCAGTGGGGTGGGGTGGGAGGAAGGTAAGAAACCACTGAATTAAAGGAACTCTGAATTGAAGGATCTCACTTCCAATTGGTTGCCCCTCCCCCTCCACCCTACCCATCTAGTGTCTGGATTACCACATTTGATAGCCCCCAAACTCATAGGATCATCAGGATCATGTGAAGGACCTGCTAAAACTTCAGATTTCCCAGGCCACAAACCTGGAGCTCCAGATGCAGCATGTCTGGGGTTGCAACTGGGAAATGGCACTTCCTTAACATCCCCAACTGATTTTAATATGCATTGAAGCCGGGCGCGGTCGCTCACGCCTGTAATCTCAGCACTCTGGGAGGCCGAGGTGGGCAGATCACGAGGTCAGGAGATCAAGACCATCCTGGCTAACACCGTGAAACCCTGTCTCTACTAAAAATACAAAAAATTAGCCGGGCGTGGTGGTGGGGGCCTGTAGTCCCAGCTACTTAGGAGGCTGAGGCAGGAGAATGGCGTGAACCCGGGAGGCGGAGCTTGCAGTGAGCCGAGATTGCGCCACTGCACTCCAGCCTGGGCGACAGAGCAAGACTCCGTCTCAAAAAATAAATTTAAAAAAAAAGCATTGAAATTTGGGAACTGACACCTTAGTCCATGAGGACTAAGATGCAGATGAGGAAGCGGAAGTTTGGCAAGTTCAGGTAGCTTGCCCAAGGCCACACAGCTCACAACCTGAGCTAAGTTCAGACGCCTGCACCTTCATGCTTGCTATTGGATATTATTCATCCAAGCAGGACACTCTAGTCCTGCAAGACTGAAAGAAGCAGCGAAGGGGAGCATTTGTGTGTAACGTCCAGCAAATGGCAATGCTATTTATGAAAAAAGTGATTACTGTTGTTCCGTAGAACACCAGCTCAGTTCCATGGGGGCATAAGGAGGTGTTACGTAAAAAAAGAAAGAAAATTGTCTGGAAGATTTTTAACAGCGATTGTTGAAGATTATTTTATGTTTGGGAACTGTTTAGTTAAAGGGGTGATTCCCATGGTGGCTTCACATTAGCATCACCTGGGAAACTTTTGACAACTTCTGCCCAGGCAATGCTGAATCCCTCTTAGGGGCAGGACTCAGGAATAAGTCATTTGTAAAACTCCCCAGATAATTCTAATGTGTGGCCAGGTTGAAAGGCACTAGGTTAGACAAAGCTAAATTGGCTTTTTAAATTGCAGAACTTCTCAGGGCTTTCAATACACAACGAAATGTACATTGTGGATCCCTAAAAGGAGAAATAGTTTATTTTCTCAGCCTGGGCATCTGGGGCACACAAGAGAAAAGAAGGTATAGCTAGGAAAGGAAGGTCATACGAAGTATGGAAAGAGTATGTATTAGTAAGAGGCGGTGAGGACAGGCAATGTGAAATTTAGAGACTCGTCTAATTTTTTAATGCAAATGAACATGAATTTATTTTTAGACTGATTAGAATCTCAGGGATAATTTGCTAATTGGTAATGGTTCCAATACTTTTTCAGCAACACAGCATTTCTGTATGCAATAAAAACAGCATCAATTGTATTATCCTAGTGGGGGCTCCGAATACACTGTGTGGTTCATATGGACTGGGGATGTTAGTGCCATTCTACAGAAAGTGATGCTTTAAAAATATCAATCAGCTCCTGTCATTCCCCTGCTTAAAACTGTCTGAAGGCTTCCCCTCCCATTCCTCACTTTCTTACAAAGCCCTGCATTACTGATGTCTAAACTTTTACCCCCACCCAAAAACCCGAGCATGCACCCTCATGATAAGCATAAACATTAGGAAATTAAAGACATTATTGGCAATAATATAGTAACATTAATTGACTTTAATTTCCTTCTTAAACGTTTAGAGTCAGAAATAAAGGTGGTGAGACATTCAGGTCTTTTTTTTCCTGCACAATCGATAATCATTTGCGCCCCAGTTTGAGGCCACACCTCGTCTGGTCTCTGCCTTTCTCCAGCATCATCTTTTTTTCACCATCCCCCCCTTTTTTTTCTTTTTTTTTTTTTGAGACAGAGTCTCACTTTATCACCCAGTCTGGAGTGCAGTGGTGCAATCTCAGCTCACTGCAACCTTCAGCTCCCAGGTTCAAGCGGTTCTTGTGCCTCAGCCTCCCGAGTAGCTGGGATTACAGGTGCACACCACCATGCCTAATTTTTGTATTTTTAGTAGACACAGGGTTTCACCATGTTGGCCAGGCTGATCTCAAACTCCTGACCTCAAGTGATCCACCTGCCTTGGCTTCCCAAAGTGCTAGGATTATACGCATGAAGCCAGTGTGCCCGGCCCGATCACCATCTTATCCCACGCAGACTACACTCCCACCTCACAGCTTCCATCTGAACTTCCAAGTGCAGCCCAGACTTTGGGACACGCACGATCCGTTTCCTCCACTTAGAACGCTCATCTTCCTGTTTTCACATTGCTGGCTTCTCCTGGTCACGCTGATCTTAGTTTCACTGTTGCCTCTTCAGAAGGACCTTCCATGGCCACTCCACATAAAACTGAGATCAGACATCACCATTGACTCAGACCCACTGACTCAGACATCGCCCGTTTTAATGATCTGAGTAGCACTTACCGCTGCCTGGTGTTTTTCTTGTTGCTTTGTTCGTGGTATGCTTCCTCCAGCAGAGAAGAACAGTGCCCACTACAGAGGAAGAGCTGTGTTAACTATTTTTTGGATAAAAACACAAACTGGGCCGGGCGTGGTGGCTCACGCCTGTAATCCCAACACTTTGGGAGGCCGAGGCAGGCAGATCACGAGGTCAGGAGATCGAGACCATCCTGGCTAACACGGTGAAACCCCGTCTCTACTAAAAAACCAAAAAATTAGCCGGGCGTGGTGGCGGGCGCCTGTAGTCCCAGCTACTCGGGAGGCTGAGGCAGGAGAATGGCGTGAACCCGGGAGGCGGAGCTTGCAGTGAGCCGAGATCACGCCACTGCACTCCAGCCTGGGCGACAGAGTGAGATTCTGTCTTACACCCCCCCCCAAAAAAAAAAACAAACAAAAACACATACTGAGACTCAGAGGGATTAGAACATTTGTCTAGGCCTGGCTGTCAGTTAATGGTAGAGCTAGAATTTGAACCCCCAACCTATATGACCCCGAGTTCAAGGTTCTTTGCATCATGCCATGCTGTCTCGTTCTTCAGGGGCTGGTGAGAGTGGTTTGAGCCCACACTCTGACAGTTTGAGTCTGAAATCTGTTATGATGTCAGATGACTATGGAATTTGAAAGAAAAAAAAAGTGACTGGCATTTTATGCTCTGTTTCACAGCCAGCCAGTAATGGGAGGTTGGAAAAATTCTGGAGTCTGAAATAATTCAGGCAGACGCAGCTGCAAATGAGAAAAGTCTGTGGTCAGGAACCGCAGAAGGTGAACACAACCTGGAGAAATGCTTGCCCACTTGTCATGATGGAGCCCAGAATCCGAGGAAAGGTGCCAGATGTGTTTGTTGAAGGAGAAAGGAGGCTCTTCCATATTTCCTTCCATTTCTTGTGCAATTTTGAAGCATCAAGACCTGGCACCTAGATAGAGAGGTATTGAACACGTACGCTCTTCCTTCCTTTTATTGAGCACCTGCCAGGAACTGAACTCGAATTATTTCTGTTAGCAGTTTCTGGAAATCCAGCTAGCTGGTCCTTCCTCTGTCCAGAAGGTCCTGTACCCACTCCTTTATGCTGAGGGGGTGGGGGGAAAGCAGAAAGGAGGATGAACACCTGAGGCCCTGTGACCTTTGAAGAATAAATGGTTCAACTATTTGGATGCCTAGTTAGGTATGTTTGTTAAGAACCCCCATCACCTCCCTGTCTTACTTCTTCTCTTTCCAGGAGTAACCCACTTACAGTTGAACTAGAAAGCAGTTGGTTGCCTGGCCCTGGCGGTGTTTCCATCTTATTTTCACACCATGTCCTCTGTGTTTTGTTTTGTTTTGTTTTGTTTTTAAGAGACAGGCTCTCACTCTGTCAGCAGGCTAGAGTGCAGTGGCACAATCAAGTGGTCCTACTGCCTCAGCCTCCCAAATAGCTGTGACTACAGATGAGTGCCACCCTGCCTGCCTAATTTGTAAAAAATGTTTTGTAGACATGGGGGTCACACTATGTTGTCCAGGCTGGTCTCAAACTCCTGGCCTCAGTTAATCCTCCTACTTTGGCCTCCCAAAGCAATAGGATTATAGGCCTGAGCCACCATGCCCAGCCACCCCATGTCCTCTTAATGCAAGGTGGGTTGCTCCCTTCTGCCCTTTGTGTTGAGCACAGGATCCCTAGTGATGAATAAACAGGCAGAATAAAGAGGATCAAATTTGACAACTGAAGGCAAGGAAATTAGCAATTGAATTTTCCCTGCCTGGATCTTTCTCTTTCATATCCTGTTATCAAAACAATATTGATGGTGTTGTGTTGAAAGGAGATTTCCTTATTCATTCATCCAAGCATAGGTCCACTCATTCATTGGTTAAAAGCACAACCTTTGGAGCCAAACAGAACCACGTCTGCCACCGGCTGGCCTTGGGACCTGTGTTAGTATCCTAGAGCTGCCATAACAAAATACCACAAACTGGGTGGCTCAGCATAGCAGAAACTTCTCTGAAGGCTGTGGATCCTTCCTCACCTCTTCCAGCTTGACTTATGGCCTCATCACCCCAGTCACTGTCTCTGTTTCTCATCTGCCTTCTCCTCTTCTGTTTCTTAGAAGGACACTTGTCATTGGGGACCGTATCCTTATAATTCCCCTGAGTAATCCAGGGTGATCTCATCTCAAGATCCTTGACTACATCTCCCAAGTCCCTTAAATGGGACTTTGACCACCATTTAGCCCACCAAACAACCTCAGGCAAGGTATTCAACCTCTCTGTGCTTTGGTGGTTTTAGCTGTAAAATGGAGATGCCTGTACTATGTATCCCGTAGGGAGAATAAGTAGAAGGCTCTTTCAGTGTCCATGCATAGCGTGTGTACCATCAACAGCAGATACTCTTGTTTACTGAGTATCCGCCCTGTGCTCAGACATTGTGCTCGGCTCACACTGCATCCCCTGATGAGCTGAGTCCCATGCCCCCTCTGATATAGTCTGCAGAACCTGTGTTTCATTCCTGTGTGCATCTGAGGTCTACCCAGTAATGGGAGTGCCCAGCAACTCTGCAAAGCCCAGTTTTCCTATAGATAGAGAATGACCCATGGTCCCACCAGTAGGGAGAAGTTTGGAGGCAATTCTAGAAAGTTTCTCAGCTTATTCCAAGATATCTTTCTGGCAATTTTTGGGACAGAGGAAACTAGCAGCTGTGTGATGGTTAATACTGAGTGTCAACTTGATTGGATTGAAGGATGCAAAGTAATGATCCTGGGTGTGTCTGTGAGGGTGTTGCCAAAGATTAACATTTGAGTCAGTGGGCTGGGAAAGGCAGACCCACTCTTAATCTGGGTGGGCACCATCTAATCAGCTGCCATTGTGGCCAGAATATAAAGCAGGCAGAAAAACCTTGAAAAGGCTAGACTGGCTTAGCCTCCCAGCCTGTATCTTCCTCCTGTGCTGGATGCTTCCTGCCCTTGAATATCAAACTCCAAGTTCTTCAGCTTTGGGACTCGGACTGGCTTCCTTGCTCCACAGCTTGCAGATGGCTTATTGTGGGACCTTGTGATTGTGTGAGTTGATACTACTTAATAAACTCCCCTTTATATATACATCTATCCTATTAGTTCTGTCCCTCTAGAGAACCTTGACTAATACAAGCTGGCTCTTAGAAGTCAAGCTAGACCTGCATCCTGTCCTCACGCCAGCCCCAGCCCACCCGGCCTAGCCACCGTGGTCTTTTCTCAGTATTTGGAATTGACAAGGACACTTCTTATCCACCACACAGTAGGTGTTCCACAGAGGACAGGGCTGTGAGCATCATGAGAACAGCAGCATGTTGCAGCCCAGAAACTGGGCATCCGAGAAGGGAGTTGGTCTGATAGAGAGCTGGCAGGAGTGCCTGTCCCTGCTTTGCAGTTCTCTTGGGTGACCTTGAGCAAGACCCTATGCTTCTCTAAGACTCAGATATTCAGTTAGAGTTTGATGGGGTTGATTTAGAGCAGTTTTCCAACTTAAAAAACAAAACAGTAAGACTTGCTTTAAAATCTTTCCCCAAATACCATTTTATGTAACTCAGATTATCTGCTGAGGGCTCCCTGTCCTCAGTCCTACCCCCATGAAAGTCCAGTGGCTTCCCTAGGATTTTTTTCAAGTATCCCTGCTTGCGCAGGTAGCAGATGGCCTGATAATTTAATGCAGTTCAAAGGAGCAGGTTGCTGGAATTTAATTAAGAAACAAACACTTTGAGAATGCTTGCTCTCAGAGACAGACTTGAGGGCTGGTGATCAGGGTCATGAGGTCGCATACCCCCAGGGGAGTTTATTAAGTAGTATCAACTCACACGATCACACGATGGGCCAGAGGGCCCATTCACAGCAGAGAGCAGGGGAACCAGCTGGGTGGAATGAGGCCCACATGGCTGTGTGCACTGGCCTGTGGCCTGTGAGGGAGACATGTTTGTTCTGTGACCTTCTCCTCTTGCATTCTATCCCTCCAGGCACTGACCTGCTTGGTCTATGCAAGTGGAGACACTTAGAATAAGCCCAGACTCCTTTTCATAGCCTGAGAAGCTTTCCATGATCTGGCCTCTGCCTGCCTGCCTCTCGAGACCCTCCCAGGACCAGTCAATTGATTCCTGCCTCTGGATGTTTGCAGTTGCTGTTTGATCTGCTTGGATCATTCTCTCCAACCCCTAATATTCCCATGACCACTTCACTCTCCTCATTCAGATCTTCAGGGTAAATGCTACCTCCTCTGAGACAACTGTTTGGAGCACTTTATCTACGGCCACTCTCTGTCTCCTGTTACCCCCAGCTGCTTAACCCCTCTGTGCCTTGGCTTCTCACCTATAAAATAATGGCACTGTACCACATAGGATGGTTATTAGGATGGAATAAGGTAATACAGGAAGAATACTTAGACCTGGCTCTAGCGCATAGGAAGTACTCAATGAATGTTAGTTATTTACATGATCGCCCTCATCGTTAATTTCAGCCCATACTTGCTAACCTTGATTCGAAGCCTGAGACAGCTTTCTTACACACATGCCACAGGAACCAGAGTTAGGTGAAGAGCATGCCTAGCAGAGGGAGCAGCATGAACCAATGCCAGACACAGCACTGTGACCTGGGAAAGCCCAGGCGGAGTGGTATGGATCAAGTGTGATGTTTGAGGAATGAAAAAGGAAATGGTAGTGGAGGAGTCACTAGAAGACCTTGTAGGCCAAGTTGAGAGGTTGGCAGTGGGGAACCAGTGAAGGGTTTTCAGCAGATGTGCATGTTGGAAAGATGGCCCTGCACCTTTTTCCCCCACATGAGAGTCAAACCCAAAGCAAGGGTCCTCATTACTCCACTGAAACTGCTCTCTCAGGGACCTCAGTTTATACATCCAGTGGGGGGATTTCCGATGACATCCTTCTTGATCTTTCTGATCCACTTGAGAGATGACCACACCATCTCTCCTAAACCCTTCTGCATTCTTGGTGTATTAGTCCATTTTCATACTGCTATGAAGAAATACCTGAGACTGGGTAATTTATAAAGAAAAAGAGGTTTAATGGACTAACAGTTTCACTTGGCTGGGGAGGCCTCACAATCGTGGCGTAAGGCAAAGGAAGAGCAAAGGCATGTCTTACATGGCAGCAGGCAGGAGAGCATGTGCAGGAGAACTGCCGTTTATAAAACCATTAATCACATCAGACTTATTCACTATCACGAGAACAGCATGGGTAAAACCTACCCCCATGATTCAATTACCTCCCACCAGGTCCCTCCCATGACATGTAGGGATTATGGGAGCTACAATTCAAGATGAGATTTGGGTGGGGACACAGCCAAACCATATCATTTGGCTTCTTTGATATGTTACTAGATCTTCTGAGAGGCAGTACATTGTGCTGGAAAGAACCTTGACTTTATGCCTGGATTAGAATCACAGCTCATCACTGCGTTAGTTGTGGGACTCAGGCAGGTTACTCAACTCACCTTCAGAAGCTTTTCTGCACCCTGGGGATTAAAAGACCCAGCTGAGTATTGACTTTAAGTATGTAGAGGACACTACCCCATCCCACTGCTTCCTTCTGTCTCCTGCTTTCTATTTTTCTTCCTGCCCCTAAATGTAGGTATTTTCCAAGGGAGCTGCCTGAATCATTACTATTCAGCTGACACAAGCCTTGGTTCCAAACTTTCGTATCTCTTCTACCAACTTTCTAAGCTGTTGTAAAAGAGTAGAGAGGTTTCAGTAAAGAGGAAGTCTACTGAAGGATTATTGTTTAAGGCTTTTCTTTTTCCACGTACATTTCTCAATGTGCTGAGTCTATCAAGAAAAATTTTGTCTCCAAGAGAAGGTGCAAGAATAGGCAAGAAACACAGTCCTACTGAGAGGCTTTTTAATTAGCCTCATACACGGATTGATTTTTCTCTTCCTGTTTAAACTTAACATCTCTGTAGTTTTAGAGCGAGTTGCCACTTTCTCCAAATTGCATGAGGTAAAGAAGAAGGAGAGATCTGTTACTAAGTGAAGTAGACAGAAGGGATTTCCTTTAAATACCCACAGCACGTGGACTTCTCTGCTGGGACCTTCCACAGCTGAGAGGGATGGCAAGTACTGACCAGATAATATATTGGTGCCAGAAGGGAGCACCTGCTCTGTGCCTCTTTAATGACCAGAATGAGAATCTGCTTAGACTTTCTTAGAATTTAAGGCAAAGAGAAAAAGCCCGAAAAGCTCTTCTGCTAAGAGAAAATATAAAAAGTGCTGAAATGCTTCAGAGAAAAGGAAATCATGCATTTCTAGGCCTAGCACTGAATTGTCGGTAAACGATATAAGCCACCTTTGACATGGATCCACTTTATTTCTTCTCTGGAACCCCACTATACAGAAATAAAATTTGGGCTTCTCAGTCAACGTAGGGAAGTAGGCTCAAAGTACCCCCTGCACCTTCCACTTAAGCCTGGAGGTGAGCTGATCTTTGAAGACCATGGATCTCATCCAATCTCTTCATTGTGCAGATGGAGAAACTGATGGACCAGAAAGGCCTCCATTTGCCCAAGGCCAGTAATTACATATTTAGCATTTACTCAGACTCTCGACAAATACTTACTGAGCACCTATGATGTGCCGGGCACTCTTGTGGGCACTGAGCTACAGCAGTGAACAAGAGACAGAGTCCTTGACCTTATGGAACTTTAGTGGGGAAGACAAAGTACAAAGAAAAAAATATATAATGTAATGTCAGGTAATAGAGAATGCTATGGAGAAAAGTAAGGTTGGGAGGTAGATAGGTTTGGGGAGCTACTTTCAATGGGATAGTCAAGGAGGGGTCTCAGGGAGGTAAAATTTGAGCAAAGAGAGGGATCCAGGAAGATACTGGGGGAAGAGGAATCTAGATGGAGGAAGGAACAAGTGTGAAGTTCCTAACGTGAGAATGGACATGATATAAGCAAGGCCAGCATGGCCAGGGCTGAGTGAGCGAGGACACAAATGATGGAAGATGGGTCAGAGAGGGAGATGGGCCAGATCTGCAAGGCCTCACAGGCCATGATGAGGCCTTACAGGTTGCAGAAATTCTTTGGATTCTATCCAAAGTGGAATGGGAGCCCACTTTGATTGAATGGTTCCAAGCCGAAGAGTGACATGGTCTGCATTAGTCTTTAAAGGAATAATTCTGCCAGCCTGCTAAGTGGAGAATAGGCTATAGAAAGATAAAAGGGAAACAGTGAGACCAAGAGGAGACTTTCACAGTTGTTTAGGTGAGAGATCCTGATGTCTTGGACCTTGATGGCAGCAGTGGAGGTGATGAGAAGTTGACAAGATTTGGGATCTATTTTGCAGGCAGATCCACCAAGATTTGCTAACAGATTGAATGAGGAGATAACTTCTTATGCCTCTTTTGTGCAAAGAAGTGTACTAGGTTGTATTAATTAGGACTCTTGCTTATAAGAGCAGAAACTCAGCTCACACTGGCTCCTGTAACTGAACAGTCAAGCCATAGATGGGTTTCAGGCATGGTTGGTTCCAGGATTGCAAATTATATCTTCAGAATTTAGCCTTCTCTCTTATCTTGGTTCCATTTCTCACATGTAGCCCCCAACAGCTCTAAGCTGACACAAAGCTTATGGATAGCAATTGCCATGGGGAAAGAATATTTCTTCCTCTATAGTTTCAACAGAATTGATGGTTCATCTACCTTATGTCACCTGCCCTTTTCTGACACAATCACTCTGTCCAAGAAAATAGAATACACAGCTTGACCAAGCCTTGTTGTGTGCTCAATCTGGAATCGGGAGTGGTGGCAGAGAAGTGTCCCTTCCCCCCTAAAGTTGTACATTACTAGGAGGGAGAAAAACGAATACTACGTAGGCAAAAATAATCGATTTATACTACCTGAGGATAATAAGAATTTTTTCAATAAGTGAGAATTCTGCCTTCTCATTTTTCTTGTCACAAAATATGCTTTCACAGAGACATAAAATGTAATTGTAGCAAAGAGAACTACAATGCGCTTGATACCCATTTTCAGAGTGCTTCGCCACACATTATCCAGCTGCAGAACACAATATCTCCATGCCAAGAAAAGGAAGGTGAACCTGAAAAGCTGACAGTCACATGTTCTCTAAGCACCTGAAGAGCACTGAGAGAGGGGAAAGTCGTACAATATTTCTCCCATTCAGACAGGAGAGCACACTGTATCCAGCTATTGTGTAAGGAGGATGGAGAAATGGGACATTGATGGTGCCGGGTGGTGTGGTGTGGGGCCGGGAGGAGAGAGGTTGGTGATGAGAAAAAGCAGGGGACATTGCACAGAGGTCCCGATTTGGAGCCCGTGATGCCAAATGACCCCGGACATCAGGCTTTCTGCTAAAAAAGGACAGCTGAGTCACACTGAATTATTCAGACAGAAGTTCGGTGACAACCTGATACCACTCCAGGCCTGTCCCTCAGCAGTGTGGGCTGTTTGGCCTTGAGAATGCAAGCCAGACTCATTTAAAGAAACACTGAGAAGACGCTGGTTTTGCTTCATTAAAATAACAGTTCCTCCATTGCCTCTCTTGCTTTCAATGACATCTGCTCACTTCCCTGAGTTGTTTTCTTTGGATAGTTTTGTACTCACCTAAGTTTTGTTTGCCTCTGGGGCTGATTTATTCTTGCCAGTTAAGAAGATTCCAAAAGCCCCAAATTTGTCCATGAAATTGTTAACTTGCATCTTCCTACCCACCATGGCACCATAAGCTGTGCCACGTGATGTGGGAGGACTCAGCTAATGCCATTACCTTGAGATGCCAGAGCGGGCACTTAAGTGGTGTGGAAAAAAAAAAAAAACAGTTCAGTTTCTCCACCCTGGGGTCATCTCCCTGGTTACCTTATCAGTGGCGGCTTCATCCTGGAGACCTGGGGTCTAATTCAGGTTCAGCGCTTCTCCAGTGCATCCTTGGAAGTTTGAAGTGTTTACTAGGAAAACAGTGTCCCCTGCCTTTTTCTCCTTTCTCTACCCATCACCCACTGCAGGTAAACATCAAGATGGCAGAATTGCTGCTCTGTGGTCCATTCAGGCCCATATTCCTTCTCCCTTGGAGATGCTGAGTGGATTCGGGATCGAGAGTAGAGAGGAAGATGCAGTGAAAGAATTTAAAAGGCTGCTTGGTTTAATGAAAAGCCCTGAGGCTTTGGAATCAGCCAAGGATTGGTTTAAGCCCCAGCTCTGCTACTTATTAAAGGTGTGGCTTTGAGTGTGTGGCTCCATCTCTCTGAGTTTCCATTTTCCCCGCTATCGAATGGGAATGACATGCACTTTATGAGGCGCTGTAAGGAAAAAAGGAAGCAAGATTCGAAACTCTTTTCAGCCCAGACCCCTCTCCTGACCCAGACCTGTATACCACCCAGCTGTTGCTGGAAGGGTCCACGTAGATGACCCTCAGAACCCTAAAACCTAGCACTCATCTCCCCCTACATTGCCACACACCAAGCCAGCTCCTCCCAGCTCCTCACCTGAACTCCTGCATATCTGCCACTTTCACATGCAGGGTGAATGGGCCACGCCTGTTAGGTTTGCCTGATTAACGTATTTATGGCCAGCCCTCCCTCTGTGTTCCTCTGCTCCTGCCTTGGCCCTGTCCCTTCTAGTAGCTGTCTAACTGGTTTCCCCACTCCAGTGGTCCATGCTGCGGACACAACATCTTTTCTAAAATCCAGACCCGGTCATCTCACACCCTCGATTGCCTGCCATGGCTCCCATTACCTAAGCATAGTGCCCCAAACTCCTTAGCAGGCCAGGCCCTGTCTGCCTTCCCAGCTTTATCTCTCAACACTCCATGGCCCTGCCATGCCGACCTCATGGTTCATGCTTCCATGCATTTGCCAATGCCACCCCCTCCACTGGAGTGCCATTTTCCCTTTGTCTCCTGGATTGCACATGTAATACTTCCTTATTTTTCAAAATTAGCTCAAGAATCACCTCCTCTATTATCTAAACTTTAAAAGGAATGAAGTCCTGATACCTACCATATGGATGAATTAAGCAACGACTTAATTGGAACAGATTTCCTTGTGGGGTGAGGAAAAGGTTTTGGAATTAGATAGGGTGATGATTGCACAAAACTGTGAATGTACTAAATGCCACTGGACTGTTCACCTTAAAAGGGTTAATTTTGTATTATATGAATTTTGCCTCGATTAAACAAACTCAAAGAATTGCTCCTTTTGTAAAGACTTTCATGGACCTCCTGGGTGAAAACAGACCCCTTTTTAATGGTGGCCCCATGCCTACCATATTTCATTCAGATCTTATCAGATCACTCCCAGAACTTCACTACACTCATTTATTTCCATGCCTGTGACCCCAGCGGCCTATGAGCTCCTTAAGCCCCATCTTCTGCAGCTAGCACACGGCCAGGCATGTGGTGATGCTCAGTTGGTGCCAATCTTCCCCTACCCTTGTCTTTCTGGGAGGTTGTAACCTTTCAAGTCCTCACATTCTGGAGAAGGGGGAAAGCCTCTGCCCATTTGGGTTCGACCATCCGTCACAGCCTTCTGAGTCATTTGGAGTTCAGCCTTCTGCAGATCTGGATCTGTTCTGCGGCTGCAGAAGGCATTTGCATTTCTAGCACGGGCTTCCTGGTCTCCCTCCCCTCCCACCCCCAGCAAGGGGGACTCACAGAGCTCTGGCCTAGTTGCATAAATGCTGGCATCTCCTTTTTGACTCCTCTCCTGGGTGTTTCCTTTTTATTTACTATTCTTTCCAATTTTGTGCCATCAGCACTTCACAGTGGTACCATGTCCCTCTTTTTGGAGCAGTTTAGAATGATTAAGGACAAGTAGTGACCCGCTGGCCCCATTGTGTCTAGGCAGGCCCAAGGTAGATCGATGGGGACAAGGAGGGGAGGGGTAGACCGCAAGCCTGCAACAGTGGCTGTGAGCCTGCTGTGAGTCAGCGCAGAGGCCAGCCCATTGGGCTGCCCTCTGCATCCCTGATGGGACACAGCCCAGGAATCTGTGCATGGATGGTTCTAGCCTGGGGCCTGGAGTGGGCTCCCTGCCTGCTGTGGCAGGGTCACGATCGAGGGTGCTGCTGGCCCCTCTTCCTGCCCACTCAACCCAACTCCTATCCCCTTCCTTTCTGGAGTCACCCCAGCAACATCCAGATGTTGTCCTCTGCAATGCCCCACCTGGGTCTCTTGCACATCTTGACCACGTTTGGGTTTACTGATTAGCTCATTGGCATGCACTGGCCTTGCTGAGAGTCAGGCTGTGAAGAAAGGCAGCCTTTATGGAGGGTGAAGGTCGGCACTGCCTTGACACCAGCCAGCAAAAGTCCTGCACCTCAGCCTGGCCTCCCCTCTGCTGCCATCTGCCCAGCCACCCAAGCCGTATCTCTGCCTCTCCCCTCCTCTCCCACCTCTGCCAAGTCCTGGGGATTCTGTCCTCTTAAGTCCTCTCTATTTCATCCTCCTTCCCCATGTCCACTGCTACTGCCTTCCCTTGAGTCACTATCACCTGTGACCTGGCAGTAGCCCCCTTATTCTCCTGCTGTTTTTAATTTCATCCATTTTCACCCCTCCACTGCCCCCAGAGCCATTGTATTAGTTGTCCTGTTGCTGCTATAGCAAATTACCACAAACTTTGCGGCTCAAAGCAACACAGATGTCTTCTCCTATGGTCATGGAGGTCAGAAGCCCAAAATGAGGCTTCTGGGGCTAAAGTCAAGGTGGCAGCAGAGCTGGCTCCTTTTGGAGGCTCCAGGGGAAACCCTTGCCTCTTCCAACTTCTAGAGGCTGCTGGCATTCCTCGGCTTGTGGGTGCACCACTCCATTCTCTTCTTCCATCATCACGTTGCCTTCTCTCTGACTTCTGACCCTCTTGTGTCCCTATTTTTTTTTTTTAAAGAAACAGGATCTTGCTCTGTTGCCCAGGCTGGAGTATAGTGGCACAATCATGGCTCACTGCAGTCCTGAATTCCTGGGCACAAACCACCCTCCCACCTCAACCTCCCGAGTAGTTGGGACAACAGACGTGTGCAACATGCCTGGCTAATTTTTTATTTTTTGTAGACATGGGGTCTTGCTATTCTGAAGCGATTCTCCCACCTCTCAAAGTACTGAGATCATAGGTGTGAGCCACGGTGCCTGGCCCCGTGTCCCTCTTATAAGCACGCTTGTGATGACCTTGGGCCTACTCACAGGATAATCTCCCCATCCCAAGGTCCTGAATTGATCACCTCTGCAGAGTCTCTTCTGCCATGTAAGGTGACACGAGTTCCGGAGATTAGTTCATCCTTGGGGTGCCATTACTCAGCCTGTCACAGCCGTTTTCCAAAATACTCGCTACTTCTCTCATTAGAAATCTATGATGGTTCTCAGTGGCTTATGATCAAAGTCTAATGCTGACAGTCAAAATGGATTGAGCGTTCACCACGTGCATCTGTGACAGTGGGTGAGGTGGTATGAGCTCATGTGTTCCCTGGATGCTGACCATGTCAAAATCTGAGAGCCATTTCAGGGCTTAGCCTGGCATATTCCCAGCATGTTAGCACCTTTGCACACAAGTCAGAATCCCCCAGAACAGCCTTAAACCCCTTGCCCTCCTTGTTTCCACCTCATCTCTTCATACGTCCCAGGTCCAGCCCTGCCAAGCCACTTGCCACCTCCCAAAACCCAGATCCTTGCTCTTTGGCTCTCGCAGCATCTCCCGCGGTGTCTGGCACACAGCAGTCAGTAGGTGCTCAATAGGTGCTTGTTGAATGGCTGGATGAAAGATGGAAGAAATGGACAAGTGAATGAAAGGAGTAAGGAGGACCAGCTTACCTGGCTAAGCCCTGAAAGGTCTCCTAGATTTGTACATGGCCAGCATCCAGGATCACATTGTCCGACACCATCTCATGCACCATAACAGATGCTGCCAGTTCCCCAGCATGTCCTTGGCCATCCCCTGTATCTTTCTGCCTTGGATGTCCTGCCCTGGGTGTCCTCGGGTCCCTGGAGCATGTTCAGCCTCACCTGGGCAGGCTTGAAGTATTGGGGAGTTAACACCCCAGGAGCACCCCTCCACCAATGAAGGATGCGAGTTAAGGAATAAACATCCCAGCATCCACACCCCCACTTCCTTGGTGGGACAGTTCTGAGGGATACTCCACAACCTCTCAGAGGGTCCCAGAAAGACTGAGCCCCAATACTGATAGTGGTGACCTTCTCATTAAAGCATCCTTGATTAACTCTCTGCTCTTTCTCTCGCACTCCCCACTCCCTTACTGTGCCTCCCAGATCAACAACTTACACCCAAATCCCTGCCCCAGGGTTTGCTTTTGGGGAAAGTCCAAACTAAAATACCACACACTGTGAAGAGGCAAAATCCAATTAAAATAGTAAAGCCTAACATTTATTGAGCGCCTGCTCAGTGCCAGGCACCATGATAAGCCAGCAGCACTCATCATATCATTTAATCCTCACAGCATCCCAGTGAGGTGGGCGCTGTTACCATTCCTCTTCTACAGATGAAAAAACTGGAGGCCGAGAGAGGCGATGAGGTTTGTTCAAAGGCACGTAGCTGCCATATTGCTTCACCAATTCGCCAGTCTAAGCATCTAGGGCAGGTAGGGGAGGAAGGTCCAGGGGAAAGAGAGGGAGAGAGGAAAGGAAGCATCCTTAAATTAGGAGGACTTGTTCTGTGAGGTGAGTGTGAAGGTTGGGGCTTGTTTCTCTGGCTTAATGCACAGAAAGTTCTGGGCTTCTGTTAGCAGCAGCTGGCGGGCATCCATTCTCTCCTTGTCTGCTCTGCTTCTGAATTGAGTCAGTTCTTTCCCAGCTTGGGCAGAGCCTGCGAAATGGGTAGGACCAACTGCCAAGCTGACCCTTGGCTATAGCTGTCCCAGGGCTTGCATATGGGTAGCCCACTATATCTTTTGCCTCTGAGCTTGAGATGAAAAACCACACTGCCATCAGCCTGGACAACTGGTCGACCACACTTCTCCACCCATGTCAATTTAAAATTTTCATTTTCTTTCCTGCTCAGCTCTCTTCACTGGGATGTAGGGAAATCGAGTGTGCAGTGAGTCACAGCTGTCACATTTGCTCACCTGAGCCAAATGCTTCCTCCCACTATGGGCTGGGCTCTGGGACATTTGTCCTCACCTGCCAGGTTCGAATTGCAAGGTCAGCTGCACAGAAGCTGCTGATTTCTTGAAAGTCTACTACTAGCTGCCAGTGGATGAATGGTGGGTTCTGAGAGGTTTGACTCAATGGATTCGTTTTCTCCAGGGCTCTGCACACAAGATAGTCTGCTTTATGAATGTGTAGCTCTGGTTTTAATTCACAGATATGCATGGTCCAAATCAGCCATAATACAGAAAAAACAATGTTAACCTGTCAGTGTTCTGTGGATAGGCTTTGCAATGTCTGACATTGGTATCCATTGCAGATGTGACCTTTTGAGATACAAGAGTGGCTGTAACAAGCATAGCAGGCAGCACTTGAGACAGACTTTGCAGCCTCACCTCTTGTAAACATTGCATCAACTTATTTTTAAATAGCATGTTTTATGTTCTAATTATTTACTAATAAGCATGAAGAACAGATACCACAAACACCAAGATAATCACCTTTTGTATTTGTGTGTGAACCTTTCTGGTCTGTTTTCTATGCTTAAAGCTATAATTTACAAATTCACATTGTGCTATGCATACTGTTTGTATTGTTCTTTTTTCAGTTGGTAGTATATCATGACCTCTTTCTTGCAATAAGTATTGTTCACCTAAAATATGATTTTAAAATACTGTCTTATATTCCATCTCTCTCCTAGAGAAATCATAATGTATTTACCCAGTCCCCTTTTGTTGGACATTTAGATTGTTACTGCTTTTGTGCTTTTATAAATAGCATAATGTTGAATATTTTTGAACATGACATTTGCCCAGGCATCTCAGATTACTTTCTGAAGACATTTCTAGGTGTGCAACTACTGGATTAAAATGTGCAAAAAACACTTTTGCTTTTGATGTTTGTTGTTTCAGTCTTACTCTTGAAAATTCTGTACAATTTGTACTCTAACGATCAGCGTTTAAGAATACTTATTTTCCCACACTCTTGGCTTTCAAGGTTGACCATCACCACACCTACATATAATCATGATTTGGGCCCCTTCTTTCTAATAGGTGTCTTTCATTTATCTGTCCGTCCATCCGTCCGTCCATCCATCCATCCATCCGTCTGTCCGTCCCTTTCTCAATGTATTGGCTGTACCTTCCAGAATAGTGTTAAAAAATAATGGTGATACGTCACTATTTCTTGTGCTTGACTTTAGTGGAAATATCTCTAGTGTTTCACCATTAAGTATGATGTTGATTATTAGAGAGATGTTCCCCATAATATTAATGTGTTGTGCTCTTCATTTTTCAAACATTAAAGCAGATTATGAAATGCCTTCTGTCATATTCAAAGATAAGTGCTCATCTCCTTTGATCAGTATTATTGAACTATAGTATTAATTTCCTAATATTAGCCACTTTTTATTATTAGAACAAACTCTTCTTAGTCAACAGTTACAATTTTTAAAGCACACCACTGCATATGATTTAAAGATTATGTTTACTTTATAAAATAAATGGAAATCTTCCTGGCTCTCTATTCACAGAAATACTCATCAGAAACATGTGAACAGGCACATGTTTGTGCTTTTTCCAAGTATTTCTAGTAAATGCATGAGGGTCTTATGTGACCTGGATGAATCAAGGTGAAGCCTGTTAGACCCAGGCGGGGGTTGTGATTCTGTGCTGAAAAAAGGTCTCATTCAATTTGATTTCTGTTCTTGTTAAATGCTTACCAGTCAGTGGCAAAATACAAATGAAAACACTCATTCCGTTCCACGAGCAGGCTTGGCTTAGCCACCTCTGCACTCCCAGGAGGTCTGGTACATAGTAGGTACTTTAAAAAGTCAATGCAGGCCGGGCGTGGTGCCTCACGCCTGTAATCCCAGCACTTTGGGAGGCTGAGGTGGGCAGATCATGAGGTCAGGAGTTTGAGACCAGCCTGGCCAACATGGTGAAACCCTGTCTCTACCAAAAATACAAAAATTAGCTGGGCGTGGTGGTATGCATCTGTAATCCCAGTTACTCAGGAGGCTGAGGCAGGAGAATTGCTTAAACCTGGGAGGCGGAGGTTGCAATGAGCCGAGATCACACCATTGCACTCAAGCCAGGGCAACAAGAGCAAGACTCTGTCCCCACTACCCGCCCCGCCCCCCCCCGAAAAAAAAAGTTAATCCAAAGAACTCAAACTGTGACTTTTGTGGGGTGGAGGCAGCATGTATGTAAGTCAGGTCCATGTGGCCAAACACATCCCTAGCATAGGGTAAATCTACCTGATAGCAGTAACTTTGGCACACCCTGAGGATGACCCTGTATGGCAGATGCACCTGAATGTGTGTTCCTAGCTAGGGAATCTGGGAGTGGCCAACTCAGAGATTCCTTCCTTGTCTATAAGGAACATCTGAGCTCCTGGCCTGGCCCATGGAACACGGGCCGTCCAGGGAATTGAGGCCCTGAGTTTGGGGTTCAATGAAGTTTGCAGGTGGAGGTCATTAAGGGGAGGGTGTTAAGTGAAAATGCTATATTTACTGCATGCTGTTTGCAAGAGGTTGCAGTCTTCCTGCCCAGCAGACTGCTGCTTGGCTATGTGGTTATGTTGTCCAGCCCCCAGCCACAGGGCCATTTCTGTGTATAAGGAGGTTTTCCTGTCTAACCCTATTGAGGTTAATATGGGTTTGGCACAACACAGAGCGTGTATGACCTCCCTTCACCCACTTCTTCCTGGTGTAGCCAGGTGATACTGAGGGTGGAAAGCCCTAAAGGTCAAAGGTTACTCTGAGGCCTGAGGACACTGATGGAATTGGGAGAGAAGGAAAGAGGGAAATGGGTTATGAGCTGATTTTGTGTAAAGACACTGTGGTACATTTTTACCTCTCCAAGTCACCATAAAGTTATTGAGTCCTCAGTGAGACAGGCCTGTTGGCTCCTTCGAAGAAACCAATGTCCCTTCTTTACCTTAGGGATGCCCTGGCTTTCCTGAAGTCTTCTTTGAGGACCTTCTAAGTGTTTAGAGCTGGTTCCCAGTGCACTGAAAGTAGCAGATATGGGCAGATATGGGCCATTTTCTCATTTGACAAATATTTATGGTGGTGCCAGTGCCTAGCTTCATGGCTTGGGACAGAGGAGGTGTCTAATAAGAGATGTTGAAAGGATGAATGGATGGGAGTTTACTCTGATTCAGGCAGTGGGCCAGTGAACAACAGTGCAGGTCAAGAAGAACAAGAAGAATGTGTTTCTCTAAGCATGTACTATGGGGATGTTGCTAAAAATGCAAATTCCTGGGCTCGGTATAGACTTCTAGTGTCAGAATCTCTACAGGAGACGCTCAGTTATAGGCATTTTATAACAAGCTCCCCCCGAGGTTCTAAGGCACGTTTCAATTTGAGACCTATGCTCTGGGTGATCATTCTTAATGAGATTGTGTTGTGAAAAGCTTCCTTCTCCACAGCCTACTCATTAACAAGCACACACCTATTTGCCTGCCTCTTCTTCACGGCAGGGCAGGGTTAACACATTCAAGACAAGAAGAGCAGAGGGAGGAGGCAAGGGGGTTTGTCGGATTTATTCAAACCATAAAGATGAGTTATAATTTGGAATTGTAATTACCCAAGCAGCTATTGGGAAAAGAGTAGAGCATGACATGGGCATTCCAGAGCTTGCAGAGCTTGACAAGCAAGATGGCCCTGGGAACAGAAGAACCACTGAGGAAGGAGCAGCCCCCATGGGAAGGGAAGTGGATTTGCTGAGTGCCACTCTGCGTGTGTCATGTATGTTCTCCTCTCTGCATCCTCACAACAGCCTTCAGCAGGGTAGGCCATTGTCTTAGGTTGGTTTTGTCCCAGAAGCAGACTCTAAGCAAAGATGTAAGCTCTAGAATTATGTGGGAGGTGACGGTAGAGGAGTGGGGAAGTGAGTCAAGAAAACTAAGATAGCCAATAAAGGGGTGCTAGCAAGCCAGCTGTCTTACTCTGTTCTGGCTGCTATAACAAAGTACCATTGACTGGGTGGCTTATAAACAACAGAAACCTGTGTTACACAGTAATGGAGGCTGGAAGTCCAAGATCAGGGATCGGTCGGGTTCTAGCCAGGGCCCTCTTCTAGGTTTCAGCCTGCCAACTTCTTGTCCTGTCCTCACATGGTGGAAGAGCTAAAGAGCTCTCTGGGGTCCCTTTTATAAGGACACTCATCTCATTCATGAGGGCTCCATCCTCATGACCTAATCACCTGCCAAAGGCTCCATCTCCTCACACCATCACATTGGGGGTTAGAATTTCAACATGTGGAATTTGCAGGACACAGGCATTCGGTCCTTAACATCACGGATCACCACAGGTGACTGAAGCTTATTCTCACGAGGGAAACTGGTAGCCAGTGTAGAACACATGTCTCAGAGTTATCCCACCTGTAGGGCAGGACAGCTGGGATATGTATACACCAGCTTCCATCAGTCTGTGGTCGGGAACTGCCCCTAGCAGGCACTTCCAGACTGCCAGTGGATTTGTTGGCACAAGTGGGCTCTGGTGGCACAAGAAGGCTGGTAGGTAAAGAAATGCAGGTGCTGGCAGTAGGAGGTCAGCTGGCATGCACTGAAGGGGTAAGTCAAGGGCAGGTGGGCGAGACACCCACAGCGTCTGCTACAGCCTTTCTCTGTGAGCCCTTGAGGGAGGACTTTTGTCTTGTTCTTTACATTCATAGCACTCATCACATACTCAGATGCTCCATCGAAATAGTGAAAGCAAACCTAGGAGCTAGAGGCTAACTATAATTCAATGTCCAAGAACTATATCTGCATTAAGAAGGCTGGGCTGGGTGCAGTGGCTCACAGCTTGTAATCCCAGCACTTTGGGAGGCTGAGGCAGGAGGATTGCTTGAGTCCAAGACTTTGAGACCAGCCTGGGCAATGAAGTGAGACCCCGTCTCTACAAAAAAATTTAAAAAATTAGCAGGTCATGGTGGTGTTCACCTGTGGTCCCAGCTACTTGAGAGGCTGAGGTGGGAGGATCACTTGAGCTCAGGAAGTGGAGGTTGCAGTGAGCCGAGATTGCACCACTGTACTCCAGCCTGGGTGACAGAGCAAGACCCTGTTGTCTCGAAAAAAAAAAAAAAAAAAAAAAAAAAAAAAAAAAAAAAAGATTGAAGGCCGATAGGCACATGGAGGAGGCAATAATTAATTCTTCCAAGGGAGGGTAGCATAGGAGGTGGCCAGGTGCCTCTTGGGTATGAACAGCACCATCCCTAGGCAGTCACCTTGTCCCTCATGCATTCATTGTCCTGGCTTTAATTTTGGAGCAGTTTAGGCTTAGCTGAGGTTTCTTTTTTGAAACTGCACCGCATCAGTGCTACAAAAACAAACCAAAACCAGCCTTGCAGAACATTAATTAAACATACATGCCTCTGAGTTCTCCTCCAATTGTTGCTGCTCCGTGGGCACATGTCTTTATGGAAATAGAATCAGTGCACACCCACCATTTCTCTTGCAGCTTACGCTGACACTGAGTACGCACATTCCCAGTCCTGACTTTAATCCACACACTGTAGGAGGAGCCCTTCAGAGGCATTCAGAGGGTTAGGGAAGCAGTGCACTGAGAACACGTTGTACACAGCACTCTCTCCCCGCCTGTCACTCTCTGTGGCTTCAAGTTTTTTGTGGCTTTGACCATACTTAACATATTTTGAAATGATCTTTATTCATTCACCTACTTGTTGATAATCTTGCTTCTCTGCTCTGGAATGAAGGTACTGTAAGGACAGAGGACTTCTCTGCCTTGTTTGGCATCTGTCTCATGCAGTTGGTGCAGGGCCTGGCACATAGTAGGTGCTAGGTAACTATTTGTTGAATGAATGAATGAGTACACATATAAGATGTAAGAGGGTCGTTATTTTTTCCCTGAGCTGATAGCCCTTGCTTAGCTAGTCTCCTATGCAGAAGCATTTGGCATGTTTCCAACTTTCCCTTGCTTTAAATGGTGCCGTCTATACAGGATATTTTGTTCTTCCTTATTACTTCCTTGGGATGTAATTCCTGAAGTGGAATTACAGGACCAGGGGGCCCATCCCTGTTTTATCCAGTAGAACTTTCTGCACTGATGGTAATGTTCTGTATCTGTGCTGTCCAACACAGGAGCTATTAGCCACATGTGGCTATTAAGTACTTGAAATGGGGCAAGTGTGCCTGAGAAATTGAATTTTTAATTTTTTAAAATTTTGAATAATTTAAGTAGCCATGCCTGACTAGTGGGTGCCATATTGCACACTGCAGCTATACACCATTTTAAAGCCTTGCTCTGCATTTCCAGGGCACCTTCCCCAAAAATAGAACCCACTAGCTGTGCCACCAGCACAGCCCATGTCTACCCAGTTCCCTACATCTGCCAACAAGGAGTTTTTATGATTCTTCCTAAGCCATGGCAGAAGGGTTGGGGACATTGTCACATTCCTGCATTCTGGAGGCACCTACCGAAGACTCTCCAAGGGGTCAGATGTGCTAGGAGGGAGAATTCAGGAATGACCCTCCATCCTGGTCGCATGCAGGTTATTGACCAGTCTCTGTGTTCCTTCTGGGAATCAGGTGACAGATGCCTAAGAGGCCTAATCAACCCATGCTGGGAATGACAAGTTGGGCTTAGGGATCTGCATGTGAGTGCAGTGAACTCTGGGGCTGTGTTTTCTATACCACTAATGTAGTCATGTGGTCAAAGGAGGATTTGGAGCCACTTCTGTGGGAGGCAGGCAGTCAGGGGTATGGCTGCCATTTTGGAATTTCTGGAATGTTCTAAGGATGTGAGGATTTCACATGGCAACATATGCAAGCCTGTGAGTGACTCAGCATCCAGAATGGTTATCCTGCTTGCTATACCCTGCCAGATCCAACACATTCAGGACTTCAAGGAATGTGGCCCTCATGGGCACAGTAACCAGAGTGTGGGCGAATTTCTCTGTGTATATTTTCCAAGCACGTGGTAGGACTTCTGCCAGCTCTGCTTATTAGCACACAGCCGAGCACCTAGCACGTCATAGGTACTTTATAAATCTTTGTGGAACACATACTCCCAAAGTATGTGCAACTATTATAGATCAGTAAGAAAAAAAAATGTGGAGAAGGTCTATGGTGTTTGATATTTTGTGGGGGTCCTGGTCTCATTTGAGAGCCTGATAAAAGCTATGGACACTTTCTCCCCCTTTCTGCACCCCCCCCCAACCCACCCTAAAATGCTTGAGTGCCCAGTCATGCAGAATTTTACCTCTGATTTCAGGAGTAGAAGAGTCATCCTTGAACTCCTAGGGGCCTATGGGTTCTTCCTGAGAAAGCCTGGGCTGTGGATGGGCGTGTTCCATAGCTTAATGTCCTCTGATGATGTGGGTCCATTTCCCGTGGCTGTTGTAACACATGACCACAAACTCAGTGGCTTAAAACAACAGAAATGTATTCCAACACACACAGTTCCAGAGGTCAGGAGCTCAAAGTCAAGGTGTCAGCAGGGCAGCACCCATTCCAGAGGTTCCAGGAGAGCATCCAGTTCTTTGCCTCTTTCAGCTTCTGGGGCCACTGGCATTGCTCCAGTTTCTGCCTTCATGGCCACACTGCCTCCTCTGTTGTCTCTCAAATCTCCCTCTGCTTTTCATTTTCTTTTTTCTTTTTTTTTTTTGAGATGGAGTCTCACTCTGTCGCCCAGGCTGGAGTACAGTGGCGTGATCTTGGTTCACTGCAACCTCTGCCTCCTGGGTTCAAGAGATTCTCCTACTTCAGCCTCCCTAGCAGCTGGGATTACAGGTGCGCGCCACCACACCTAGCTAATTTTTGTATTTGTTTTTTAGTAAAGACGGGTTTTCACCATGTTGGCCAGGCTGGTCTCGAACTCTTGACCTCAGGTGCTCCACCTGCCTCAGCCTCCCAAAGTGCTGGAATCACAGGTGTGAGCCACCACACCCAGCCGGAGCCATCATGCCCAGCCTGCTTTTCTTTTACAAAGATACTTGCCATCGGATTTGGGGCCCCACCTGGGTAATCTCAAAATCTTTAATCAATTATATCCACAAAGACCCTCTCCCAGAATAAGGTCACATTCACACGTTCTGGGGATTAGGATGTGGACATATTTTTTTTCGAGGCCACCCTTCAACCTATTATAGTGGGTATTGGGGGTGGAGGTGGTTTGCCTTTTCTTGGCCTTGACTCACCTTCAAACAGCTCTTGATCAGAGCTGCTAAGTCTCAACAAGAGAGACTGATTTGCATTTTGCCTGTTTTTCTCTGGCCTCAGTCAGTCTCTCCTGAGGATATTCTCTAATGGGGAGACCATTTGAAGGTGATCCAGAGACCCTGAGCTGGGCCCAGATCAGCTCTAAGATGATACAACCAGGCCCCGAGGCATAGAGTCACCCCTATGTCTCTGATCCTGCCCTGGGTTACAATCACTGTGAACACTCTATGTGATGTTCTTTTCTGGAAACGAGAAGGACTGAGTGGGAGGGGGTTTCACACTGCTCCCTTTTATCATGCATTGACAGACAGTGGGAGAGATCACCTATAAGCCATTCTACTGAGAATGGATAGTTTGCAAGTCATGCATTTTCAGGCCACAGAAACAAGTTTGCCTTTCAAAAATGGTCTTCCATCCACTTGCAGAAGCTTGTGGGATGGATTCTTTTAGGTGGCATGTGGTGTTTAACTCTGGTGGAGCTGTGTGTCAATACAGCCCGTTGCCTGCTTTGCTGCTCTGTGAGCCTACCAGAAACCTGTGTGCTGCAGCCTCGAGAGGCATTAGAATATTCTTTACGTGTTCCATACCTTATCCTCAGGAAATGCAAATATCTGTGCTTTTTGGAAACACATCTTCCGGCAGATAAAAGGCATCAGCCGTCTGAAAACTTCTCCCTTTCTCTTCTTAACCAATAAATTGCTGTTGTTGCCCTCACTCCCCCTCTCAGGTTCTTGGAGCCATTCAATTTAACGTCCCCAAAGTTTGCGCTGAAGATGCGATGCAAGGACGCATTAGCACCAGATCCTTCTTAGCAATTATGCTGATTGAAAAATAAATTCTAGTTTTAGAAGGCTACAGCTGCTTGTCTCTTGGGAGGGGCAGTTGCTCCAGGTGCAATAAATTTTAATGCCAAGCAATTACACGACCATTCAAAAAATTATTATTTAATATCTCTTTAGCTGAAGAAAACACTCCTGCTTGTGCCAAGATTAGGCAATTAGCAAATGGTAATGTGTTCCGCAAACATAAGGCTTCACCCCTTTTATTTTATTATTCTGGTTGTTAACAGCCATGGAAGTGTGGCTACCATTTGTCTCTTGAAGAACAAACAGTTTGTCTGTTGCTTGAACATAGACAGTCACCCACACACATGAAGTGCTAATAATCACGTGTCTTTAATGGTGCTGTAATTTGTAGATAACAGCACTTCAGTTGTCTGTTTTTTTTTTTTTTCCTTCTTCTAGAATTTAACCTTAGCCAGACATGCCTGGCTTAACGATAAGTTTGGCTGTTCGGTTGGACGGGAGCTGGGTCTGAACTTTAGCTGTGGGAGTGTTTGGAATAGGAAGGAAGCACTCAGACCAATCAGCCCCTCACTTCTTGACTCAGGCCTCTTGCTCCAGGGCAGGCATCTACAGGTCAGAAATCTCACCTCTACCTGGCTTGGTTGCTGCCTGGAATTCGCAGGCCACCCATTCCCTTATGGTAAGCCTGTGTGGATACTGAGCCCATCTGTGGGGTGGGGCTCCAGTGTATCTTGGGAACCACACAGGTAGGGCTGAGGCTCCACCTAATGACCTCACCTCTCCTTCCCCCTGCCCTTCCCAGCTTCCCTCTTTTCTCCTGGCCTAGCACAGAGACCTCCTCCCTCTGTCTCCTTTCACTCTGACCTCTATGGTTCATCTGCACACAGTAACCAGAATGGGCTTTTTCTTTTAGTGATTGACATATGAAAAGCTGCATGTATGTAACATATACATCTCAGTGAGTTTGGGGATAAGGATGTACCTGTGAAATCATTACCACCATCAAGGCCACAAACATGTCCATCCCCTCTCAAAGTTTCCTCCCACTTCCTTTATTATTATTTCTATTGGGTTTTGTTTTGCCTTGTTGCATACTTAAAATTTGCTAACAGAGTGAGCTTTTTAAATGTCAACCTGCTGGTATTAATTCCCTGCTGCTTTACTCATCAGTGGCTTCCCGTTGTGCCTAGAATAAAATATAAATGTCTTCATGTGACTTGTTTGATGGCCTGATATTTAGCTGGTATTCATTAGCAAGGCTATACTGGTTATTAGAAGTCTTGTCTGGTTCATTACCTGGGAACACCTCCCCCCGCCGCTCCTTACAATCCAGCAGGGAAGGATTCACCCCTGACACACGTGGGCCTGAAGCCCACTTCATCACTGCGGTCAGCACCCACCCTGAGCCTGTGTGGGTCCGTGACATAGACTGCCTGGCTTGTAAGGCTTACAAGGTTCTGTGGGTTCTGTGTCATCTGCTTCCCTCTCCAGGTTCACACCTCGGTGTCCTCCACACAGCCACAGGGACCTTCTTTCAGTTCCCCAGACACCCCAAGCTCACGCCGACTTCTCAGGGCATCTGCCTGTGCTGCTGCTTCTGCCTGGAAGGTTCTAACCTCCAAGCCCTTCTCAGGGCTGACCCTTCTCATCCTTCCCACTTCAGAGGGGCACCTACCTCCTCAGAGAAGCCTTTCTTACCCTGCCTCTTCGCTAGGGCCCCTCCCTTATTCTCTCTCTCAGCTCTTTATTTCATTCATAGAAGTTAGCCCAGCCTTGATTAGTTGTTTGTTCGTGTGTTTTGATGCACTGTTCTCCCTGAGAATGCGTGCTTCCCCAGACCTGGAACCGAGCCTGTGACGGTCCCATTTCAACTCCCCAGCTGCCTGACACAGCACCAGGAACCTACGTGTCACATGGTAATTATTCTGGGATGGAAGAAGGAAAGAAGGGATGCAGGGAAATGAAAGAGAAGAAGAAAAAGTGAAAGTGAGTGGAAGGGGTGAGGCCCATCCATGTGACAATAAAGATAACAGCTGCATGAATGACCACCTGGGCCAAGGCCATGAAATATATAATCTTTACATTCTCACAATAATCTTAGCAAGTTTGTAGCGTTTCTCCCATTTTACAGATGAGGAATATGAGGCTCCAGTTGGAAGTGACTTGCTCAGATCACACAGGTAGGCAGAGTTGAGGTTAGGGTTCAGTCCTCAATGTCAGCCGACTAGTTGAAATGCCTGAGCCCAGTGCTGGAGGAGGCATACCCAGCCTCAGCTTTGGTGGGGTTGGTAGGCCAGTGATTCTCGAAATCTTAGAGTGCCTAAGAATTACCTGGGGGTCACGTGGCCACACGCACGCATATATTCATTGCAGCACTATTCACAATAGTAAAGACATGGAATCAACCCAAATGCCCATCGACGATAGACTGGATAAAGAAAATGAGGTACATATACATCATGGAATATTATGCAGCCAGAAAAAGGAATGAGATCATGTCCTTTGCAGGGACATGGAAGGAGCTGGAAGCCATTATCCTTAGCAAACTAACACAGGAACAGAAAACCAAACACTGCATGTCCTCACTTACAAGTGGGAGCTGAAGAATGAGAACACATCGACACAAGGAGGGGATCAACACACACTGGGGCCTATTGGGAGATGTGGTGTGGGGAGGGAGAGCATCAGGAAAAATAGCTAATGCATGCTGGGCTTAATACCTAGGTGATGGGTTGATAGGTGTAGCAAACCACCATGCCACACGTTTACCTATGGAACAAACCTGCACATCCTGCGTATGTACCCCAGAACTTAAAAATTAAAACTTAAAAAAAAAAAAAAGAGTTACCTGGGGGGTCAAGACACAGTGGCTCACACCTAAAATCCTAGCACTTTGGGAGACCAAGGTAGGAGGATCACTTGAGCCCAGCAGTTCAAGACCAGCCTGGGCAATATAGTGAGAACTTGTCTCTACAAAAAGTAAAAATAAAAAAAAATAATAATAGCAGGGTGTGGTGGTGAGCATCTATAGTCTCAGCTACTTGGGAGGCTGAAGTGGGAGGATTGCTTGAGCCTTGGAGGTTGAGGCTGCAGTGAGCAATGATCACACCACTATACTTCAGCCCAGGTGACAGAGTTAGACCCTGTCTCAGAGAAAAAAAAAAAAGAAAGAAAAAGGAAAAAGAAAAAAAAAAGTGTCATCTGGGATCTGGGGTATGTGCTTAGAATGCAGAATTCTGATTTCAGCCCCAGAGATGTGATTTTAGTAAGTCTGGCATGCAGCCCTGGAATCAATGTTTTTTAAACACCCTAGGTCTACGCTGTGAGAAACACTTTCATTTTCTTATTCTTGAGGGCAGTGACGAGTCTCTGCATTTCCGGGGCCTAGCACAGGGTGCATAGCTGGTACTCAGTAAACATTAGCTAAATGTATAGATGAGTGAGTGTGTGGATGAATGTTTTTACTTTGGATCTTTTTTTCAGTTAAGCAAGAAGTTTTCAGAGTAATTCGGGTCCTGTTAGAATTTTAATAGAGTATAGGCTCAAATAACTTTCCTCCTTTCAAGGATGTAACCTAATTTGTGTCTGAAAAGTAAAGATTGTAGATTTCGTTTCTCTTTGCCTGTTGGAAGCCGAACATTTTTTCGTTTGTTTAATCGTGTACCGCAAAATGTGGAAGATTGATGTCTCTGGATAACATTTATTTGGCTGAATATCTTGACATCGGATGGCTTTTCCTCACCAGGCTCCAAAATGTTAGGAAACAGACGTAAATAAAGAGGCTTGTGGGGCTCTTTTCTTTCCTCCATTTTTCCTTTCTTTCTTTCCCTTCCAGTTAGTAATGCTTCCAGGATTAGTGGTAAGGGACTCCTGAAAAGCTTAAAGCATGAAAATCCTGTTAGATAATTGTGCTTCCTGGAGGCCCAGGGGGACTCTTAAGTAAGGAGCTTCGAGGAGGAAAGGGGGTTGTGGGGAGGCTTGGCCTGCTTGCCCTCCTGGAATCTTCTTTCCTAGACTTGGTGTGCTCCATTCCCATGGCAGCTGTCTTAGTCCACTCAGACTGCTGTAACAAAATAGCATAAACTGGGTGGCTTAGAAACAATGTTTATTTCTCACAATTCTGAAGTCCAGGATCAAGGCATCAGCAGATTCAGTGTCTGGTGAGGGCTGGCTTCCTGGTCCATAGAGGGCACCTTCTTGCTGTGCCCCCTGTGGTGGAAGGGGCAAGGGGTCTCTTTCAGTCCTATTTTATAACAGCACTAATCCCATTCATGAGGGCTCCATCCTCATGACCTAATCACCTCCCAAAGGGCCCCATCTCCTAACACCATCATTTTGGGGTTAGGATTTCAACGTAGGAATTTGGGGAGGATATGACATTTATAGCATAGCAGCAGCCACGTTCTATTAAAAATCTATAAGGGAGTGGGATGCGTTTGCTCAGAAGGAATTGCAGAGAATGAAATGGCACGACCTGTTTTTTTAGCTTTTTTAAAAGCAAAGGGGCCAGGAGCGGTGGCTGACGCCTGTAATCCCAGCACTTTGGGGCGGTCCCTGAGGGAGGCTGACAGCTGAGGCAGCACAGCCAGCTGCTGGATAGGTACCTCCTTTGTTTTGAAGGTGACCTTGGTAGCACATGACTTTGTCCACCAGACCTGAAAGAGGGGAGGAGAGCAAACCAGGCGGACTTCTGAAGGAAGAGTGTTCCAAGCAGAGAGAATAGCAAGTGCAAAGGCCCTGAGGTAGGCATGTGGCAGGAGTTTAAAGAACAGCAGGGAAAGCAGTACAGCAGAGTAAATGTGGGGAGGGGAGTAGGAGATGCAGGCAGAGAAGTATTAAAGTCTGGATTGCAAAGAGTCTGTAGTGCCTTGGAAAGAACTTTGGCTTTTCTCTCTGAGCGTTGTGTTGGGAATAGATGCTCAGCATCTAAGGCCCACTTTCATAATCCGAGCTATAGTCTATGCCAATAGGTCTGAGAGGAGGCGGTAGAGACCCCAACAGGGCAGAGAGCACAGCGTGGGGAGCCTGGTGGGGACCCTGGATGGCTGGATCCAGTCTCCTGCCCTCGGAAAGGACTGACTCTTCATGTCACTGTGAAATGTGGGTGCTCCACCAGGTGCTGAGACAGACTCAAGACCAAAGGCCCTGTGAACCCTTGCCTTACAGACAGGGTCACCCAGATGGGGATGGGGAGCAGGTAGAAACCCAGGGATGAACACAGAGCCTCAACTTCAAGTCTCCAGACCTGGAAAGGAACGGAACCTCCCCTGCCTTGCAGTTCTGGTCACTAGAGCGTGGGTAGATTGGCCAGCCACAGCCTGATTGGCTCAGGAACCCTGGAATTTGAGATAAGAAAGCTGGCAGAAGGTCAGCGTCCTGCAGAGAGATGCTAGGACAGCAGAGCATGGCGATGAAGTGTACTGCCAGTCCCCTACCCAGGGTTTCTCTTCACTTTCTACAGCATAGCCAAGGGGCTTAGCTTTCTAAACTGTACATTGGGATATAAGTTAGAACCCAGGCTACACAGAGAAGGGGCAATGAAACAAGCCACAGTCCATTGACCACCCACTGTATGGCAGGCCTGGCTAGGCCCGTTAGGGACCCTGACCTGTTTTAACCCTACGACCAGCACCTAACTGTGCTCAGTGGCCAGCCCAGTGGCTATTAGCATATACTAGATGCTGAAAAAAGATTGTTGAACATAAATAAATAATAAATAAATAAACACATGAACAGAATGCTCTCCAAGGTAGATCTGTTATTAGTCCTGTTTTATGTATGAGAAAACTGAGATCAAGGGAAGCTGGTAACTTGCTGTAGAAACCACACATGAGCAGTCATAAGGGAGGTGGAGTCCCAAACCCAGATCTGCTCGAGATGAAATTAACCATGTCTTCAAAATCCATACTTATTGATGTGCCCCAAGATGTTTGGCAAATGAATAAACTACAAAAATACGCACACAACCTTTTGAAGAAAAGGGAGATTTTTATCGGCACTGTGGAAATGGGATTTGTTTCTAACAGGGCAGTTAAGGTCAGGCCCCCCGGGAGGCCTAGGGAGGTGCTGAAGTGTGAATGAGAGGGAGCAAAGCCCCCTCAGAGGCTAGGAGGGTAGGGGGACCACAGAGTGCTCCAGAGAGAAGGAAGACGGACAGGCCTGTGATACGCGGTGGGGCCAGTCAGGAGAGCTCCATGTGGAGCTGGCTGAGGCAGGGCTGCAGCCCTAGAAATCAGCATCGCTGACCGCTTTGCCTCTGATCGTGGCTCTCCCCCCGGCCTGGAGCCCCATCTTCCTTAAATTAGCTTCGCTGCTGCTGATAATTGCACAGCTGAAGCTCAGGTCTCTATGCAGATCTTTCAGTGGACAGGCACTGATTGTCATCATGTGTTAAGTCTAATCCTACTAGCTCTGGCCGTCAACCCACAAGCACTTAGCAAAACCTCCTCCATCCCAAGGCACTGAGCTAGGCCCTGAGAATTCAAGGATATAAATTAAGACAGTTCCTTGGCCTCAAGCAGTTTACAGTCTAAATTCATTCACTTAATAGGCATTTATTGCACACCTACCATATGCCAGGCACACCACATGAGCCATTGAAGATATGAAAATGAGTAATGCAGAAATAGCGCCCGCAAGAAACTCATAAATTAGCATTTATTCACTGATTTATTCACTTTTTAAACAGCTATTGAGCACCTCCTGTGAGCCATGCCGAGGAGTGGTGCCCAGGGAGTGGGTGCCCAGAGACACCTCTAATGTATTAATACAAACAGCACTGACAGAAGAAGGAGAGCTCAGGGCATCTCAGAGAAGAGAACACTGAAAGTTTCAGCAAAGAGAGATGGATGGTTTACAGGCTTTTTGTTGCTGCTGTAACAAATGATCACAAGTTTATTATTTTACAGTTCTGGAGGTCAGAAGCCCTAAAATCAAGGTGTCAGTAGAAAGTCAGCTCCACTTCTTCTGGAGGCTTAGAGGAGAATCCACTTCCGTGTCTTTTTGAGCGTATAAAGGCCACTTAGATTCCTTGGCTTATGGCCTCTTCCTCCATATTTAAGGCCAGTAGCAAACATCTCCAAATCTCCCTCTCCCTCTCCCCTATCCCCTCCCCCTGTCTTCCCATCTCCTCTGTCTCTGACTCTCTTGTCTCCCTTTCATAGGGACCCTTGTAATTACATTGGCCCATCTAGATAATCCAGAACAATCTCCCCATCTCAACGTTCTCAGCCTAATCACATCAGCAACCCCCTTTTGCCCTGTAAGGTCACACATTCACAGGTTCTGGGAATTCGAGTGTAGCATCTTTGGGGGGCCCTTATTCTGTCTACCACAGTGGGAAGGCACTCGGGCAGGGGAAACTGCTTCAGTGAAGGCATAGTAAACATGGCGCTGAGTGCACGGGAAATAGCAGGAGCCTTCCAGATCTCCTAGATGATGTGGGCTTCTAGAGAGGACTGGCTGGGAATGAGTCTGGGTAGAACAAGGCCGGTGGCTTGTTCCAAAGCTACCATGTCAGGTAACAGTCCTGCTGTCTTTACTCGAATGGCATGTTTATTTGTGGTGGCTTGTTGAAGGGGGTGATGGTTTAGAGACTGGGAGGGCATCACTCCATGCAGATAGGGAGGGGGACCGGGCACATTTTTGGTCAGGTTTTATAAATTACAGAGATTGAAAATTCAGTGTGCCCTGCAGTGTTGGGAAGTGAAACAGCAACACACTTAAGGACCAGGGTCACTTTCTCCCCTGTGTCCCTCATGTGGAGCAAGGAAGCAAGCCCTAGGTGACCAAAAGGAGCTCAGAGCAGCTCTTGGATATGTCCTGGGGTCAGCAGAGCTTCAGCCCAGGGTCTAGCCACATCTGCATCCATCCCCAGAGTGACTAATGTCAGCAAAGTCCTTAATCCCGGAGAAAAGAATCATTACAGTGGAGTATCTGATAGACACAGGTTGACACAAAGAGGCGGGACTCAAATTCTGAAGACTGTACCCAGATCCCAGCTGTCTTGCTGGCATGCTCTGTGGCTCTGGGCAAGTCACTTAACCTCTCTGAGCTTCAGTTTTTTCATCTGGAAAGTGTGGATAACAATTTCTACTCTAGGGAGCTAGTGGAAAGATTGAATGATGCTTTCCAGATAAGAATGTTATACTTTTAAAGGGGTGGGATTTTAAAAAGGATATTCTCATTCTTTGAAAGGTTATCACCCACTCAGGATCTCATAGCCCCTCTCAGTTAACCAGGACATTTTTCCGGAGCAGTCGGTTCCAGAACACTGTGGGGGACCAGAGAGTGCAGTTCCAGGCATCTGCTCACTGATGAAATAGAACGGGCGGAGGCCATGAGGTTGACTTTTTTTTCTTTTTTTTGAGTTGGAGTTTTTGTTCTTGTTGCCCAGGCTGGAGTGCAATGGAGCAATCTTGGCTCAATGCAACCTCCACCTCCCGGGTTCAAGCGATTTTCCTGCCTCAGCCTCCCTAGTAGCTGGGATTACAGGCATGTGCCACCATGCCAGGTTAATTTTTTGTATTTAGTAGAGACGGGGTTTCAACATGTTGGTCAGGCCAGTCTCAAGCTCCTGACCTCAGGTGATCCACCCACCTCGGCCTCCCAAAATGCTGGGATTACAGGCTTGAGCTACCTCGCCCGGCTGATTGACTTTTTAAACCTCCTGTCCGCCTCCCAGCCCCGCCTGGTTTTTCATGTTGGTGGTTACCTGAGAATCCGGATCCGCCAAACCCACACCCCAAGCTGGTGGTTGGGAGATGCGGGCAGTGAGAAAGTGAAACGTGTTCTTGCCTGCAACTGGGATGTTTCAAGCAGCTTTGCCAGATTTGAAATTCAAATAGCTGCAGTGCTTCCTGGCGCTGTATTAGTTTTTGCAATTACCAGATAGAAAAACCTGACAGAACTCACAGGTCAACCCATGTAATGGTTTTCTCCACGTGAATTATGGAGCCCACCCTCCCCTACTTTGCTAAGAGAGAAATCAGAGGTGCCAAGAACAGCCTCTTCATGAAGACCTCCTGCAAGCTAAATACGTAATTTTGAAATTGCTTAGAAAGAACTTGAGCTTCAACCTCTGAGCCCTTTCCGGGTCGGCCCTGCAGTATTGGGCCCGAGGGGTCCCAGGAGCCCTTGCGGCTCAGGGTGTTTTACTCTCCTTCCAAATGTTTATGAAGGAGTTGCATGGGCCGAGATGCTCAGCTGGGCCAAGCATGGGCTAAAGACTTTTCCATAATTGTCTTAAGTGAATGTCAGAGCAACCGTGTGAAAGTAAGTTCTGTAATCCCCATTTTAGAGATTAGAGGAATGAGGCCCAGATGGAAGCGGGAATTAGACTGATCTGAGTTGATCAGATGATCAGTTGATCATCTCCCAAACCAGGCTCCGTCATTTAAGATAGAATTGCTTTAGTTTATTCACCTGCAAAAATGAGGATCTTTCAAGGACTTTAAAGGATGCTGGGAGGAGTAAGTTAAGGTGTGTAATTATGGTGGGTACTCCCAGAGCGGCAGCTGCGTTGAGCTGTGTTGATTGAGTTGCCCGAGTCGCACATCCAGGGTTGGAAGCCTTTGTCTTTGACCACTAATTCCATGCTCTTCCCACAGGGGGCCCCATTCAGAGCCTGAGCTCTAACACTGACCCCAGCCACCGAAAATGATGCCTAGAAAGAACGGAAGGCAGTTCCCAAATAAATGAGAAGAGACAAGAATAAAAATAATTTACACTTTAAACTCTAAACCAAGCCCAAGGCATGGTGTGCAAAGCACCCAGCATCAGCTACATCCAAGAAGAGCATCTAAGCCGGGGCAGAACCTGCATTTTCTTTCTTTCTTTCTTTTTTTTTTTTTTTTTTTTTGAGATGGAGTCTCGGCTCTGTCACCCAGGCTGGAGTGCAGTGGCACAATCTCGGCTCACTGCAAATTCCACCTCCCAGGTTCAAGCAATTCTCCTGCCTCAGCCTCCCGAGTAACTGGGACTACAGGCACCCACCACACCTGGCCTCAGGTGGTCTGCCTGCCTCGGCCTCCCAAAGTGCTGGGATTATAGGCGTGAGCCACCACACCTGGCCCCAGAGCCTCTATTTGTTCATTGTGGGGTTCAGGACTGCACAGAGTAGTGCTTGGTGATGAGTTCTCGAATGAATGAATGAATGAATGAATGAATCCAAGCAGCATCTGGAGAAGCATGCGGGAGGCCATCATGAATGCAGGCTCAGTACTGACAAGTAAGGGGCAGGAGGAAGCATAAAAGAGAGGCTTGGCTGCAGCCAGGTGCCTGGGGCCACTCTTATATGGCCACTTGTTAATCGTGTGGCCTTAGGTGAGGCAGCCATGTGTCTGGGCCCTTGGGTTTCCCACTTGTAAAACTGCAGCACTGGGGCAGGGTACACTACAGAGCCTAGACCTAGCTGGGCTCCAGGAAGCCCAGGTAGCATCAGAGAGTACTATCGGGACTTCTCTTCTCTGCAGATGGGATCACTCTTCTTCATGCTTTCATATGTTCGTGAACAGGCTGGGCATGCTCAGATGAAGCAGACCTCCCAGCATCTAAACTGGCTGTGTCGACATCATACACTCAGATAGCACATGGGACAAGTAACAAATGGACGTCCCAAAATTTAGAACCCTAAGCTCTTGCTTCACCTCTCACTGCCTAAATTTTTCTTCCTGGCTCAGGAGGCTCTGAGCTTCAGGAGGAAGTTTCCCCTGCCCCCATCTTCAGCTGTTTTGGCATCCCTCCAAGAATCATACTGTGTTGGCCAGCAAGCAAAATAGCATCAACAGTTACAGACTGTCTGAGTACCCTTAGCCATATTGCTTAATTTTTCAGACCTCTGTTCTTGCATTTAGAAATGAGTAATGAAGTACCCACTTTTTTTTTAAGAGAGGGGGTCTCACTGTTTGGTTCAGGCTGAAGTGCAGTGGTGTGATCATAGCTTACTGTAACCTTGAATTCCTGGGCTCAAACCTCCCACCTCAGCCTCCCAAGTAGCTTGGACCACAGGCGTACACCACCACACTGGCTACTTTTTTTTTTCATAGAGACAGAGTCTCACTTGGTTTCATCACTCGTCTTGAACTCCTGACTTCAAGCAACCCTCCTGCCTCTGCCTCCCAAAGTGCTGGAATTATAGGCATGAGCCATTGTGCCTGGCTGATGTACCCACTTCTGATGGAAAGACATGAAGCTTAACTGAGATAATGAGTTTAGCACAGTGCCTGGTATGCAGTAGGTGCTCAAGGAATGCCAGTGCTCTTCTTTTAATAAATCTTTGCTGTCCCAACGATTAATGTGTGGCAGCTGGAACTCTGAGTCATGAACAGCTCACAGAGACTGGTAGGAAATGATTTGAGGCATTTCTTGGTGGTTACTTGTCTTGTTCTCTCTTGTGACTTTTTTCTCCCTTTTTAAAAAAAATAATTTTCTTCTCTTCCCTTAACAGGATGGAGGGAAGTTCTAACTATGCCTCTGGGTTGATATGGTAGGGGCAAGGGAAAGCTTCCCCTTCACCCTTTGAAGGTCTGCTAAACATCAGCTCAAAAAGGCAAACTAAATGAAGAGACGTACAAATATATTTGATCATAGTTTTAGATGACACGGGAGCCTTCAGAATGAAGACTCAATCCCTCGATGGAGTGCAGAAGCTTCTATACCATCTTGGGGTTGCAGAAAGAATGGGAGCTTGGGTCCCAGCGACACAGGTTATGGGAGTAGGGAGAAGAGAAATTCAACTGAGGGCAATACATGATTATTAGGGAGGATTCAGTGGGCTTGAGGGGCATTCAGTGGTCTAGGACAAGGTCTGTCTGTTGCCCAAAAAGTGGACAGTGGTTTGTGACAAAAGTCTGTCCAGGTTTGTCGACAAACTCTAGTCCTCCTTCCTGTGATATGCGTTCAGTTCGTGAAAGCCCAGAGAGGGAACTAGAGGTCATTGGTTTCTCTGGTTAGTCTGGACTCTAGGCAAACAAGGCAACTTCAGCCCCTGCTTTGGGAAAGGTGGAGGACTGAGAGGCAGGAGGGGGAGGGGAGGAAAAACACTTGTTCTCCTTTGCAGGTCTCTCTGGGTCTTTATGTAGATGGGGGAAAGTCTCTTCTGGCATGTGTTGATCTCTAAGAGCCTTTAATTCAACATACTCAATATAGCAGGAAGCCATATTTTGGGATGAAGTTCTCTGTGCTCCTTCAATATGTTTTTGTTTTTGTTTTTTTTTAATGCATGTGAAGTATTTCTAAAGATTCTCAAGTCAAGGAATTCAGCATTAGAAACGGTGCCCTTTTGCAGCACATACGGATTCTGTACGGTGGCCCCTGTGATATTATGCAACTGCCATGTACAGCACGTTTTGCTTTGATAGGTTTGAAAGAAGTGACATTAAAGAGAGAAGAATATGGCACCATAGAGGATGGATTTTCTTACTCTCTCTCGCTCATGATTTAATCTGAGATGAGATTTGTTCACTTTGATAGCTCTTTTCAACCTCTTCTTTGCAAAAGGCGAGGTGGAAACCTCATTTCTCTCTTGGCTAGATGCTGCAACTCCAAAGGTGAATCTGTATGGAGAATGTTGAAGGCAGGGTTGTCTGAAACACCCTGCCACCCTCTGCTGCATTACGCAGTACTGAGCCCTCCAGAGAGCTGCGTGTAATGGACGGATGTGCTCCCTGGAGTTAATAAATAACTATCTTTGCCTGGTCCCCTCTAATTCATCCTGTGCACAAGCGCCAGAACAAGCCATCAAAAACAGACCATATCTCACTTAAAATTCTCTAGAGGTTTACCACCGACCTCGCGGTAAAGTCTGAGCTCCTTAGCGTGGCAGGCAAGGCCATTGGAATCTTACCCCTGCCTGGTTCCTCACCTGTGTCCCTCACTGCTTTCTCTACCCCCACCTTTCCTTCCCCCCAGTTCTCCTGAACAGGCAGCTGAACACACAAGTTCTTCCCTACCTCTCTATTTTACATAGTCTCTCTGCTAGGATGCTTCTCCCCTTTCTGTTTAACTCCCGTTTGCCCTTTGAGACACATTGGAGAATATAACAATAATAATACTGTAACAATAGCTAACAGGTGTTGAGTGTTGTTTACTGCATACCAACCAGTGAGCTAAGCCCATTATGTACACTCACACCTGTGCAATAGTCACAGCCAAGCTGAGAGGGAAGCACTGTTATTATTAATCCCATCCTTCATCCCCCATTTTGCTAAAGATGTGCCTCTTTTGAGCTTCTGGAGCATGTATAGACTGGACCATAACTGTTGATTTCCTTCTCTGCCTCTTGCACTAAACTGTGAGCTCGTTCATTCATTCATTTGGTAAGCAATTATTGAGCACTCACTATGTGCCAGACACCGTGTTCAATGCTAGGGATAAGACAGGGATAAGAGTGACTCAGACAGATGAAAAGATCTCTGCCCATATGAAACTTTTTTTTTTTTTTGAGATGGAGTCTCACTCTGTCGCCCAGGCTGGAGTGCAGTGGCATGGTCTCGGCTCACTGCAAGCTCTGCCTCCTGGGTTCACGCCATTCTCCTGCCTCAGCCTCCTGAGTAGCTGGGACCGCAGGCGCCCACCACCACGCCTGGCTAATTTTTTGTATTTTTAGTAGAGATGGGGTTTCACTGTATTAGCCAGGATGGTCTCGATCTCCTGACCTCGTGATCTGCCTGCCTCGGCCTCCCAAAGTGCTGGGATTACAGGCTTGAGCCATCGCACCTGGCCATGAAACTTACAGTGTCTAGGGGTAAGCCACAGAGGGGAGAGTCTTAAAAATTTAGAAAACTAGGCCGGGCGCAGTGGCTCACACCTGTAATCCCGGGCCAAGGGGGATGGACCACCTGAGGTCAGGAGTTCGTGATCAGCCTGGCCAACATGATGAAACCCTGTCTCTAGTAAAAATACAAAAAAATTAGTCGGCCTGGTGGTGGGCACTTGTAATCCCAGCTACTCGGGAGGCTGAGGCAGGAGAATCATTTGAACCTGGGAGGTGGAGGTTGCAGTGAGCCAAGATCGTGCCACTGCACTCCAGCCTGGGCAACAAGAGTGAAACTCCGTCTCAAAAACAAAAACAAATAAACAACAACAACAAAAATTTAGAAAACCACATCACTAAAACAATTACAAGTTGTAACAAGTGATGGGCAAAATCAAAACAAGATGTGATACAGAATAATGGGGTGGGGCTGAGACGCCTTTTGACAGGGTGGTCAGGGAAGGCCTCCCTGAAGTTGTGACATTTCTGGTGAGGACAAAAGGTAGAGAAAGGGTCAGCTATGGAACAGCAGAGGGAAAGGTCTAGGGAATCGCATGTGTAAGGACTGTCAGGCAGGAACGAGCTTACGGTACTTAAGGAACCAAGGGGAGGCCAGGCTGGCTGGATAATCAGGAGTTGGGGGAGAGCAGCATCAGGTGAGGCCAGGGACCAGTCCTGAGGTTGGAGGCCAAGGTGAGGAGCTGGGGTTTTATCCTAAGAGCAACAGGAGATGATGGGAGGGTGCTATAGATTGAATGTTTGTCTTCCCCAACCCCTAAATTCGAATGTTGAAATTCTAACCCCCAAGGTGATGGTATTAAAAGGTGGGGCCTTTGGGGGGTGATGAGGTCATGAGGGTGGAGACCTCATGATTGGGATTCGTTCCCCTATAAAAGAGACCCCAGAGACCTAGCCGGCCCCTTCCACCGTGTGAGAACACAGAAAGAAAGTGCCATCTATGGGCCAGGAAATGGGCCCTCGCCAGACACCAAATCTGCTGATGCGTTGGTTTTGGACTGCCCAGCCTCCAGAACTGTGAGAAATAAATGTCTGCCGTTTATAAGCCACCCAGTCTATAGTATTTTGTTATATCAGCCCAAATGGACTAAGAGGGCTTTAAACAAGGGAGTAATGTGGTCACATTTACATTTTAATTCCTCTGGTAAACCAGAAAATGGGACAGGGCAAGAATGGATGTGGGAAGAGCAGTGAAGAGGCTGTTGGAGCCCCCCAGACAAGAAGGGATGGTGGCCTAGAAGGGCAAGGGTACCAATGAGGAGATGAGAAACATGTACAGATTGGAGCAAAATTTTGAAAGTAAAACCCTGGGAATTTGGTACTATTCTGCAAGTAGGGGTGAGGAGGGGGAGGAATTGGATGACTCCTGGGTTTCCTGCTAGAGAGATTGGGAGGATGGATGGGGGCATTGTTTACTGAGGGGTGGAAATCCAGGAGTAAGAAGAAGAGAACTGGTTTAAGGGGAAATCAAGAATGCAGCTGGGGTCTGCAAACGTCTTGAAGGTGGAGACCTTGTCTTATTCATTACATATACTCCCAGCACTTACCCTGCGCCTGGCACACAGTAGGTGCTCAATAAGTGCTTGTTGAATGAGTACATACCCACATCTACCTGATCAATGGGGATGCAGCATTAGTCCCTGCTAATGCAGATCTTATCTGGGGATGCCCAGAAGATCCACATGTGAATAGGCCCCAAGCAGGGCGGTGTCCATTATTCACAGGGCCCAGTGCTAAATGAGAAGGTGAGGCCCCTTGTTAAAAATCATTAAGGAATGTAATGTAAGGTGGTGACAGCAAATCATTAAACCAACCACTGCACAGCTTGCATGACCATGAAGCTGGTTTTGCGCCTAAGTAGGAAGCTGACCTATTAAGGGTTAGCGGGGGTTCATCCAGGGTTTCTGAGATAAAGGCTGATGCAGAACTTTCCACAGAATAGCAGAAGGGGCCCAGATGTTCCAGGAGCCCAGCAGGGACAGGCTGCGTGCAGCTTGCGTGTCTTGGGGAGCAATTCAGCTGTGCATCTCTCCTTGATGATGCATCCTTGCCACCTTTTCAGGCAGGCCCAGGTGCAGTGGGCATTGGCCAGATTGGAGGTGAGAAGGCAGGCCCTCGAGTGGGTGGGGTCCTTCCTGGGCAGCAGCAGGAGGTCTCTGCTGTAAACTGCAGACCCCAGGGCTGCATGCTGGGGGAGCTGCATGGTCCATTTCACTCCTCTCTTTTACTCACCCTTTTCCTCTCATATTTGTACCTCTGTTAAATCAGGTACTAGAAAATAATAATAACAAATGGTGCTAATTACTCAGCCTTTGGTATGTGTCAAGGACTGTGCTGAACACCTTATTGTTACAGTCATATTTGACCTTCACAACAACCCTTGAAGTTAAGCAGTATTCTCCATTCCCATTTAAGAGAGAAGGAAACTGAGGCTTAGCAAGATCAATCAAGTCACTTGTCCAAAGAGAAGAGACATTGCTATTAGGGAGTTAGCACCTGCTACACATTATCTCAAATTCTAGGTCAGTACTCAGTTTATGGAAGAGGACAGTGGGGTCGGAGAGCCCAAGCATGTGGCCTGAGGTCACACAGCTAGAGAGAGGCAGAGGATTTGAATCCCTGTCTCTCTGATTCTAGAGCTGTGGCATGGTGCCACATTGGTGGGGATAAATCTGCACCTCTTAACTGTATGATCTTAGGCAAGTTTTCTAAAGAAATACTTTAACATCTGCATTTGTCGCCAAGCCCAAAGAGAGGGTTCAGGTCCATGGTTTTTTTTTTTTTTTTTTTTTTTGAGATGGAGTCTCGCTCTGTCACCCAGGCTGGAGTGCAGTGGCGCAATCTTGGCTCACTGCAAGCTCCGCCTCCTGGGTTCATGCCATTCTTCTGCCTCAGCCTCTCCGAGTAGCTGGGACTACAGGCACCCACCACCACACCCGGCTAATTTTTTGTATTTTTAGTAGAGACGGGATTTCACCGTGGTCTCGATCTCCTGACCTCGTGATCCACCCGCCTCGGCCTCCCAAAGTGCTGGGATTACAACCGTGAGCCACCGCGCCCGGCCAGGTCCATGGTTCTTTCATACCTCTGTGCTGTCGCCCATGCTGGTCTTTCTGCCTGGTGTGCTCTTTCTGTCTCTCAGTGGGGGATCTTACAAGATCCGGTTGTGATGGGATTTTTTTCTTTTTTTTTTTTTTTTTGGTGTTATTTCCCCTACAGATAGTGAGCTCCTGAAGGTTGTGAGCAGTGTCTCACTCACCACTGCTTCCTCCATGCCTATTCCAGTTCTCAGTAGAGAGTAGGTCCTGTGTCAGTTAGCTGTTGCTGCATAACAAACCACCCCAAAACTCAAAATGACTTAAACAATAAGCATTTATTTGTAGTATTCACAAGTCCAGGGGACGGCTCTATGGTTCTTCTGTTCTCAGTTGGGCTTTTGCATGTATCTCCTAGGCCAGCTGTGGGACAGGGAGTCAGCTCTGCTTTCTGGACTCAGCTCTCTCACAGGTTAGGGTCAGCTGGCTGCAGGCTGGTCCAGGATGGCCTCTGATGGTACAGCTGGGCTTTCCTCCACTGTTTCTAATCCTGTATCAGGCTAACCCAGGCCTATTCGCATGGCCATGCTAGGGCACCCAGAGAGGGAGCAGAATTGAACAAGTTTTCTTTAGGTCTGGGCATAGCATTCAATCTTGTTATAGCACCATCACATCCACTGCACTATCTTGGCCAAATGAAGTCACAAATTCCAGCTCAGAGTCAAGTTGCAAGGGCACTTGCAAGGAATGTGGACAACAGAGGCACGAGAAATGGACTACAAATGTATCATAAATGTTTATTAACTAAATAAATGTACATTTAACATGTGCCAATAACTACTGTGAGCTTTTTCCATATTAACACGTTTAATCCTGACAGCTACCCACTGAAGGAGTTACTGTTTTATCCCCATTTCACAGATAAGGAAACAGAAGCACGGAAAGGTTATGTAACTCAGGGATCCCCAATCCCTGGGCCATGGACTTGTACTGGTCCATGGCCTGTTAGGAACTGGGCCGCATAGCAGGAAGTGAGTGGCAGGCAAGCAAGCGAAGCTTCATCTGTATTTATAGTCGTTTCCCATTGCTCGCATTACTGCCTAAGCGGCAGCATTAGATTCTCACAGTGGCACAAACCCTATTGTGAACTGTGCATGCGACAGATCTAAGTCGTGCGCTCCTTATGCCTGATGATTTGTCACTGTCTCCCATCACCCCCAGATGGGACCATCAAGTTGCAGGAAAACAAACTCTGGGCTCCCACTGATTCTACATGATGATGAGTTGTATAATTATTTCATTATATATTATAATATAATGATAGAAATAAAATATGCAATAAATGTAATGTACTTGAATTATCCCAAAACCATTCCCCTACCCCCAGGTCCATGGAAGGTTATCTTTCATGAAACCAGTCCCTGGTACCAAAAAGATCAGGGACTGCTGATGTAACTTGCTCAAGGTCACACAGCTAGGAGGTGATAGAACCTGGATTTGAACTTGAACAGTTTGGCTCTAGTGACGGTGCATGTGGCCACTACAGTACTTTCTTTTCTTTTTTTTTTTTTTCTTCTTGAGACGGAGTTTCGCTCGTTGCCCAGGCTGGAGTGCAGTGGTGTGATCTCAGCTCACTGCAACCTCCACCTCCTGGGTTCAAGTGATTCTCCTGACTCAGCCTCCCAAGCAGTTGGGACTGCAGGCACCCGCCACCACGCCCAGCTAATTTTTGTATTTTTTTTAGTAGAGATAGGGTTTCACCATGTTGGTCAGGCTGGTCTCAAACTACTGACCTCAGGTGATCCACCCGCCTTGGCCTCCCAAAGTGCTGAGATTACAGGCGTGAGCCACTGTGCTCAGCCCTACAGAAGTCTTTCTTTCCCTTGATAATCCTGGGCAAACCTGAACATTGTTCACAGCTGCCTGTGTTAGCCTGGAATAATGGTCTGACAAGCTGGTCTTTGATGGTAATGGTTGTTTTTAATCCAAGGGTGTGGAACTTTGAGATATGGCACCCACAGCTCATTTAAATACAAACTGCTTCAAAGGCTATCCCAAATTTTATTGCCTGGCAGCAGAGCTGGCTTGCTGAAAGATAAGACTCCGAAGTTTTATGAACTGTCACCATGGCAATTTCGAAGACATTGGTTATGCCGAAAGATTTCCTGACGCTTCTTATTCATAATGGTGCTGGCGGGTCCCAGGCAGGCTGATCTATGGCTTTTAATCAACTAATGGATGGGGTCTCTGGGTATAGATTCACAGTGTTCAATCTTGTTAGAGCAGAAAAAAATGCTGCAAGCTCAGAGCTGTCCCAATTCCCAACCCAGGGACAGAGTCCTTCTGGGCAGACAGCAATAACATGGCTCTCCTCAGCTCGATAAAAAGCAGCACTGTCACCCAGGGCCCTGGAGGCATGGCCTCGGCTGCCTGTTGCTTGCCAAGGCTTATGTCCTGTTCTTCCATCTGTACCTTCCCACTTGGCAGAACAGGCAAAGAGAGCCAGCGGCTCAAATGTTCACACTGTAGGAGGCAATCAGGACATTACAGTAAGAATGGAGGCTCTGGCAACAGAAAGAAATGGGTTCAAGTCCCTGCTCTGTCCTTTAGTAGCTGTGTGACCTTGGGTAGCTTGCTTGACCTTTGGCCTCACTGAGCCTCAGTTTCTTCCTCTGTAAAATAGGAATAATGACATTGTGAAGATTTAAATTAAATCTTAAATGGGTGATTCATTTAACTTTGCACAAGTTTGGGTGTGAGTACCCAGTAAATGTTCACCGCTGCTATCTTTGTTCTTTATCCTCATCCTCATTATCATTGCTGAGACTATGTCAAGCCCTGTTTAATGTCCCCCTTTTTCCCAGCCCGATGCAAAGGGAAATAGTGTGCACTGAGTGCCTACTGTGTGCCAGGTATCTTAAATGGGCTTTGTTATTTCATTGTCCCCACTCCCAGGGGAATAAAGCAGTTTTATTGTGATTTGACAGGTGAACAGAATGGGGTCAGAGAAGTTAAGTGACTTGCATAAGGTCACTCAGTAAGCAAAGGCAGACCTGGGACTGGAGCCCAGTCAGGACCAATGCTAAGGTCCACGCCTCTGGGTAGTTGCCAAGAGGACTGGAGCCAGAACAGCAGCCCCATCGATCCTCGTTACATGGGACAAGACAGAATCTAGGAGGATAGGCCCCCTTTTGAAAGTCTTCAAGGTGGAGACTTGGCATGGTGGGGCCAATGGGGACCACTAAGGACCCTAGAGTATTACATCTGGACGGGGGATCTACCCCTCACATTACTGATGGGAAAATGAGATCCAGAATGGCCAAGTGTCTTGCTGGGAGATACACTTCCAGTTAGGGGAGAGCCAGGACTTGAACCCTAGAAGCCTGGGGAGCACCTGTGGGCATGAAGGCCTCATAGGGCAAGGGAAATCCAACAGGCTGAGCTCCTATAGATACCCCGTCCCCAGCTCTCCTCACCACCAGCTTACCTGCTGCTTCCCACAGATGAGGCCATGAAACACTGAACCTTCCCGTGTCAGGGACTCTGGGGAATGAGGCCCTTCTCCTTTATTCATCTGCCACCCCTTCAGGCCCCCTCTATGCCAGGCATGGGAATAGGTGTTTGGAGCTTGGCGGATGCCTTGAAACTCTAAGGCCTTTGAGAACAGGGGGCCTGCCTCCTTCACCTACTCTCCTGTAGAACTTTGCAGTGTTCTGTGTTAGTCTATTCTCAAGCTGCAAATAATAAAAAAAATCCAATAATAATAGCTGACATAGACATGTAGGGTTGGCAGTGTATCTGGCACCTCAGACTCATCTCAGTTGATCCCTGCCCCCGACAACCCTATGGAGTAGGCACTGTTATTATGCCCATTTTACAGATGAGGAAACTGAGGCCCAGAGACATTACATAATTTGCTCAAAGCCACATGCTAGTCAGTGAGGGGTTAGAATCCATCCCAGGAAATCTTAATTCAGAGCCTCTTCACATTGCTGCACTGAACCGCATGGTAAATTCGTTCATTTGTGATTGATTTGATTGATTGATTGATTGATTCAACAAATATTTACTGAGTGCCCGCTACTATGGTAGACACTAGGGATCCAACAGTGAGCAAAACACACAAAACTCCCTGCTCTTGCGGACCTTACCATCTACAGAGACAGGCCACAAACAAAATTCAAACCTATAGGAGGTTAGATGGAAAAAAATGAAGCGGGGAGTGCTGCAGACACAGTTTTAAGAAGGCTGATCAGAGATGGCCTCGAAGAGGAGGTGATTTTGAGAAGAGCCCTGATGCAAGTGAGGAAGTGCCTAGTGCCCTTCTGAGGGAAGAATATTCTGGGCAGAGGGAGCAACAGATGCAACAACCCAGCAGGGGTGCAGGCAAAGAGGACAGTTATCAGACCCTAGATCCTCAGCCATTTATTAAGTGACCTGCATTGTGGCTGCATTTCTTCGGAGTGAAGCCAGGGCTTGCTGGGTGGCACACCGCCATGCACAGGCCCTCTGTGGGGCAGCCCTGTGTGCTGTGGGTCGCAGGGGCCGTGGCCTGGCCCTCCAGAGTGCCCCCTACAGCCTGACTGAGCATGGCCCTCCCGCCCTGCAGACAGAACCCCTGGCATTCATCTCTCAGTGACTCTAAAGCAGCCAGGGGGGCCGGGGTAGGATTGGGGGGCCATAACAAAAGGAGACTGAAGCAGGAACCTGGGAAAACAGGCTGGCTCCCTGTACCCTCCTGGTGCCCTGCTACATCAATGTTCTGGGAACGGCTATTTTCTCATGGGGCAACTTCTCCCCAAACCCTTAACAGGGTACCAAGCCACCTGTTTTCTGTTACAAACCCACCAGTGTTCTTTTCCTGGAAAGAAAAGACAGAAAGAGAAAGAGCCTTGGTCTTGGGGGAAAAGGCCTGGGTTCTAGCCCAGCTCTGCATTCAGCAGCTGTGTGGCTTTAGGCAGGTGGCCTAACCTCTCTGAGCTGTTTACTCACTGGAAGATGAGAAAGCTCACTCTCCCTCTGTGGCCATTGTGAGATAATACTGAGATCCTGGCTGGGAAAATGGTTTGAAAACTCTAGTTCTGGCTGGGCGTGGTGGTTCATGCCTGTAATCCCAGCATTTTGGGAGGCCAAGGCAGGTGGATCACCTGAGCGCAGGAGTTTGAGACCACCCTGGGCAACATGATGAAACCACGCCTCTACTAAAATACAAAAATAAAAATAGCTGGGTGTGGTGGCATGCCCCTGTAGTCCCAGCTCCTCGGGAGGCTGAGGCACAAGAATTGCTTGAGCCCCGGAGGTGGAAGTGGCAGTGAGCTGAGATCCCACCACTGCACTCCAGCTTGGGCTATAGAGTGAGACTCTCTGAAGAAAAAAAAAAGAGAAAAAAGAAAACTCTAGCTCTCCCTCAGAGGGGCCACGGTGTTGCTTCTCTTGCTGACTCAACATCTCTCTTTTCCATCCCACATCAGGGGGCTGGGGGTTGTGTCATGTAAGGTACTCAGGGAGGGTCTCAGTGGGGAAACATATTAAATAATTTTTTAGAATTCCTGCCCCTGTACAGGGTAGAATAGCACGTCACCCTGGAACCTCAGAATATGATTTTATTTGGAAATAGGGGCTGTGCAGATGTAATTAGTTAAAATAAGGTTATTTTAGTCCATTCTCACGCTGCTAATAAGGACATACCCAAGACTGGGTAATTTATAAAGGAAAGAGATGCAATGGGCTCACAGTTCCTCAGGGCTGGGGAGGCCTCACAATCATGGCAGAAGGCAAAGGAGACGCAAAGGCATGTCCTACATGGCGGCAGGCAAGAGAGCTTATGCAGGGAACTCCCATTTAGGTAACCATCAGATCTCGTGAGACTTGTTCCCTACCGTGAGGACAGTATGTGCGAACCCGCCCTCATGATACAATTATCTCCACCTGGCCCCGCCCTTGACACATGGGGATTATTACAATTCAAGGTGAGATTTGGGTGGGGACACAGAGCCAAACCATACATGCTGGATTAGGGTGGACCCTAAATCCAGTATGACTGGCATCCTTAAGAGAAGAGAGGACACACAGAGACACAGACACAGGTGGAAGAAGGCCACATGATGACAGAGGCAGAGATTAGAGGGAGACACCTACAAGCCAAGGAATGCCATGGTTTCTGGGAGCCTCCAGAAGCCAGGAGAGGGGCACAAGTTGTCCCTCAGAGCCTCCGGAAGGAACTGGCCTTGCTGGCACCTTGATTTTGGACTTCCGGCCTCCAAACTACATTTGCACTGTTTTAAGCCACCCCGTTTGTGGGAATTTGTTACGGCAGCCTCAGGAAACAAATCCACCTGCAACCCCTTGTTTATAAATCCTCGGCTCTTGTGGTTTCTGAATAATCAACTTTCTGCTTAAGACTTGTATTGCAGATTTGCCTTGAAAAAGAAAGTTTTGAGGGTGGGGAAGTTGGGGAGGTAGAGGATATGAATAAGCCTGGAGTCAGAAAGCCAAACCTCAGAGATTCACGTCAGTCCCAAAGCCTCCAGAGAAAGAAAATAAGCCAGGCCTGGGGCTGGGTATCTTGAGCCTGGCACTCAGCATAATCAAATGCTCCCCTGCTGGCATGGTTCCAGAGACAGCTGGAATTCAAATATGCTGATGAATAAATAAGGAGGGAGCCAGGGTTTCTCTGGAGATTTCCATCTGATTTTGCATTGTGGGTTGGGGCAAAGAAGAGGGTGGCCCAGGAGGAGGTGGTCTGCATTGGGAGAAGCGTCTGAGCCCTTCCTGATGGGTTGTTTTCCTTTGGGGTCCCTGGGGAGAATTTTGAGACTTCAATCAGCCTCAGTTTAGAAATTCCTTAGTAGAAAAGGCAGTGGGGTTTTGCACATCCTGGAAATCTTCCTTGTTTTTGTACTGTTTTATTTGCAGTAAATTTAAAGTTTTCTTTCATTAATGCCTTTAAAAAGGGATGGGATTTTAATATTAGTTTAATATTCAATGAATGAAACTATCTTGAGTGTAGTTTTTGGCTTTCCTGTAATTTCTCTTATATCCAGAACAGTTTCTGAGAGCAGAGAAGTCCTCTAAACCAGTGTCTGGGAGGAAGTAAAAGCTTCCCTGGAAATCGAGGACTGGGGATTTGAAAGTCAGTAAGTAGATTTGTGGAACCCTTCTGTGGGCCACATTGTGCTAGACTTCACAGTAAGTTTGCAGTGGGAATGGTGATGGTGATGATGGTGGTTATGATAATGGAAGTGACAGTGATGATGATGGTGGTGATAGTAATGATGGTAGTAGTGATGGTGATGATGGTGGTGGTGATGATGATGATGTAGTGATAGTGATGATAATGGTGGTGATAGTGATTACGGTGGTAGTGACAGTTATGATGATGGTGATGGTGATGATGGTGGTTATGATAATGGAAGTGACAGTGATGATGATGGTGGTGATAGTAATGATGGTAATAGTGATGGTGATGATGGTGGTGGTGATGATGATGTAGTGATAGTGATGATAATGGTGGTGATAGTGATTATGGTGGTAGTGACAGTTATGATGATGGTGATGATGATGGTGGTAATGATCATGGTAGTGAAATGATGATGGTGGTGATAGTGATGATGGTGGTAGTGATGGTGATGATGGTGGTGATGATGATAATGGTAGTGACATTGATGATGATGGTGGTGATAGTAACAATGGTGGTAGTGAAGGTGATGATGATGTAGTCACAGTGATGATGATGATGGTGATAATGTAGTGATAGTGATGATGGGGTGGTGATGATGATGATAATGGTAGTGACGGTGATGCTGATGGTGGTGATAGTAACAATGATGGTAGTGATGGTGATGATGATTGTGGTGATGATGCTCTAGTGACAGCGATGATAATAGTGGTGATAGTGATGATGGTGATGATGATATAGTGATAGTGATAATGGTAGTGATAGTGATGATGGTGATGATGGTGATGATGATGGTGGTGATGATGATGGTGGTAATGATAATGGTAGTGACAGTGATGATGATGGTGGTGATAGTAATGATGGTGGAATTGATGGTGATGATGGTGATGGTGATGATGCAGTGACAATGATGGTGATGGTGGTGGTAGTGATGATGGGTGATGATGATGTAGTGACAATGATGATGATGGTGTTGGTGGTAGTGATGATGGGTGATGATGATGTAGTGACAATGATGATGATGGTGGTGGTAGTGATGATGGTGGTAGTGATGGTGATGATGGTGATGGTGATGATATAGTGACAGTGATGATGGTGGTGGTAGTGATGATGGTGGTAGTGATGGTGATGATGGTGATGGTGATGATATAGTGACAGTGATGATGGTGGTGGTAGTGATGATGGTGGTAGTGAGGGTGATGGTGGTTGATGATGATGGTGGTGGTGATGATGATGATGGTGGTATTGATGATGATGACAGTAGTGACCTGATGAACACTGGCGATGTACCCGGCCACCTTGATTAGCACTTTATACACATTATCTCATTTCACACTTACAAACTCCCTATGGGGTAGGTTCTGTGATTACTCCCATTTTACACATAACCTAACCAAGGCACAGCGGGGTTAAGCAACTTGACCAGAGTCCCACAGCCAGTAAGCAACAGAGCTGGGCTTTGAACTAAGATAGTCAGACTCAAAAGTTTGTCCCTAAGCCACATAAACTCAGTATGAGACAAGTGCTTGCAATAATGATAACATCAGCAATAGCAAACACTAACTGTCCATCTCCTTCGCACCAGGCATGTGCTGGGTGCTTCGTAAACATTCTCATTTAATCTCCTCAGCACTCTCACAAGGGACTTCTACCCTCAATCTGCAGATTAACAACTTTGCCTAATGCTGTGTTAGGAAGCCTCAACCAGCCTTCTTTTCAATCTTTGCTTTTAGAGAACACCATTCCTGCCTGGGATCAGAAAAGATGGCTCCTACACTGCCACCAACTCTCTGTGGGACTGTGGGGGAATCTGCCCCCATCTCTCTGGGTCTCTGTCATTTCATCCAAAACCAACAGGGAGATACAGATGCTCTCCAAGGCTCAGCCTGGTCAGCACAGGGAGGAGCAGGAGGCACAGTCCAGATGAGCCAGGTTTAGGGGCAGATGCAACCTGGCACTTTTCTTGCCTTGATTGGGCCGGCTGCCTTCTAAATCAGGCCACTTTTGACTCAGGCTAGATGTGGATTGGCTACAGGGTGGGTTGTGAAAAGGAGTTTATGAGACATGAAACGTGAAGAGTGTGTGTGTGTGTGTGTGTGTGTGTGTGTGTGTGTGTGTGTGTGTATTTATGCAGTGGCCAGAGAAGGCCTCTGTGAGGAGGTGGTGACTGTTTTTGTTTTGATTTCTGTTTTGAGACAAGGTTTCACTCTGTCACCCGGGCTGGAGTATAGTGGTGCAATCATAGCTCACTGCAGCTGCAAACTCCTGGGCTCAAGTGATCCTCCTGCCTCAACCTCCCAACTAGCTAGGGCTACAAGCACATGCCACCATGCCTAGCTAGTGTTTTAAAGTTTTGTAAAGCTGGGGTCTCACTATGTTGCCCAGGCTGGTCTCAAACTCCTGACCTCAAGCAATTCTTCTGCCTTGGCCTCCCAAAGTGTTGGGATTACAAGTGTGAGCCACTTGGCCTGGCCAATGATGACATGTGACTGGAGACCTGAAAACAGTGAGGGACTGAGCCATCTGGTTATCCAGGGAAAGAGCACTCAGGTAGAGGGAGCAGCAGGTGCTAAGACCCTGAGGTCTAAGTAAGCTTATGTATTTGAGCAAGGAGATGGGTGTGTTTGGAGCAGAGGTTCTCGATCAGAGGCAGTTTTACTCCCTCTCCCTTGCACCCAGGGGATGTTGGGCAATGTCTGCAAACATTTCTGGACGGCATAGCTGGGGAGGGAGGTGATGTTACCAGCATCTAGTGAGTAGAGGCCAAGGGTGCTGCTAAACATCCTATAGCCCACAGGACAGCCTCCCTACCTTACACACACACACACACACACACACACACACACACACACAGACACACAGAACACACACCAAAGAATTGTCTTGGATCCCACACACCAAGCATGCTTAGGTTGAGAAACCCTGGTCTAGAGTAGGTGGGGAGAGTGTTAGGAATTGAGGTCAGAGAAGGGCTAGACCATGGAGGGCCTTGGGTGCCATGGCAGGGGTTGCCATAGCATTTGTCACAGCATAATAATAATTACCATTATCATTAGTAGGAGTAGTATATCAAACTCAGGCAGAGCACGCCATCTGCTCTCCAGTGCCCCGAGGACTTGATACATATTAACCTGTGTACAGCCTACAACACAGCGAGGAAGGCACCGCGGTCAAACAACTTTCCTCAGGTCACACGTTCAGATGGTGTTGCCCAGTGCCTTCCTAGGCAGACCAGCTCCAGGGTGCAAGCTCAGGGCCCCTAGCTCTGCTCTCTGTATTAGGATCGTCTGCTTACAACTGTGTTCCTCCCCTACACTGTGAGCCCCTTCCTACCTTTATATCCCCAGCACCTGACATAGGGCTTGGCACACAGCAGGGACTCAATGATGGTTTATTGGATGCAAGTGGGCATCTTCAATGTAACAGCAGATACAGTCCCATCATTCTGAACAGTGTGGGCATCCTGCTCAGGGGCAGGGGGTGCTGGGGGCAGACCTCCCCTGTGATGCTCTGTCCTCATTTACATACCAGGAAGGTCAAGTTCACCGTGGCTGCCCTTCATCACTAGGCTGCTGGGTTGTCTCAAGCCTCAGGCCTCCAGCCTTGCCCACCTGACCTCAGGGGCCTGGCTCATCTTGTCTCTTTCTCCCTTTACACATTTCCAGGCCTAACATCCCTGACTTCCCTCCCAGAAAACACACATCCACACACACAGTCGCGCGCTCTCTCTCCTGTTACGTCTTTCATGCTCTTGCAGAAAATAAATCTCCACGTTCGTACTGCCTCTTGGGAGTAGTCTTCATTTGTCATGCATGCATTCATTTTGTAATCACTTACCGAAGCCCTACTATGCATCCAGCATCGGGCTAGAGGCTGAGGACAGTGAGCAGAGCAAAAGAGACAAACAGCGCGCAGCAAGACAGGCAGGTAAACAACTGTCATAAGCCAAACTGTTTTTATCATTTTAGCTGCTGCCTTCAGTATCCTCGGGGGTGGATGCTGCTTGCTTTGGGGGAAAGTCTTAGTGAGCTGCTTGTGGTGGTATTTGGGAGCCTTAGGCTTAGGGCATGGGTGAGAAGGTGTCAGGAGGGGCCCAAGCAAGGGAAAGAGCGGGTCAGTTTCCTCTGCAAGGAGGAAACAGCAGTTGGGTTTACCTAAGAGGATGGAGCAGAGGCTAGAAGAGGACAGAGGGAAGCGAGGGGAAGAGCAAGGGCCAGTGAGAAGGTGGGGGGCTTGGGACACCGTGGGGTAGGGGACCAGACTGTCCAGAAGGGGACATTTAAGAACAGGACCACCTTCACTGTGAGCTGGGTTGTGTAACTCCAGAAACAATATCCCCGCTGTGCCACCCTCCCCAACCACAAATGTCCAGTAGAGGCAGGTGTTCTCACATGTGCTTTGTCAAGTGGCTTCTCGGTGGGTGTCGAAAGGGGCCTGGTTATCATGTGAAAGAAACAGCTTGGAGGAAGAGGAGACTGCAGGGCACAGGGACTGCAAATGAGACCTGCCCTGGGGGTCTGCAGACTTCAGCAGGGTGGGGAATTTGGAATCCTGCAGGGGGTTGATGCCGGGCTAGTTCAGATCCCAAAGAGCATGCAGGGCCTCTGGCATCTGGTTAAAGCTTAGCCGAAGGTGTTTCTGGAGAGTTTAATTAGGAACTGTGCTGCTTTGAGCAGGGCCAAGAAGGTCACAGTCATTCATTATGGGCTGATGAGGATCAGCAAATGCCTCACCGAGGAAGAAGCATTTGAGTGGCCTTTGAAGGATGGATAGGAGTTGGCTGGACAGTGAGAGAAGTTGGGGGCATTCAAGGCACAGCATGTTCACCATATCATCTTTCTGAAAGTCAAATAATCTTGAATCTGAAACACCTCTGGCCCCAAGGGCATTGGAAATGTGATTGTCTCTTGTAGTGGCTAACTCACAGTGTCGTTGAGGAGGATAAAAGTCAGGGTGTTCAAGTGAAGGGCTCAGAACTGTCCAGCCAACACGTGGTGAAACCTCAATAAATGGGAGCTGTCCATGTTGTTGGTATAAGGAGCTCCCAAACTCTGAAACCCCTTGGTGTGAGAGTGTGGGCTCAAGTTTGCTGTCTGAAGAGTTGAGGTGCCCTGATCACCTAGCTGAGGTGGGCAAGTCATCCGCACAGCCGTCTGTTTTCGGCTTAGCTGAGGCCTGCAAGAAAATGGGCCTTTGTATTTTGTTATTGTAGAGCGTGCCGTTCCAACAAGCAGCAGCCGTGCCTACCTCTGGCCAGTGCTCCCAGCAGGCATCCCTTGTCTCCCACAAGCCTGGTGTGGCCTGGCGTGGTATAGATAGCCTGTAAACTCCTGACAGCCTTGGCACCTTCTTGTCATCAGCAACAACCAGAGCACTTGATAATTGTTCACGAATTGAATCTCACCTATTGACTCCAGGCAGAAGCCACTTCAAGACCCGCCTAGAAAACACCTGGATTCTGCGTTACTCCCCAGCCGCTGACACATGTATGTGCATGCACTCCTACACACACACACACACACATTCACACACACACATTCACACACACACATTCACACACACACATTCACACACACATTCACACACACATTCACACACACATTCACACACACTCACACACTCACACACACTCACACACACATTCACACACAGACACACATTCACACACACACACTCACACACACATGCCAACACACATCAAGACCCAGCTATATCATGATCCACTCAGGGATCCAGAGAAACCAGCTTCTTGAAGCAAAGTTCATTTTTTCCTGCCTTTCTCTGTCAGAGACAGGGACTTTAGGAAAAAGACCAGGAGAAAATGCTTCTGTTTACATCAAAGGTCCCTCCTTTTGTTTACTAAGAACTGTTTCCCACACGTTTTCCCTGACCGCTATTAAACAAACAACAGAGGCTTGACTGGCTTCAGAGGGCTCAAGATGTGGCCACCAACTGATCCCTCTAGATGTGACCCGCCTCCACCTAGAGACCAGAAGAGGCCCCCCTCTCCCCATGTGCAGGAAGAAGTAAAGGAGGCGCCTGCAGAGACCCCTCATCATTGCCTTGGCTTGAAAGATTCTTAGACTTTGCTGAAACGCTTCCGTGGTTTTCACAACCGAGAAACGCCACAGTCATCCTCTGCTCCCTGATTTTAGCTCATGAGCTGAGGTCAGCTGAATTAAGAGCAAAATGTGCCTCCCAGAAGGCTGGGCAGCAGGGAACTGTCGTTGTATTAATCAAGCAAAAAAGGGGAAAATCTGAAGACCAAGCACTCCCTGGCAAGAGTGCAGGTGAGCTGGAGCCAGCCGGCTGGGGTGTTTATTTTTCACTTCTGTGGGCCTGGCAGGAGGTAGGCACTCTTTTCCCTCTTACACTGGGAGAGAGGGAAGCTGGCCAGTCAGTGGCCTTGTGAGTATGAAGAGTTTAAAGGGGCTCCAGCTTCTAGCAGGGGACCACCAGGGCCACAGGAAGTTGCAGATAGCCAGGGACCTGTGTGTGAGTAGCTTGCTGCTGGGAGCTGCCAGCTAGGCACGGGAGACCTTGAGGCTGACCTTGAAAACCAACAATGCTGCTTCAAAGATCCACTGTGGATGAGGCTGGGTGAGAGAGAACCATCTATAAAGATGGGCTGCGGATTGTGAGCTGAGGGGCATTCCATACTTAATGGAAGGGAGCACCCATTTCTTGACAGTCCACAAGTATTTATTGAGCACCTACTGTGTGTTAGGCAGTGCTTTAGGCAAAGGAGATATAAAGATGAACAAGATAGGAAAAAATAAGTAAATAAAGACAAATACTATAACTTTTGATGATGTCGAGTGCTATGAAAAAAATGGAACAGGATATAGGGGCAGAAATGCAACCCATTTTCTAGGCATCTTAACCCATGATGTGGTACAGCAGACACGAGCAGGGGCGGTGTGACCTTGAAGGCTCACATCCGGGTCACACAACCATTCCATGCCTCAGCTTTCTCATCTGTGAAAGGGGGCTGATCACTGTAGGGATTTCACAGATTCGATAAATAATACCTGTCCTCCCACACCCGCAAAAGCAGGCAGGCGACAAGGATAACAACATCCCCTTGATGATGGGTGAGGGCTGGGTTGAGGGATGTGGCTACCTGTGGGGCCTGAAGTGGGTTTCCAAACACAGACCCCGGCATGAGAAACTGTGACTCACCCCACTCTGGCCACCGGCAGCTCTGGATGGCCACAGGCCTCCCCTGCAGACATCTGCTTCTGATGGGACCCCAGAAGCAGAATGTGTGTTTCCTGTGGGTGGTTGGCTCCCAAAACCAGAAAACAGAGGCGGGCGGAAGGGGTGGAATTGAGCTTCCTCTCACCCTCACATCTGCCGACTCACCAACAGAGGCATGAATGTAGCGCCAGGCAGCCCAGGGTTCAAATCCTGGTCTAGCTCTGCCCTCTGCTAGCTGCAGGACCTTGGACAAGCTGTCCAGCCTTTCTGAGAGTTGATTTTCTCATCCCTAAAGTGGGAACAGCACTGGCACCCATCTGATGGGGTTCCCATAAGGAGTAAGTTAGGTGACACATGTTGGTTACTTAGGACAGTGCCCGGCATGTACGGGGGTGGAGAGGGCGAGGCATCAGACTGGCCTGTTCTCAAAGAAGCCCTCAATTCTAAAGCACAAAGCCACAGAGTTGAGGTTCCCCCAGCAGCAGGCAGTGCCCACCTCATAGGGTGGTTGTGAAGATTCAACTGGTTAACATAAGGACAGTGCCTGGCACACATGAGCACTTATTAGGTAATAATAGCTTGAATCATTTGAAGAAGTGTCAATATTCCATTCTTCTTCATCTACAAAAATGGCAACTTCAAATGGCAGACATGATCCTTGTTCATCCGTCCTTCCTCTCTCTCTCTTTCTCTTTTTTCTTTTCTTTCTTTCTCTCTCTCTCTTTCTTTCTTTCTCTCTCTCTCTCTCTCTCTCTTTCTTTCTTGAGACAGAGTCTTGCTCTGTAACCCAGGCTGGAGTGCAGTGGCATAATCTTGGCTCACTGCAACCTCCACTTCTCAGGCTCAAGCGATTCTCATGCCTCAGCCCCCTGAATAGCTGGGATTACAGGCGTGCATGGCCATACTTGGCTAATTTTTGTGTTTTTAGTAGAGATGGGGTTTCAGCACATTGGCCAGGCTGGTCTCAAACTCCTGACCTCAAGCGATCCACCTGCCTTACCCTCTCGAAGTACTGGGATTATAGCATGAGCCACTGCGCCTGGCGGAGCCTTGTTATTTTTTAGCAAGGTACTTATGGTAGGGGCTCAAAAATATTTAGTTCCTTCCTCTCAAATAATCTGGTTGGGATGAGCCAGTCTGGGGTCCCAGGGAACATTGAGAGCCTACCCTCCCCACCTTCACTCAGGCCCAGTGTCCTTTGCCCTGAGGAGGGCCTGGCTGGCCAAGCCACCTCCACCCCCAGGGCCCTGGTGTGGGCAGTGCAGCCACAGGAACCAGCATGGCCCCTTCATAGACCTGGATGCTCCCAACTTGTCACTCGGAGCAGAGCACACTGCCATCTGCAGGGTCACCGCTGGGCCTCATCACTTATCATGATTGCTAATTAAAGACAAAATTAACCGACCCTGGCCTGGTGGCACCTCTCCCAATGCCTGGCTCTGGCTGGCTGGGCCTCAGTGGGGAAGGGCTGCCCCCTGATACTTGGGATGGTGGCCAGAGTGAGGGGAGTGGAATCCCACCCAGAACGGAGAAGGTGCCAAGCCATCTGGAAAGCTGGGGCCAGCCTGACACCTCACCGGCCAGCTGGGAGAAATGAGATCTTGGGCCAATCTGGGGGTGACAGGAAAGGGAGGGTGAGATGTGGACGTCTTATTCCCAACTGTATCCCCCGCCCCTTAGAACAGTTGTTGTTGTCAGAGAGAACAGATGTGATGTACTGAGCATGCCAGGCACGAAGGGGGCATTTGATAAATAATAAATTGCTGCGTGGCTTGATGGATAGGGCTGCAATGCATAGTCAGTGCTCAGCGTTTTCTGCATACATTTTCAGAATAACAAACCCCTCTGTGGTGCTTTGAGTCAGGTGTTATTCTTAGCATTTAAATATATTCATTCAATGGTTCTCACCAGGACTCTATAAAAGATGTTATTTCCCCATTTTACAGATGAGGGAACCAAGGCACAAAGAAGTGAAATAACCATCACAACGCCACACAGCCAGCAAGTGGTGGAGATAAGAGCGGTCACAAGATTTGGGAACATAAGGGATTATCTGGGTGAACATAATCTTCCAGAATAGAAGTCGGTTTTTCATCTTCCTGGAATTTTAGGATTGGGTACAGAAGTAGAGGCTCCCATTGCAGGTCAAGAGGAGAAAAAGGGAGAGGAGAAGAGAGGAGGTAGTTGTAGTAGAAATAACAGCTTATAGGTATTGAGCCCTTACTGTGTGCCGGGTTCCGTACCCAGCCCTTTCTCTGTTTCATTCTGTTTAATCCTTAGAGCAGCAGTACTTTGAGGTTGGTGTGAGCTGTGCCTGCAATCTGTAACTTTTACAAATGAGGCGCATTGCAAAATGACCCTGGCGTCCCTGGCAAGAGACACAGAAGCAGCTTCCCCTCCACAACCCCCCAGGTCAGGCAGTGTCCTCTCTATGAAACAGGAGGAAGAACACCCCTCACAGAGCCGTGGTGAGGCTCAGGGGCTGAGTGGGCATTAACTGTGCTCCCGTGCCTAGAGTTCAGACTGTGGGCTCCCTTGCTCTGAAGCTTTCTACGTGACTGCAAATTGACCCCAGACCGTGAGGCTCCCCTCTGTTCCATTAGATCTGGTTAGAACACCCATCAAGAGGCATAATCTCCTTACTTTTCAGATGCAGAAAATGAAACCCAAGGAAGGGGTAACTGGAACCTAGGGCCCCAGCCCGACGCAGTCTCTAGGGCTCCTGATACCTCTTGAACCTAAAGAAGGAAAGAGCTGGCTACCATCAGGGAGGGTACTGGGGACCAAAGAGAAAACACCGAGTGGCTCTTGCACATGTCTGGGATGACAGAGCCCAGAACAGAGCCTCTCCACCCATCCCCATTATTTCTGCAGCAGAGGCAGGTTCAGGCTGGAGAAGTTCCAGAGCAAGGAAGTCACAGTGATGAAGAGCTCGGAGCAGCTGGCATGTATGTGTACACATGAACCTTAAAGGCCTCTTGGATCTAGGAAGATAAGGGCCAAAGGCAGCTACAATGGGAGCTTATAAAGTGACAAATGGAACCGGGGAAGGGATAGAGCAAACACAGTACCAAGGCACCCTGGCCTCTCCAGGAGCCAGGACAAGACAAAGCTCAACAAGCTATAGGGAGAGGGTCAAAAATGTGGACTCTGGGGCCAGATTCCCTTGGTTTGAAGCCCTGCTGTGCCATTTATTAGCTGTGTGACCTTAGGCAATTCGGTTGGCCTCTCTGTTCTTCAGTTTACATCTGTAAAATGGAGCCAGGAAACAGAATTTCTCTCACAGGGATGCTCTGATGAGTAAATGAAATACTACCTGAGAAGGGCTTAGAAGAGTGCCTTGTACAAACATAGTGAGTGATGTACGAGCGTCGGCTGATACTGTTATCAGTCCCGCGCCAAGTGGGAACATCTGCTGTTCGGTTCCCCAGATGTTTATCTGATGGAGCCCTCATGGTGGAAAGATGAATGGTCACTGGAGGAGCTCACAGACTAGTGGGGACAAGACATAATGACAGATTTAAGCATTGAGGGTCCCATAAGGTTTAGCCAACTCCAGGGATGTTCAGTGGGATCATTAAGGGAAGTCAGAGATATCTAGAGTGTGACCTTGGCCTTTTGACCTCCCTCAGCACCATCATCAGAGACAGTACCACCAGGCGACAGAAGCTGTACCATTCCAGTATCCTTGCTTTATAGAGGAAGGACAACATGAAAGCTCCAGGTGGCCCAGGGAACAGGCAAGGCCACAGTAAGCAAGGGGCCGAGTGAGGACAGAGAGGTCCTGTGTGGCAGCTTTGTGGATCCTTTGCACCTTTTTCTTTTCATTCATGAACTTCTCTGGGGCAAGATTATTTTTTAATTGAGTGTAATATACATACAGAAAGTGCACACATCAAATGTCTACAGCTCAGTGCCTTTTTACCACCTGAACACACACACCTGTGAACCAGGCCTCGGATTAAGAATTCGAGCATGGCCAACCCCCCATCCTCCCTGTGGTCACTACCATTTCCCACGTGTAATGCTGTCCTGACTCCCACAGCATGGATTAATTTCACCTACTTTTTTTTTTTTTTTTTTTTTTTTTGAGACCAGTCTTGCTCTGTTGCTCAGGCTGGAGTGCAGTGGCATGATGTTGGCTCACTGCAACCTCTGCCTCCTGGATTCAAGTGATTCTCATGCCTCAGCCTCCTGAGTAGCTGTGACTACAGGCACCTGCCACCTTGCCTGGCCAATTTTTGTATTTTTAATAGAGACGGGGTTTCACCATGTGGGCCAGGCTGGTCTCGAACTCCTGACCTCAAGTGATCTGCCCACCTTGGCCTCCCAGATAGTTTCACCTGCTTTTGAACTTCCCCTAAATGGACTGATGCAGTATGCAGTCTTCTGTGTCTGGCCTCTTTTGCTCCACGTATTTGTTTGATTCATCCACGTTGTGTGTGGCTGTATTTTATTGCACTTGGTGAAGAAACCATACATTCTACAAGTGGCTGGGCATGAGGCCATTTCTTTTCTTTCTTTCTTTCTTTTTTTTTTTGAGACGGAGTCTTGCTCTGTTGCTCAGGCTGGAGTGCAGTGGCATGACCTCAGCTCACTGCAACCTCCGTCTCCCAGATTCAAGCGATTCTCCTGCCTCACTACAGGTGTGCACCACCACACTTGGCTAATTTTTTGTATTTTTAGTAGAGACAGGGTTTCACCATGTTGGCCAGGCTGGTCTCAAACTCCTGACCTCAGGTGATCCACCCACCTCGGCCTCCCAAAGTGCTGGGATTACAGGCGTGAGCCACCGCGCCCAGCCGAGGCCATTTGTCGTTTGGGGCTGCCATGTATTGTGCTGCTGTGGACATCCTAGGGCATGTTTTTGATGACTGCGCCCAGTCCTGGGGGCTGTATATCTGGGAGCGGAATGGCTGAGTCCTCTGTACTTGACATCCAGCATGGGGCTGGAGAGGAGCCACCAGCCCATGTTTATTGAGCACGGATTCCCAGCCAAACCCTGCGCAGGCTCCCAGCTGTCTGCCACCGCCGAGAGCCACCTTGGCTCACTGTTTCTCTAATGAGGGTGTGACCCTGAGTCAGGCCCCTGGGACGGAGCAGCATGATTTATAACACGATATCGACACATTTAAGGGAATACTGCTCCAAACAGCAGGCTCTTTCCGAATGATTAAAAGCCATGGGAAGCAGAGATGCTTGAGCAAAGATTAAGAAATCAAAACCTGTGCTCTTCCGAGTGGGCTCATCTCTGGGGAAAGCAGGCTGTACCTGGGGCTGGACCGTGGATGCTGGGAAGGGGAGTGGTTGGCCACAAAGGGAAGGGGAGGCATTGGAGGGAAATCCAGAAAGACTGGAGATTAGAATGCCCCTGGAAGGACAGGTAGGGAGAAAATGGCCAAACATACATGGAATGAAAGAGAACAATAGGAAAAGCCTTCACTTGTTATTACATTTTATCAACCTTTAGCACAGTGCTTGGTTCTTAAGGCAACAGATGCCCTGCAGAGTGAGTTTAACACAGACAACTGGTCTGCCCCCTCCCACTGAGTCATATTTTCCAGGTTGGGGCTTGAGAAGCAGGCAGTGCAAGCCCCAGCAGTGATTCTGATTTCCAGCCAGGTCTAGGAAACAACTGTTTTAAGGGACCAGTCCCATTAGCCCACCTTAGGTCCCATCAAAAAGAGGCTGAATTCTCCTGACTCCCAGGCCCCTGACTCTCCTCCTGGTTTCTTTGGCTCTCCCAGTACTGAGTCTGCCCTTCACTCTCAGGGTGATTTTTTAACCATGCATCCTGTCTGGCTGCAGCATTAACTCAACTCAGCAGTGAACCTCCATCCTGGCCTGGCTGCCTCTGGCTGCTTTCAAATAACCCCACTTCACTTTGACCTCCCTCTGGTATGTTTTAAGGAACAGTATCTCTTTGGACCCGAGGTAAGGAAGCAGTCTTTTCATGCACATGGGTTCATGGCGGAGATCTGACTTGACTTTGACCTTTCTCAGCCTTAGGTGCTGCACCTGTGGAGTGGGAATAATGACACCTAGGTCATCAAGTTCTCATGATTACCAAAGAGGTAACAGGCATGAGATGCTGCACACAGCTCAGTTGACCAGTCAGCTACCCAGAGTAGCCAGAAACAGTATCTAAGGGGGAGTGTAAACCATTTCCATCACTCGGGTCATGTCACAGCAGCCTCCTGCCTGGTGGCCCTGTCTCCAGTCTTGTCCCCTCAAGTCCTTTTCCACACAGCTCACAGAGAGGTCCTTGTAGAACTCAGATCTAACCCAGATCCTTTGTGCACTGCAACCCCAGGAGCACAGGCACTAGGTGTGAATCCACAGTTTCTCTGGGCTCAGCCAAAAGGTCAGGACTTTACATGGGTTATTTTGTTTCCTGGTTACAACAAACCTATGCAGATGGTATTGTTATTTTCTTTTTTTTTTAAATGAGGAAACTGAGGCACTAAGAGGTCAAGAATAAAGCTGGAGCTTATGCCCAGGGCTGACACGAAAGCCCTTATCTGTTCTTTGGCCCTCTCCTGTGTGCCCCTGGCCACTGTGGATGAATTTTTGACAACAGAGCATGTCCCGCCAGCTGAAGGTTGAACAGTGCTTCAGGATGGGACCCTCCTGGCCTGGCCAGAGAACATTTTCACATCTCCTGAGGCTTCTGGAGCTCATGTGTTGCATCTGAGATATTGGTCGTTGGTGACTGGGATTAAAGCCGTGGCTCACACTTCCATAGAATGCAGCAAGATGCAAACACCCGCCCCCTAGCAGCCGGGGCCCTGATTTGCTTATTTTGCAGCTTGAAACCAGCACTTCCTTTGGTAGGCTGGCGAGAGAGGTTTGAGGGAGGGCAGTGTGGGGCTGGCTAGCCTGGCCCCCAGCTGTCTAGGCTGTTCAGCCCCTTGCCTGCCCCTCCTGATGAGGCTTCCTGGGGCACAGTGAAATGTCAGATGAGCTGGGAACTACAAAGCTGGGTCTCTACCACCCCAGCCCCTCCTTATAAATTGTGATCTGGAGACTTTGGTTTCCTGAAAAATCCAGAACTTAAAGTCGCCAAAGCCAAAGGTGAGCATCTCAGAGTCATTTAATCATCTAATCCTCACATTCACCTTGCGGTGTTAGGAGACCTGGATTTAGTTCCAGCTCCTTGTTTGCCTGGAGGTGAAACCTGGATGTGTCAGACAATCTCCAAGGGTCTCAGTTTTGCCATCTCCAAAATAGAAGTAATAAGGCAGAAATGTAGTAAGTACAACTTGAGTGTCAGGTATATCCATAATATCACTTCTGTCACTAGACCTATGGGACACCTGACCCTGCAGGGAAGGGGAGGGTCGGGAAATGAAGATGATCAAGATAGGCTTTCAAGAGAGGCAATGCTGGAGCTACATTCTGGAGTCTCCATGGAAATTAGTCCACCACAGAGAGCCAGGATTGCAGGCAAGTGTCTGCTCTCACCCCCCACCCCCAAGTGGACCATGAGCCCCTTGAAGGCAGGGAATGTGTGTGTGTGAGGGAATGCATGAAGTGAGTGTGTGTGTGTGTGTGTATGGATTTACTTGTATGCCAACTTGTGTGTGCATAAACACACATATATGCTCCTCATTCATTTCACATCTATATACATGTGGCCAATAGGATATTCATATAGTAGGTGCTCAATAAATATTTGTTGAATTGTACTGAAGAAAAGCAGCTCTGTTTTCTAGCTGGTGGAAGGGTGTCCAGCTTTTGGAAGAAATCCACATCAGGTGTGTCCACAGGACTACTGGTGCTCTGTGCTGGCTCCTCAGGGACATTAAAATAGGTCTGTGCCCTGTGTCTGAAAATACTGGGCCCCTGCACTTAAAATCAAGGCATTGGTGCGCATGCATTGGAGGATTACAGAAGGTCACTTCCACCCCTCACCTCTGACCCTGTGATTGAAGTAAGGTCAAGGGGGTCTGTGGCCTTCCTCCTGCTGTTGCCTGTAGCATGTGTCCATGACACAGAGTTAAATGGGCAGGTCAAGAGACATCACCGTGAAAAACAAGCAAACAAAAGGCGGACTACCTCCTTGTTAGTGTGAAAATGATAAAGAAAGCTGTATTTCTCAGGGTGGGAGGCCACGTGTGTTCGCAGGCACTGGCACTAAGACTTGCCCCTGCAAGATGCATCTTTGGAGATGGGAATTTTAATCTATCAGTATTGATGGGCCTTTGGAAAGAAGGTGCTAGAGTGTTGCCATAAAGTTCATCCTTGTGTGTGCTTTACAGTGAATACTATGGGTATGTCATCCCGCTATATAGGTGGACCTGGAATTTTTCAAAAATTTAAGCTCAAAACTATTGTTTTATTTTATGCTAGTTTATTCTATTGTATTGATTTGATTCCGTTCTATTTTATGCACCAACACACATAAAACAGTTCTAGAAAGGACTAAAGTTTGCTTATGGCAAGATAAACTAAATGTGAACTCAGTGACAGAGATAAAAGAAAAATGAGAGTGAAGACACAAAAATAAGCCAGAAACAAGATGCATCTTTAAATAAATGATATACCATTCTATATAGATGCTTACTCTGGTGAACTATAAACAGGGCTCTGAGCTTCCAGGAAGGCATTAGGATAAGGAAAACCTAGTCAGTTATACTGTCCCAGTTATCATCAAACAAACCTATTGATCAGGACAAGCAAACTATGTCTGATACCGAGACCTGAGGGGAATTTCCTCTAAGCACTTTGGGAAGAAGACCCGGTGTGGTAAAGAACAACCTCCCTAGAAAAATCCCTACAGAAAGTCCAACATTGCATTAAATGGTTCTGTCCACTGAGCAAATATTCAGCATAGGCCTTCCTCAACACACAATTCAGAGAGACAGGTTATGGCACAGATGCCCAGATCTGCCACTCCTATAATTGTGTCAGTCCATTTAGCACAGGGATTCTTGTGTCAGGGCTGAAACTATATGCAGTTATTTTAAAACTGGTGTTCAATTATGTCATACACATCTTACACTTTAAATTTTTAAGGAGAAGTGGTCTCGTTTGAGTTTTGAAAGCTCTGACTGTTGGATTAAACTCTGTCAAACTAGGCGAGATGGTCAGGCCCATAAAGTGAAGAGCCACATGGGTCTAGGGTACTGCGATGCCTCCCATGCCTAGTCTTGCATCTGGCACACAGTAGGTGCTCCTGGTAGTTGTTTGTTGAATGAAGGGCTAAGGATATGGATTGAATAGTAGTTTGATAAACAAATTAATAACTAGTTAAAGAAAATTAATTAATCCAGGTGCATTAAGATAGTCATAGTGGACCCCTGCTGAACCTTTTCCATCGTGTGAAGAGTTTAAATGATGAGGCAGTGTCTTGCACTCAGAAAGGACTAGATCTTAGGTAATAGTCCAGTCTATCCTCCGCCACCCTCATTTTAATATACAACTAGTATATTTGGCATGCAGGGAGCTTGAAACCCCTCTCATCTCACCCCTTGGAGACAGGACTCTGGTCTCATCATTATCTAGAATCCAAGAGTTGCTTCCTTGCCCTGACTGAGAAGGATTCCCACCATCTCAGCCACTGACCCCTCAAAATGGCCCTCAGGCCCCACTAGCTGCTAGGTTTGTCCCAACACACACCGAATCAGGAGCAACCTTTGATCTGCCTGAACCTTCAGAACTGTGGAACTAATGGGGGAAATAGGACTTGCTTGAGGTTCTTCCAAGAGATGTCCTAACCCGCCGTCCCACCTCCTTTTCCCTCCTTCCCATAAGGTATTTCACAATGCCTTGAGAATGAACAGGTTTTGAAAATTGTGCTGCATACATTTACTTTGCCCAGGGAATGACACATCTGGGCTCCAGATGTTTTTCAGTCCTGCAGAGTGGTAGCCAATTTCAGGTGGTTGTAGGCAGAGCTCAGACTAAACACAAGGGTGCAGACAGCCACGCATAAAGGCATATTTGAGATTCCTCTGTGGCTTTTGCCACTGTTTTTTTCTCCATCTGGGATGCCCCTTGAGCTACTTGGTGTCTCTCTTCTAAGAGACATCACTAACACACCCCCTGTTAGGGCACGAGGGTCTTTGGTACAGTGAAGAGGTGCCCAGGGACTGAATCCCAGCTCAGCTCTGTGATCTCAGGTGAATTATCTGCCCTCTCTGCATCTCAGTGTCCACATCTGTAAAGGAAAGCGAATGGTCTCCACTTTATAGGGCTATTGTGAGGGTTACAGAGCTAATGCTTGTAAAATGCCTAGGACAGTGCCTGGCAGATACTAAGCACTAAGTAGGTGTTTGCCATTATTATTCCTAGTTTCCTTCTTCTCTGGAGATCACTATGGAATTAGAAGTTGGTCCCTGTCCCTTAATTGGTTATTATCATTTCACCTTAGCCCTATGTGACCATTTTTATCCTAATGTCTCCCTAAAGCCTAATAATGATGGCGATGATTGTGCTGAAATGTATTGAGCCCCTTCTCTGTGCCAGACACTGTGAAAAGCACTTGACATTATAGCCTGTAGGAGAGCCTATAGCTTGGCTCAATTCCTGACACAGAGTTTAGTGCATACAATAATTCTTTGATGTAGGCACTATGATTAGCCCCACTTTCAGCTAAGGAAAAGAAGGCTTAGGGAGGAACTGAGAAAGCAAATCATATCCAGGACTTGATCCAGGATAGCCAGCCTCAGATCCCATGTTCTCAACCACTACCCAGAGATTGAGAAAGAACACAACTAAATAAAAAACTCCTGGCATGGCATACAGACAGAACATATAGTGGCACCTGCTATAGGGTTTGGGTTACAGGCTACTGAAGGAGGTGGACTTTGAGCCAGGCCTTAAAAAGGATGGAGAGTAGGATAGGGAAAGGCATTCCAGGTAGAAGGAATGGCCTGAACAAAGATATAGAGGCTAAAAACCCAGAGAATGTTTAAGCACAGAAGTAGTTAGCATTAGCTAAAGTATAGGTAGGTGGAAGGCTACACCTGATTGTGGAGGGCATTGCATGACCAAAAAAAAAAAAAAAAAAATGTTATCCTATAGGAAACCGGGAGCTGTGGAATGCCTTTGAGCAGGGAAGAGCATGCTCACAGCTGTGATCTAGAAAGATTAGCCTGGCAGAGGAATATCAGGTGGAGAGATCGGACATTGGGAGGTCACTGGATTTGATGATGCCTAAACTCATGAGATATTCCCAGTGTTCCAGAAGCAAGACTTGGTGAGGGAGATGATGTGTCCAAAGTCACACAGCTAGTGAAAAGTAGAGCCCAAGCTCTAGTCAGATCTTCTCACTCTAAATTCTATATTCATTCTGCTATATCAAGGAAAGATATAGCTGATCCCATTATAAGATCTGAAAGAATTAAACCTCATGAACTCTGAAGGGTCATGGCTCTAGTTACAAGGGGTCTGAGGACTCCTCGACATTGTATGCAGAATGGTGTGTGTGTGTGTGGTGTGTGGTGTGTGTGTGTGTGTGTGTCCTGTGAGCATGTGCACAAATGGGATTGGTCATGGGAGATGGCCCACTGCATCCACTTTTTAGTGTCCACAAACACAGTGACAAACCACTGTAAAACCTCAGGGGTCACACCCAGAGGTGAAGCCCAGAGTTCTGCAGGAACACTGCCTGCATTACAAAACCAACAGTAAAGAGAAGAAAAGAGACAAATTGATTGATTGATTTCAGTGGGAAGAGGGAAGGGTAGAAGTTAAATGAACACTTGAGGCTTAAGAATCAAGTGTCCTCTGGGCAGTCAGCCTTCTTTAGAGCAGTGGTTCTCGATGATGGTGATTTTGCTCCCCAGGGGACAAGTGGCAATGTCTAGAGACAATTCTGGTTGTCACAACTGGGGACAGGAATGGTGCTATTGACAAGAAATAATTATCGGACTTATGGTATCAATAGTACCAAGGTGGAGAAACCCTGCTTTGGAGGAAAAAGAAGTCTTGACTTCTAGCACAGAGCTGAGCAGAACCACTGGACTTGTATCTTCAGTGCTCAGCTTCCAGAAGAGGCTAAGGGCTAATTAGCCTCCGGTGGAATAACAGGCCTATGTGTGGTGAGCAGAACCTGGAAGTCTTTATGATTTCCATTAACCCTCAGGAATGGATATAGGCCTGACCTTGGAGGCCCTGCCCAGGGGCTCATTTGGCCTGGTTCCCTCTGAGCACCAGGTTGCATCTCCCCCTGCTTATCTGGAATTTAGGACTTGGGTCACTGGTTGTGGTCCTCTGTACAAACCAACGGCACAGAGCTGGAGGGACCTGAGAGGCCCTCTTGTCCCCTCCCTACCTATATCTCACACCCATATTTATATAAGAAGGCATGGAAGCCCAGGGAGGTGAAATGACTTGCCCATGGCTGTGGTTGTGTATTCATGAGGACTCTTCCAGCAAGTGGAAGAAAATCCTACTCCCAACTAGATTAAGCCAACTGTTTTCATTCAGTAACCAAAACATCCAGGTTCCACCTTTGACACAGCTGGATCCAGGGACTTGGTTGATGTCACTGAGTCTTGTCTCTGGCCACTTCTTCACTCTGTTGTCTCCCTGGGACATTCTGAGCTGTCTTGGAAGCGAGATGATGGTTGGACTTTCAGGTTTCAACTTCACAGCTTTAATCAAGGGAGAAATCAAGAGTCTCTCTCTCTCTCTCTCTCTCTCTCTCTCTTTCTGTCTCGGTGGTCCCTGTGAATGCATCTATGGGCTCTGAGTTAGGGAATATGTCCATCCCTGATCCAGCCCCTGTTGTTTCAAGGAAGTGATGCCCTGAATGACCAGCCCAAAGCAGAAAGGAGGGTCCACAATGCCTGTGCAGGGAGTGGAGAGGGGTGGTCCTCCAGAGAAAATTGGGAATGCTATTACCAGAAGAAGGGGGAGTAGACACTGGATGGGCCAAAATAACACATGTCACACCCTCCAGCTGATGAGTGGCTGGGCTCAGCATAGGTGTCCTCCTATCTAGTCTGTTCCTCCAGCTCTGACACAGGGCCCCTAAGGTGGAACAGCCACCTCCAAAGGACTTACCCATGGTTTTGACTCTTGGCCTGGAGAACAAGAGGTGAAGAAGATAGGGAGAGGATAGTCCAGGGCTAAGACCCGAGACCTGGGAGCCAGTCACCCCAGTGGAGTTCAAGATCTCACTTTGCTCTCTTCATGGCCGGGATTTGGGGCACTGGCTTGGAGTGTGGGAAGGGAATAGGAGCAGGTGACTTGGATTTGGACAGTGACTCAGGGGAAAGAGGACAAGAAGAGCCCTGATCTAGGAGCTGGGAAATGACTTAAAAGCCATTTATTGCCCTCTTCCCATCCTTCCTGCCTTTTTGCCTTCCTTCTAGTAAATATGCATGGGGTGCCCACTCTAGTCTGCCCATGATCCCCTTCCTGCAGCACTGGCGGCCTCTCCTGACGTGCCACCTCCTCACTGCCCACTCCAAGCCAAGGAGCAGGTGTAGGATCTCTCCTCTTCCTGGCTCCATTCAGAGCTTGCTTTGATGCTTGCTTGCCTTCCTCCCTCTCTCCCTTCCTTCCCTTCCTTCTTTCCTTCCAGGACTCTCTCTTTTCTTTCTTTCTCTTTCTTTTCTTTTCTTTTCTTTCTTCCTTTCCTTTCCTTCTTTCCTTCTTTCTTTTTTCCAAAGACAGGATCTCACTCTGTCACCAGGCTGGAGTGCAGTGATGTCATCACAGCCCAGCTCACGGCAGCCTTAACCTCCTGGGCTTGAGTGATCCTCCCATCTTAGCCTCTAGAGCAGCTGGGACTATAGGCATGCACCATCACGCCCAATTAATTTTGAAGGGGACGCTGGGAGGAGGTTTTAGAAAGATGGGGTTTCGCCATGTTGCCCAGGCTGGTCTCAAACTCTTGGACTCAAGCGATCTGCCTGCCTCAGCCTCCCAAAGTGCTGGGATTGCCAGACATGAGCCACTGTGCCCAGCCCCTTGATGCTTATTTTTACCCTTAGTTTTCCTGTAGGGAATATTGGGGGAGTGGGTCCCACCAGCATGATTTCCTTGGCCCCTGCTCTTCCCTGGGGACTGATGGGTACTTAGACCCTCTGACATTGCAGACACTCCCTTCCCGTGGCAAAGCACCCTGCCAGATGCCAGTCCCCCAGCCTTTCTCCCTTCAGTCCCCTCCCCTTCCCCACCAGGTCATGTGCAGCTCCCTGAGTGGCATCAGCTAGAGGCAGAATTAACTTGGTTGATCTGATTCCCAAATGCTTGCCTGAAGCACTTTCCAGGTGTAGAGGAGATGACATTAGCTAGGTGGTCCATGCTGTTTATTTATTTATTTTTTTTAGAGACAGTTCTCACTCTGTCACCCAGGCTGGAGCCCAGTGGCACAATCATAGCTCACGGCAGCCTCAAACTCCTGGGTTCAAGCAGTCCTTCCGCCTTAGCCTCCCGTGTAGCTGGGACTACAAGCACATGCCAGTATGCTTGGCTAATTAAAAAAAAAATTTTGTAGAGATGGGGTCTCACTATGTTGCCCACACTGGTCGTGAACTCCTGGCCTCAAGTGATCCTCCCACCTTGGCCTCACAAAGTGCTGAGATTACAGGCAGGAGCCATCATGCCCGGCCAGGCTGTTTATTTTTAATTCATTTCAAACCAAGAATCAGATGTGCCTGTGCCTCATAAAGAAGTGTCTGTAAGTCCTTGGGTGGCTGTCCATTGAGTGCCATCCTAGGTGCTAGGGATGGAGAAGGAAACACAGGGACAAACATCCTTGTCTTTGTAGAGCTGACCATGAACATATATTAAGTCAAATAGATAGTCTACCAGCTGGGGAAAGCTAGGTGGAGAAAAGCAAAGCAGGTCTGGGTATTGGGAGAACCAGGGGCCAAAGCTGCAGCTTCAAACAGTGTGTCCCAAAGCTTCTGAAAATGTGGCATTTGCACACACTGAAGGAGGTGAGTGAGTGAGCCTGTGGTGCCTGGAGAGATGGCTCCAGGCAGAGGGATGAGTAGGTGTAACTGCCCAGGGCAAGTTAAAGTAGGAGTTCAAAGAACCAGTTCAAAGAATAATAAAGTGACTGGGATGCCTCAGGCAGAGTAAGCCAGGAGGAAAAGAGAAAGTGAGTCCCAGGGGTGAATGGGTCCCTTGCAGGCATTGTAAGGACTTTGCACTTTATTCCTAGTGGGATGGGGCATTGGAGGGTTTTGAGCAGAGGAGGGACCTGATCTGACTTTTTTTTTTTTAATAGAATTACTCTGGTTGTTGCATTGAGAATAGACCCTGGTGAGGGTGGGGCAAGGACCAGAGCAGGGAAACCACTCAAGACTGTGTCAATAATCTCAGTCAGCAATGAAGGTAGCAGATGAAGTTGTCAGGACCAGGTGCTACCTCTGTGGGTATTAAGAAGCAGTTGTGCTCTACACTTATTCTGGAGAAAGAGGCAACAGGATTTGCTGATGGATTAGATGTGGAATGTAAAGGCTGACTTCAGGGTTTTTGGCCTGAGTCCTAGAAGGAAGAAGGTGTTATTTACTGAGATAAGGAAGATGTTAAAGGAACAGGTTTGGGGACAGGGCAGAGATCAGCAGGTCAGTGTGGGATGTGCTATGTCTGCAATGCCCATTGGACAGTAAGTGATCATGTCCAGTAGATGTACACTGAGATGGAGAAGACTATGGAAGGAAAGAGACCTTCACATATGTACTATCCTTCCATGCGTATAAGAACCGTAAGCTGATAGATTACATTATCTACCCATTTTAGAGATGAGGAAACTGAGCATTTTAGGGGTAAATAATGGGCCAAAGCTCACAGGATGCATATGTGAGCAACCTCACCCCTATGATTCCAAATTCATTGCTTCTTTCCTCTCCATCTTGCTGATTCCTCAGTTTTTCAGGAGATTAAAAAAACTAGTGGAAAAATTGTTAACCAGTGAATATTGTCATTGTCCTCCTGAGCTAAGAAAAGAGAACCCCTGCCTGCACCTCAGGACCCCTATCCTTCCCTTGTTCCTGCTGTGTCCTAGGCAGTTTGGGTTGTAAGTGACAATCACATGGGTACTACCTCGTGTAGATATTCTTACTTTAATTCCTCCTTCTTCTGGCTCTTGGCCCTTTGCTTCTTGAGATGGAAGCTTTTTTTGTGACTCTGGGTCTGTCTGTGTGTGTCTCTGTGTATGTGTTTACACAGTGAAGGCTCAAGCAATGAAAATAGCAGAAGGCTTGACCTTCTGAAATGAATAACCCCAACCTTGTAAATAAATCAACCACTCTACCAGACCGAAAAAGATAATACCTGTAGGGCAATAAATGGGATCATTGTTTTTTGATTTCTTCTTTTTTATATTCTCTTGACACGCAACATAACTTTCTCTTTTGGAAGCAATGTTCTAAGATTGCAACAAACTGTAGTTGAAATTATTTTAGTGAAAGAAAATAATGTCTTAGGGTCATCTAAAGAAATGACTTCATATATCTATTTTACTCTCCTAAGTGTTTCTCCAAGTCATGCTGAAGTGGCAAAGATTTTTCTGATTCCAAGTTCCTGCTAACAAAATACATTAACTGTAGAGAGCAGAGATATTCTGAGTCTAGTGCAAGCAAAGCAAACTGGTTAGGAGAGCTGTACAGATAAAGATAAACAAGATTCTTGGATTCCCAATAATGTGCTTGACCTTATTATTTGGTGCTGTGGTTTGGATGGTGAAAACTCATGGTGAAATTTGGTCCCCAGTGTGACAGTGTTGGGAGCTGAGGACTAGTGGGAGGTGTTTGGGTCATGGGGGCAGATCCCTCATGAATAAACTAATGCCCTTCTGCAGGGGCAGGGGAGTTCTTACTGTCTTGGGACTAGATTAGTTTCTTTGAGAGTGGGTTGTTAAAAAGAATCTGGCTCCCTTAGTTTCTTTCTCTTGCTTCCTCTCTAGCTGTGTGATCTCTTTGCACATCTCTGCTCCCCTTCCGCTTTCCACCATGAGTTGAAGCAGCTCGAGTCCCTCACCAGAGGCAGTTGCCCAATCTTGAACTTTCCAGCCACCAGAATCATAAGCCAAATAAACCTCTTTTCTTTATAAACTACCTAGCCTCAGGCATTCTGTCATAGCAACACAAAATGGATTAAGACATTTAGTATCTATTACCTCACTAAATTTTCATAACAGTCCATTTTACAGGTAAGGAACTAAGGCAGAGAGAGTAGCTCCAGATAACTCATTTAGTAAATGGCAAGAGCTGGCTCCAAAGCACATGTTTTCCCCACTACACATGTTTAGAAATCCCATCCAGGCTCTGTGGATGACATTTGAAAATTCTTTTTTTTTTTTTTTCTGAGACAGAGTCTCGCACTGTCACCCAGGCTGGAGTGCAATGCCGCTATCTCGGCTCACTGCAACCTCTGCCTCCCAGGTTCACACAATTCTCCTGCCTCAGCCTCCCGAGTAGCTAGGATTACAGGCACACGCCACCACACCTGGCTAATTTTTTGTATTTTTAGTAGAGACAGGATTTCACTATGTTAGCCAGTCTGGTCTCAAACTCCTGACCTCGTGATCTGCCTGCCTCGGCCTCCCAAAGTGCTGGGATTACAGGCATGAGCCACCGTACCCGGCCGACACTTGAAAATTCTATCAAGTTGTGGGGGCAGGGGTCAGTGAGTGGCCATGATGCTGGCAGACATGGCCTTTATGCCATCCAAAGCCATTACTTTTTAAAACTCCACAGCTCTCAGGACTGACAGGAAGGGAAGACATTGGGATGTTATGTTCTCTCTCTCTCTCTCTCTCTCTCTCTCACTGGACAAAAATTTCTCCTCTAGCTGATGTTTACAACTCTGCTATAGAAAAGAGCCATGACTGAGGATCAGTTCTGCAGGAAGCCCCATTAATCTTGAGGGACATGTTCAGACCTAGTTCTGTGATAAACGTATATTTGTGTTCCATTAACCTTCTAACTCACAGGCTGGCAATCATTAGCCTGAGTGCCTTTTTTGTAAATAAAGTTTTATTGGAACACAGCCACACCTATTCACCAGCAGAATTGAGTAGTTGCTGCAAACAGTATATGGCCCACAAAACTGAAAATATTTATTATCTGGCCCTTTATAGAAAAAGTTGGCTAACTGTTTTTCACACATACGACAGACACACAGATTCTATCTAGCAAACTCCTAGGCAGCTACAAGGCCTAACTAGAGTATCCTTTCTCCCATCCAAGTATTAATCAGGCCCGACCCTGCTTAGCTTCCAAAATCAGACAATATCGGGCATGTTCAGGGTGGTATGGCTGTACATTAGAGTATTCTTTCTCCTGAGAGACCTTCTAGTAGCTACCCAAGCCCAAGGCAAAGCTAACCACATCCTCCTCTGGACCTCCAAGGGGCTTTTAATAGAAAAAAAAAATCACTGATGTTCATAGAATACCGTATTCTAGACACTGTTTTAAGCATGTCACAGAGATTAATAATTTAACTATCATAGCAACCCTAAGTGGTAGGTATTTTTATCATTACCATTTTACAAATGAGGAGATCAAGGCAGAAAGAGATTACATAACTTTCTTACAGTCACACAGCTGGTAAATAAGTGAGCTGGGGTTTGAACCCAGGTAGTCTGGCAGTCCATTCACCATTTGGCTGCCATAGGCACTGTCATTATCCCCATTATACAGATGGGAAACAGACTACACAGCATGTATTCTATTGTGTTCTAAGAGAATCCATGTCTGTTCCCAGTTTTTCCTCGAGAACAGAGGTACCCTTCCTCTCCCCACACCCTAGTGCCCAATGCATAGAGATGCTCAGACACACAGAGAAGGGGTCATCTTCTTGACCATAAGCTTTTAGAGACCAGAGGGGTCGTCTGTTCATCATTGGGTCCTCAGTGCCTAGCCCTGTTCCTGCCTCAAAGAAGTTGGCCTCAGCAAGTGGGTCAAAAAGGGAGGAAGTTTTCTGAAAATAGGAAGCCCTCCATTTGTGGCTCGCCTGTGCTCTTCCTTCTTTCAAAACTTATGGGATTGGAGCTCTAGTTCCTTTCTACACTGTATTGGCTGCTGAGACAAAAGGTCTCTGTCTGCTGGGCTCTCACTAGGAAAAGGTCAGCCAAACCTCAGTGCCAGAGTCTATTTACCTTGGCTAGGAGGTGTTCCTTGGGGAAGGAAAGGACATTACCTGCTACACTCACTGGTGTTTAATGTGACTTGGCTGCCTTTTCAAAAGCTTCCATGATTCCACTTAAGGAGGAGTAAATCAGCACAAATTCTGCCAGCACCAGGAAATATTTCAGCAAATGGAATTTTACCTCCTTCTACTCCAGTGGGGTTGATCTTCAAGGAAACCTATTTATCGACAAAGACCCCAACTATATTTTTGCAGACACAAACAAGGACCATAAAGAATCATTGCCAGAAAGACCGCTGGGAGTCAACTGATGCATTAGAAAGAAAGGACATTGGTAAAAAGCTTTAGCAAAATACAAATGACATTTGATCCCCATCAACTGAGTATTTGAGCAGCATCCAAGGGGTGACATTGGCAACAAGGGTGACATGACAGTGTTCAGAGGAAAGGGGGCCCGCTTTCAGGTTGGCTGGGTCGGGGCAGAAAGCCTTTTGGGGGAAATAAGATGAAAGCTATGGGGGAGGGGTGGGCCCTCAGTGTGGGAAACAGTGTTTACAAAGGTGCACAGGTGGGAGGGTGGAAGTTGTGGTTCAGGTACAAGCGTACCTTCAAGGAGGGATGGCTGAGATGGTACAGCTAGAAAGTGGGTAGGAGATTCAGCGAGTACCGAGCAGTCAAGGGTCTAGGTCCCAGAGTCAGACCTGGGTTCAGTTTTCAACCATCCACTTTGCTAGCTGTATACCATTAGCTGGCAACCTAAATCTCTTCGTGCCTGGTGGGTGGTGGAGATGTTCTGTGACTCGGTTGGGGTCATAGTTACAAAGGTTGTTCATTTGTCAAAACTCCTCAAGCAGTATACTTTAAATGGATGTTTTATTTTATGTGAATTATATCTCAGTAAAGTTGCTTTCAAAAGAAAAAAAAAGTGTGCCCAGATTTCTTTATCTGAATGGCAGAATAATAAATCTACCTCATTGGAAAGGTGTGAGGAGTGACCAAGAAATGCTTATAAAGTGTTTAACCCAATACTTGGCTCATTATAAACTGTGATTACTATCATTGTGTTATGTTGTGTAGAACATCATAAGCCATCACTAAACACTTTGAACTTTTGTCTGATAGGCACAAGGAGCCATTGAAGATTTCTGAGCAAGGAAGCAATCAAAACTTTTTTTTAATTGCAATTATATATATATGTAATATTATATATATAATATATGTTACAAAATTTACCATTTTAACAATTTTTAAATACAGTTTAGTGGCATTTGGTACATTCATATCATTGGGCAACCATCACCACCAACTAAAACTTTGTTCTTAAGAGAGGAATTGGACAGGATAACCAAGAGGAGAGAAAAGCTCAAAAAGACCATTGGAATGCTATTTAGAACAGTGTGTGCAGATGTTGAAGGCCTGAGTCAGGATGAATTCACAGGAATTGAAGAAATATATAAAAGAACTTAGGAAAGAAGCAACCATCAGCACTGGCAATTTATTGAAATTTAATTATGAGAAAGAAAGAAGTCACGAAGATGACCAAAAAGAAGTACAAAGGCATCTCAAGCTCTCTTTTTAATATTAGTACTTTTCTTCACATGTTATTTGGCTTAAGATTCTGGCAGTTCTGTAAAATAAAAACATTCATACTGATAATAGTGCTGATGAAGGTGTGCTGAGATTGGCACTTACGTATGTTACTGTGGACAGAACCTTTAGAAAACTAATATAGCAGTATATGTCAAAGGCCATTTAAAAAACAAATCTTAGCTGGGCATGGTGGCTCACACCTGTAATCCCAGGACTTTGGGAGGCCAAGGCGGGTGGATCACTTGAGGTCAGGAGTTTGAAACCAGCCTGACCAACATGGTGAAACCCCGTCTCTACTAAAAATACAAAACCAGCCAGGCGTGGTGGTGCATGCCTGTAATCCCAGATACTTGGGAGGCTGAGGCAGGAGAATCACTCGAACTTGGGAGGCGGAGGTTGCAGTGAGCCAAGATCGCACCATTGCACTCCAGCCTGGATGATAAGAGCAAAACTCCATCTCACAAAAACAAACAAACAAAAAAACAGGCAAACAAAATGATTCTTACTCTGATCCTATGCTTCAGTTTTCAGGGATCTAGCTATCAGAATAATACAGAATTCACAGAAGCCGTGCATGTTGATATCCATGGACCTCAGGTGTTTTTATAATAGCCCCAAAGTGGAAGCAACCTAAATGTCCCCAACGAATGGAATAGTTTGATAAAACGTGACATTTCTACTAAATGAAACTTTAAACATTGTCTTTTTTTGTTTTTTTAGAGACGGGGTCTTGCTCTGTCACCCAGGCTGAAGTGCAGTGTTACCATTATGGCTCACTGCAGCCTCGAACTCCTGGGCTCAAGTGATCCTCAGCCTCCCAAAGTGGTTGGGATTACAGGCATGAGCCACCACGCATGGCCAAAGAAACAAACAAACAAAAATGTAAAGATGTGTTACAAGACTGCTTTACATAGGGAGGTGCCCTGAGGGATTTAAAATATAGTTAGAAAAAATATATATACTTTTATGCAACAATTAGGGAATAATAAGCCCATTACAAAAGGGAGCCCCACTCATAGGTGGATCTCTGTCCACAGACTGATTATATCTTGCTCCAGGTGCCTTGACATGACTGAGAGAGCAACCCCCAATTCAAACGAATGTGCGCCGGCCCTTCTTTAGTTCCGCTCCACCGCCCAGGTTCCTGAAGGTGGGGCTGCTTGAGGAGGCCGTGGGTTTGCACTTGCACATAGTCCTGGTCCCTATGGTCAGCAGGGCACATATCATGGGCAAGGAGCAGATGGTGACAATCTGGTCCTGGTCAACAGCTTGACTGCCATCATTGTGACTAGAAATAGCCCCTGCAATGGACTGGAGAGGGCATCTTCTATGCACTTTAATAAGAATATTATTCTACCTGGACTGGGGGAGTTGAAACAGATGGTGGCATAGTACTGCCTCTGGACTTCTTAGGCTGTAGGATCAGAAATGATCGTGGCAGGGAGAGAGGGATGTGGATATTTACCAGGTGAGAACCAACCCAGGAAGCTCTCTCTAATGCCCCTAGGAATCCGATTGGAACAAATGTTCATAGGAGTTAACTGCAAAATAAAAACAACCCTGTCTCCCCGTGCATTTAAATGTATAAAGCATTTTTATTTTCTTCATCTCATTACCGCAGTCCTGTGACAGAGGCCAGGCAAGTAGTGTTGATTTTGCTTCACAGAAGGAGAAACCAAGTCATAGTAGGGCAGAGCAATTTGCTTCTCCATCTATAACAGAGGATCAGAGGAGAAAGGGCGCGGGATGTGTTAGCCACATGCAGTGCTTCCAGGCCTAACTCAGAGCTTTTAAATGATTGCCTCACTTAACTCAGTCTTCACAACCATCCTGAGCCATTGAGAGCCCCTTCTGTAGATGAGAAAAGAGGTTCAGAGAGGTTGAATTGTTAGCCAGGACTACAGAGCTTATGAGGGGCAGAGCTGGGATTAGAACTCAGATCTGCCAGACTCCAAAGCCATACGGGGGCTACACCTTCCCGGGAGACATGGTGTGCAAATAATGACCGTACATCTGAGTAGGTGGGCCTCTGTGGCTGAGGAATCAGCCTGTCTCCAAGACCAAGGATAAAGAGACCAGCTCTCTAAGATCCATTCATTCATCTGTTCATTTGTTCTTCCATCAGCCAAGTGAATGGCTCCTTCGCCCTGAGCCTTGGCACCTCAGTTGTCCTGTTGATGGGCAGCCCCCACACGCCCAGCCTTCACACCCTGTTCCCTAGGCCTGCTCACACCATCAGTAGATAAGAGGGAACATGGTACCAGAAGTGTGTCATTTCCTTTTAAATGCATTCATTCTTTCACTGGGAAGTCATTCATTTATTTATTCAACAGACATAGCCAGCCCTTCCCTTCATACCAGGCCTTGTGCTAAAAACTGGGGCTGCAAGGGAAGGAAATGCAGTGCTAGCCCTGGCAGAAAGCAGTCCAGTGTGAAGGAAGGAGGGGTGAACAATCATGAGCCATTTTTATTCAAGAACTGGATGGCTCATGCCTGTAATCCCAGAACTTTGGGGTCTAAGATAGGCAGATCACTGGAGGCCAGGAGTTTGAGACCAGCCTGGCCAACATGGTGAAACCCTGTATCTACTAAAAATACAAAAATTACCTAGACGTGGTGGCGTGCGCCTGTAGTCCCAGCTACTCAGGAGGTTGAGGCACAAAATTTGATTGAACTTGGTAGGCAGAGGTTGCAGTGAGCCGATATCACGCCACTGCACTCCGGCCTGGGCAACAGAGTGAGACTCTGTCTCAAAAAAAAAAACCCGGTTGAACCCAGGCGTCAGCCTGTTGGGATCCAAGAACTTTGAGGAGAAGATTATAAAAGGGAGTGATTGTCTGGGACTTTTTTTCTGTAGAGAAAGAGGTTTAGTCATAGGGCTGCTGAGTGAGGAGAGGAGAGGAAACCTCTAGTCCATCTCCCCGAGGAGAGGGCTAGGGCTTTTAAGGGGTTTGGAGTGGGCTGAAGTGTGGAGATCGTGTTGATTGGCTGAAGAATGCAGGGTGAAGTCACGGGAGAGGGAGACGAAGAAACTGCATCCTCACGCTGATTCGCTTCCTCTGAGGAGACTTTATAGAATGATGTTTCTGAAGCCCAGTGACCTTCAATGAGAACTTAGATGAGAGTGGAAGGAATCCCCGCCCACCCGGCCCCGGGCCTCTCAGGCTTTGTGTTCACCTCCACTGAATGGAACCCCCTAATAATGATAACGTCTTGACCATTTTCACATCTGAAAAATTGGGGGTGATGCTGCCCACCAGGCGCTTGCCACACTCCTCTGTGCTAGGCACTGTTCCTCTCTCCATCTCGCAGATGGATCGGAGAGACCTGTGTTCTTGCCCAAGTCCCCTGGGGAAGGCAGAGAAGATGGCAGGATGTGCACTTGGCGTTTCTGGGCTCCAAAGCTAGCACCTTTCCTGCCATACTCACAGGCTTCTCATAACGCCAGTGGCAAGGGCACTTTTCCCACAATCCTAAAGTCACTTTGGCCACGCCCCCAGTCCCTCCCACTTCTGCTTCTGTGTCCCCTTCACCTCATTGTCATCTCTGTAGCCTCCTTCATAGACACTTCTGTCTCCCCTGCAGAATGAGTTAACGGCCGCTGTGGGAGGTCTGCCCTGTCCTTCCAGAGGAGGCCAAATCAACCACATTTAACCCAACCAAAGAAAACAGTGTCCCAGTGAAAGCCAGCATGTTTAGGGGACACAAAAACCTAGTGCCGACTTCTCTGCCTGCTTATGAGCTTTGTGCCCTTGGGCAGCCACTCGCCTTCCCAGAGATAAACTGCCTTGCCCTGCAGCTGCTGGCCCGGGTGAGCTGAGGGCAGGGAAGAACTTCGTACTAGCAGTGCCACCAGCCTCAGTGTTTAGTAGGTATTGATGCTGCTGTTAGGACCAGAATGACACTAGGAAAACAGGAAGTGCATTCACCTCTAGGGCAAAAGGGCAGAGCGAAGCTTCCCCAGGGCCAAGCCACAGAGAAAAAAAAAAGTCTCTTCCTTGATAGAAAATAGAGGGGAGAAGAGCAAGTGAAAGCCCAAAGGCATCACCTGAGGACCGAGGGAGCAGTGGGGGCCTCCCCACTCAGGGCCCTTGCAGGGAAGCATGGGCAAGAAAAGCCAAGAGTAGGTAAGCCTCTGTCTGCCAGGCAAGCTCTGTCCCTGTCCCTTCACTGTCATGGGCCAGAGGACAGCAGAGGACAGCCTCGATGTGCAATGTGGAGGTGCTTTCTGGGGCAGGGCATCCCTTCTGCGCAAATCAGGCCCAAGCATGAAGACAGACCCTCTGACAGCACTTGCAGGCAACATTTTCCCAGCAAGCAGAGCTTGCATCCATCCACAAAGCAGCCCCATGTGCTAGAACCTTCTCTCAGCCTCTGAGGCCAGCCCTTCTTTTGTGGGAAAGAAACGGGCCTGGCATTTCTTGAGGACCCATTTTGTGCTTGGTATCTTTATGTAGGTGCTATTGTTGAATTGTGTACCAGCCAAAATTCATATGATGAGGTCCTAACCCCCAGTACCTGAGAAAATGACCTTGTTTGGAGCTAGGTTCATAGTGGATAGAACTAGAGAAGATGAGGTCATCCTGGATAGTGCAGGCTCCTAATCCAACAGGACTGATGTCCTCATGAAAAAGGTGAAATTTGGACACTGACACACACTCAAGAGCACCATGAAGATGAAGGCGGAGATGGGGAGGATGCTTCTAAAATACAACCAGGAAATGCCAAGCATTGCCAGCAAAACCCTAGGAGCTGGCAGAGGAGCCTGGAGCAGATTCCTTCTCACAGTCCCTAGGAGGAGCCAGCTCTGCAACACCTTGAGTGTGGTGTCTAGCTTCCAGAACTAGGAGACAAGAAATGTCTGTTGTTTAAGCCAGTAAATGTGGAACTTTGTTATGACAGTGCTTGGAAGCTAATGCAGTATATTACCTTCTTAGACCTAACAGCGCTACACAGGGAGGTATTAGGATCCTCACTTTACAAAAATAGGAATTGAGCTCAGAGATGGCAAGTGAGAAGAGAACGTGGGTAAGAGCCCAGCTTTGTTCAGCTCTCCAGGCTCATGGAGAGTGAATAATTCACATGAACATTGGATCCTGAGTCTCGGTTGGAAGTCAAGGAGATCTGAGAAGTACTGTGGGGCTCCCAGGTCAGCAGTTGGCAAGCTGGGATCTGGGCCTATGAAATGAGCCTGCCGAGTCCCTCACCCCACCCATGGTAAAAGGGGCTCCGACAGAAGAGCCGGGACCTTCTCGGATGGTCCTGGGCTGAGTCTGCTGGTCAGGGATCTGGGAAGGCAGGAATAAGGAGGTAGGAGCTGGTCAGAAATCAAAGGGACTCCCTTCATGAGCTGACCACAGGCCAGGGCTGTTTTGCATATGGCCCAGGGTAGAAGGCCTCTCCCAGCCTGGACTGGGTATGGCCAAGGAGCCAAATGGCCCAGCGATAAGACTCAGCCTCACAGGTGCCAGGAGCCAAAAGGTCACTGGAGTTTCTCTAAGAGCCTAAGCAACCCTGCCTCTGGCTCTCTTTAATGTTCTTCTAAGGGGAGCTTTCCGAGCCTGGGCTCTCCTCCACTGCTCTGGAATACCAGATTATTCCCAACAGGCCTTCTACAGCCCTCGCCACCTCCCTTGGGCTTCAGCAGCTTCCCCAGGCAGCTCCTCCCCTTCCTACTGAGGGCTGTGCCCTGCAGCTGCCTGTTCTCCCTCCCGTTTCCACACCACCGTTAGGGGAGCTCATCCTCTTACCGCAGGGCCCTGAGGATCATTCTTAATCAAAGCACGGCAAGATGGCATCGCAGTCCCCCGGAGCCTGCAAAACAGGCCTTTTAAGCTCTCTCTTACCACGGGACTGCCGGGGATACAGGGGAGCTGTCACTAACAGCCAGGGAAATGCCGGGATAGGGAGAAGTGGCTGCTGCTTCTCAGCAACCAGGGGAAGGTAGGGGGTGGCCAGGACGCCCAGTGCCCAAGGAGTCCTCTCCGGTGCTTACAGACTGAGGCACATCCACCCCCAGTGTCCTCAGGAACGCCATGTCCTCTCCCTTGGTAGTGGGGAACGGGGAGTGGAAAAAAGACATGACATGTAGTTGGAGTCGTTACATTTGGCCTTAGCATTGCCTCCTGCCAGGCCACTTAGCCAGTGTCCAGCCTGTTGGGGGAAGCCAGGCCTACCTGCACGGGCTTAGCCACTCTCTGGTGTTCCCGCATTCGTGTGCTCTGCAGGCAGAACAGACTTGAGGCAGGCAGCAGTGGGGCTCAGGCCAGATTGTCCCCCATGCCCCAGGGGGGATGGCCCGGCAGGCCAGTCCCAGCTGGAGGGAGGCCTGCAGAGGGGGCTCCTAGCTGCCACTGTGTGCCCTTCATAGGCCCTGGATTGGGTATGATTAGAACCAGTATAGCCATCCTGGGACTCCATTCCTGACAGGGGCCAGAGGGGCATCAGAGAGGCTAGGACTGGCTGCCTCTTTCCATGCCCACCTCCAAGTCACAGCCAAACCCCACAAACACCTCTCAGGGGCTGCCCTCCATGAATACCCCCTGAACTTCAGGGAAGCCCTTCTGTATCTACAGCTGGTATTGCCTCTTGGGGTATGGTGAGGTCCACCTCCTTCCTGGCAGCTTCTCATTGTGCCTAACGTAAGCACCCAGGCCCTGGGTCTCAGTGCAGCTTTGCCCAGGTCACATAACTCTTCCTTGCCTCTATTTTCTTGTCTGTAAAATGGGGATGATAAGAGTAGCTACCCCAGGCTGGGCGCGGTGGTTCACGCTTGTAATCCCAGCACTTCGGGAGGCCGAGGCGGGCGGATCACGAGGTCAGGAGATCGAGACCACGGTGAAACCCCATCTCTACTAAAAAAAAATACAAAAAATTAGCCGGGCGTGGTGGCGGGCGCCTGTAGTCCCAGCTACTCGGAGAGGCTGAGGCAGGAGAATGGCGTGAACCCGGGAAGTGGAGCTTGCAGTGAGCCGAAATTGCGCCACTGCAATCCTGCCTGGGTGACAGAGCGAGACTCCGTCTCAAAAAAAAAAAATAAATAAATAAGTAAAGAGTAGCTACCCCATAGGGTCATAGGGTTATTGTGAGGATTACATGAGATAAGATCTTAAAGTATTGAGAATGGCACATAGTAAGTACTAAATGAAAGTTAACTGTAGAATGCTGAAGATGGTGATGATGATGTCTCAGTCCTCTCAATTCTGCCGCTGTTGCTGTTACTACTATTATTGCCTCATGACTGTTAGTGCCATTATTACTATCGCTATCATTTGTGCCGTACTAATACCACTGCTAGGATAAGCACCGCCCTCCAGCGTGTGCATAACAATGATGGGTTTAGAAAGCTTTCAAGACTTTAATGGCTCCCCATTCATGAACGCAGCAGTCAAGGTTTTTCCTATTCTAGCTCTGCCTGCATCTCACCTCTAGCTCCTGCCTTATCCCGAGGTACAGCCTGTCTCCCAGCACTCCCACCAGGTGTGCACCCCTCTGCCCCACTTTCTCCCTCTAACCAGACCAGCTCCTTCTTCCTTCATTATTAATCCCCCCTTTAAAAATTACACGCTCCTGAAGGCTCGGCTTACACGTCAGCTGTTTGATTAAATCTCCCTTGGAATTCTTCCTGTGGGAGAGGGCAGGGGAGATATAAGGATGCAAAATGAAAAGTCAGTTTTGGTTAGAATCAGGGATTTTGGTGTCCTGGATGGTAGCGTAAGTGGAGGCAGCAAAGATGACCAATAAAACATTGAGAGTTTGTCTGGGGTTAAGCCAAGCCAGGAGCCTGAAGTGACCAAGTCTGCCTCTGAGTGGCTTAGATGAATTCCGCTAAGCACCTTAGAAGAAGAAGAAGCAGCATGGGTTACTGAGCATCTGCTGCATGTCAGGCACTGTTCAGATATGGAGACATACCAACTCATACACTCCTCACACCAACGCATGAGGTAGATGCTGTTATCATCCCCACTTTACAGAAGAGGAAACTGAGGCACAGAGAGGTTCATTAATTTATCCAGAGAGTCAGTAAGTAACAAAGCCTGTATTTAAACTGGGGCAGCCTGGCTGTAGAGCCCATCTACCTAACCACCGCTCTGTCTTATTGTACCATGATTATTGTTTCTATTTCAATTTCCCCTCTCCCATCTTTCCTTCATTCTGTTCCACTTACCCTCTACCCCTAAGTGTGAACTTAAGGTAGTAGGAATCAAGTCATCTCTATTCATTAATTCAGCACATTTTTCCTGCCCACCACCTGGAGATATACAATGTGTGAGTATATGGCAAGTACTTTGAACAGTGCCTGGCACATAGTGGGTGTCAGCTCCTACCATCATCATTACCTCCACCATCATCATCACAACCACCACCATCACCATCCCCAACTTTATCCTCAACACCACCACCATCACGATCACCACCATCACCATCCCCACCTCTATCCTCACCACCACTGTTATCATCATCATCCCTACCATCATCATCATCACCACCACCATCATCATCACCACAATTATCATCACCATCATCATCACTGACACCCCCACCATCGTCATCATCACCACCACCACCACACCACATCATCCCACAACCAACAGCATCATCATCACCACCATCACCACCATCATCATCATCATCACCACCATCACCATTATCAACATTATCATCATCACCACCATCATCATCATCACCACAATTATCATCACCATCATCATCACTGACACCCCCACCATCGTCATCATCACCACCACCATCCCACCACCATCATCCCACAACCAACAGCATCATCATCACCACCATCATCATCATCATCACCATCATCACCACCATCATCATCATCACCACCATCACCATTATCAACATTATCATCATCACCACCACCATCATCATCATCGCCACAATTATCATCACCAACATCATCACTGACACCCCCACCATCGTCATCATCACCACCACCATCCCACCACCATCATCCCACAACCAACAGCATCATCATCACCACCATCATCATCATCATCACCATCACCACCACCACCATTATCATCATCATCTATATCCCCTGCACAGAACCTGACACTAAGAAGGTTTTCAGTAATATTCTGTTGGATGATGGATAACGAGGCATTTCTCGCAATCATTCTCTGTCCTGGGAGGGACAGCTTTTCAGTGTCAGAAAATCGATGCTCTTATTCTCTAAATCCCCAGAGAAGCCATTTTCTGTCCATCTTCTTCCCCTGAGATGGTGGGCACATCCTTCCTTCTCCTGGAAGTGACTCATTCCCACCTCAACTCTCTGACCTTACTGGGGAGGAGTGATTTTTCCCTCCTCCACATGCCAGGACACGGAGCCTGACCTTGCTGTGTAAGCCCCTCTCCTTTTTTTCCCATGTCAGGAGAGCCTTGAGTCTGAGGCACATCCTGGAAACAGAAGACAGGCTCAGAACAAAAACAAAAATGGAAGGTGGTGAGGCACCCTGGGGTGGAGGGCAGCACTGGCCCACAAAGTGATGTCTTCAATGGGCTGAGAGGAAGGAACTCCAAGAGCATTTCTGAAAATAAAATGCCAGAAAAAATGATTCAGATGCAGAGAGGAGTTACAAGGAAGAAAGGAGAAATGGCATTCCTTGGTCATCTCTTTATTTCTGCATTAAATTCTGGAATTTACCCAGAGGTGAGAAAAGGCAAAGGCTGAGGAAGGTGTCTTGACTGAAAACAGATCCTGAGTTTTAAAGTGAAATTAGATGTCTGGACTTCTAGGAAGATAAGTGATGCTCATTTCAGAATGACACCATCAGGTCCCCCAGCACCCCGAGGAGCCTTGTGAAGCTCAGTCTCATTTCAGAGGATATTCATTTTCTGTAGCTGCTGCTAGAACACACTACCGCAAATGTAGTGTCCTAAGACAACACAAATTTATTCTCTTACAATGACGTAGGTCAGAAGTCCAAAATGGGTCTCATGGAGCTAAAATTAGAATCCATTTCCATGCCTTCTCCAGCTTCTAGAGGCCACCCACATTCCTTGGCTCATGGACCCATCATCTTTAAAGCCCGCAATGGTCAGTTAGGTGTTGTTCTCATTGCATCACTCTGACACTGAATCCCCCACCTCCCTCTTCCAGGTTTAAAGGACCCTTGTGATAACATTGGGCCCACCTAGAAAACCCAGGGTAGTCTCTCTATCCCAATGTCAGATGATTAGCAGTCTTAATTCCACCCACTACCTTGACTCCCTCTTGCCATGTAACATAGCATATTCACAGGTTCTGGGGACTAGGACATCTTTGGGGACCATTATAATGCTGACCATGCCATGTTAGGAACATAGTGCTATATTCTGATTCTTCCAAAATTGGTAAATCATTTCTGAAAGTGCCTGGAAGTAGCCATTACCCAGAAATTGAGTTAAACCAAGTTAGTGTGACCTTAGGAGAGTTACTTAGCCTTTCTGGGTCTTTTTCTCAACTCTATGATAAAAGTTTAGCTGTAAACTCTTGGAAGGAGGGACCATTGCCCTCTCATGCCCAGGTCTTGGCACATAGTAGGCATCAGGAAATGTTAGTGGCTGACTTGGGGGAGCTGGATTTAGCATTGTCCAAGGCTTCCCAGCATTCAAGGCCTGAGATTTCATGACTTACTGGTTCTAAATAACACAGTACGAACTTTCAAAATGGGTTATTACATCTGTGAAGAAATGACCCTGGGCAAAAAGTGTGTCATTTTTCTCGGTGGCACAGTGCTGTGTACTAGAAGGCATTTGATTACACACACAGAGAGACACACAAAGAGGGAGGCTGTGTGTGTGTGTGTGTGTGTGTGTGTGTGTGTGTGTGTGTGGTGTGTGCCTGTGTGCAAACTTCAGATTGTAAAAATTCTCACCTAACCGGCAACTGGAGCTTCCTGAACAAAGGCTCTCTAATAAATTAACTCACGAATTTGCCCTGTGTATTCATCTGTTTTCGCACTGCTATAAAGAACTACCTAAGACTGAGTAATTTATGAAGAAAATTGTTTAATTGACTCACAGTTCTGCATGGTTGGGGAGGCCTCAGGAAACTTACAATCATGCTGGAAGGTGAAGGCCTTCTTTACATGGCGGCAAGAGGGGGCAGGGGGACTGCCAAACACTTTTTCTTTTCTTTTCTTTTCTTTTTTTTTTAAGATAGAATCTCACTCTGTCACCCAGGCTGGAGTGCAGTGGCATGATCTTGGCTCACTACAACCTCTACCTCCCAGGTTCAAGCAATTCTCCTGCCTCAGCCACCCAAGTAGCTGGGACTACAGGCACGCACCACCATGCCCAGCTAATTTTTATATTTTTAGTAGAGACAGGGTTTCACTATGTTGACCAGGCTGATCTCGAACTCCTGCCCTCAAGTGATCTACCTGCCTTGGCCTCCCAAAGTGCTGGGATTACAGACATGAGCGACTGCGCCTGGCTGCCAAACACTTTTAAACCATCAGATTTCGTGAGAGCTTACTCACTATCATGAGAACAGCATGGGGGAAACAGCCATGAGGGAAATCACCTCCCACCAGGTCCCTCCCCTGACATTCAGCAATTACAATTTGAGATGAGATTTGTTGGGGACACGGAGCCAAACCATATCACCCTGGCAGGACAAGCACTATTTATTTGTTGTGGATCCTGCTGTGCTGAGGCCTGGCTCCTCTGCTGAGAGCGACCACCGGTGAGGGAAGAGCCTGTACCCACTCCTAAGGACTGGGGTGGCAAGCACCCTGCTGCCCTCTCCCTGGCCCCCCATGACCTCTTCGTTGTCTGGATTGTGCTTCGCCATGCGCACCTCCAGGTTGCCCTCATCTGCTTTCAACCATCTAGTCTCGAGGGTGCTTCCAGGCAACCAAGATAGGCTGCCGCCCTTTGATTCTCTCCTGAGCACTCTCTCCATTAGCTTGACTGCCAGTCATTATTAGCACAGTGCCTCACTTGGGTTACAAAGTCTGTTCAAGCCCTAGCTGGCACATGTATCAGCAGTGTGACCTTGGACAAGTCACTAAAAGCTCTGAGCCGGTTAGCCCCCACTCTGCACGCCTGCCTTCTACCGGAGTTGCCTCCCTGCCCTGCTCAGGCCAGGACTGTGTAAACCAGGGGTCCTCCATCTCATGGCTACACATGAGAATCCACCTTTTTTAAAAAACAAGCACCCAAGAATGATTCTACTGCAGGCAACAAGCAGACCCTACTCCAAGAAGCTGTGCTCCCACCCAGCCTGGCTACTGTCTTTTACCACCCAGAGGACTGCAGCCCAGCCTTGTTCACTCTGTGCCCAGATTATTTCTCTTGCCTCTGTTAGAGCCTTTAAATGGCTCCTCATTAATCTTAGAATAAAATCTAGACTTTTTAACATACCTTATGAGCCCTTTCCTGACTTGGCCCCCACCTTTCTCTGCAGCACAAATTCTGAAGCCAAACAGACTAGGTTCTAGTCCCAGCTCTACCTATTGTCAGCTGTGTGACCTTGGGAAAGTAACCTAACCTCTCTGTGCCTCGGTTTCATCATCTGTAAAATGGTAACAAATAACAGCAACAATAATAATACTAACAGCAACTGCAGAGGTATGCTGTAAGGATTAGAATAGTTAATGCATGTAAAGAATTAACATTGAATAGTGCTTGGCTCGTGGTAAATGCCATATAAAGTCTTAACTCTGGTTTTTCATCAGTATTATTATCTTGCTGCAACCCTGGATGGACGTGGACATTCCATAAGACAACCTGCTGTGGGAGAAGAGGTAGGGATCCCAACCATTTGGGGCAGCTTGTTGGAGGAAGTGGCATTCAAGTTGTGCCTTGAAGAACAGGTAGAGATGCTCCCAGTGAAAAAAAAAAAAAAAGGGAGGATGGCTGGGCGCGATGGCTCACGTTTGTAATCCCAGCACTTTGGGAGGCCAAGGCGAGTGGATTGCTTGAGACAGGAGTTCGACACCTGCCTGGCCAATGTAGTGAAACTCCATCTCTACAAAAAAATAGAAAAATTAGCCCAGTGTGGTGACGTGCGCCTGTAGTCCCAGCTACTTGGGAGGCTGAAGTGGGAGAATCACTTGAACCCAGGAGGCAGAGATTGTAGTGAGCTGAGATCACGTCACTGCATCTCAGCCTGGGTGACAGAGCGAGACTCCATCTCAAAAACAAACAAACAAACAAACAAAAGACAACCTGTTCAAGTGTGAGTTTGCCTGTTCTGGAAAAAAAAATGTCCAGGCACATGTCTGGGATCAAATGAGATAGAGCGTCCATAGGTGGGGAAACACCATGGAGCCCTGAATCATTTGGTTTTATCTTGTGGTTTTTCTGGTCTGTAATGTGAATGTTATGTGTTGGGGTCAAGCTTGGTGAGGGGCAGCGATGGGGCAGTAACTGTGATTTGAGTCAACTCAGAGGTTCTCAACCTGGATGTACATTGGAATTACCATGGAGATCATTGAAAAAATGCCACTGCCTGGGTGACGTCCCCAGAGATTCTCGTTTAATTGGTCTGGGTTGGGACTGGGCATTGGTACTTTTTTTTTTTTTTTGAGATGGAGTCTTGCTCTGTCACCCAGGCTGGAGTGCAGTGGCATGATCTCAGCTCAGCCTCCTGGGTTCAAGTGATTCTTGTGTCTCAGACTCCTGAGCAGCTGGGATTACTGGTGTGTGCTGCCACGTCTGGCTCATTTTTGTATATTTTTTTTTAGTAGAGATGGGGTTTCACCATGTTGGCCAGGCTGGTCTCAAACTCCTGACCTAAAGTGATTTGCCCACCTCAGTCTCCCAAAGTGCTGGGATTAAAGGTGTGAGCCACCACGCCCAGCCAGCATTGGTACTTTTTAAAACTACCCATGTTATTCTCATGCATCCTTAAGGGGATGTGAGGCAATATAGCACCACCAGTGTGAAAGTTGGTTCTTAAGATCCCCACAAAATGTGGATATTAGAATGATTTGTGACCCTCAAAAGGGCCGCAGTACATAAACATATATACAGTGTATTTATAATATTAAAATGTCATGAAGTGGAATGTTTTAAATCAGGGGTCCCCAAACCCCAGCCCATGGAATGGTACAGGTCTGTGGCCTGTTAGCAACTGAGCCACATAGGAGAAGGTGAGCAGCGGGTGCGCGAGCATTACCACCTGAGCTCCGCCTCCTGTCTGACCAGTGGCAGCATTAGATTCTCATAGGGGTACAAGCCCTGCTAGGAAGTGTGCACGCGAGGGATCTAGCTTGTATGATCCTTATGAGAATCTAATGCCTGATGATTTGAGGTGGAACAGTTTCATCCCAAAACCATCCCTGGCCCCACAACCCACCAGTCAGTAGAAAAACTGTCTTCCACAAAACCGGTCCCTGGTGCTAAAAAGGTTGGGGACCGCTGTTTTAAATTACAGTGTCTTCACAGAAAATTTGAAGTGCAGTAAGGCCAATGGATCAGGAGACAATTACCATTGAAAAGAGAGTTTGTTACTTACAGTTCCCAAGAGGAGGGGACATGCCAGGCCTTATAGGGTCACATGGGGAAGCACCAGGGTTGGTCGGGAGGCAGAAGGAAACCATGGGCAAGAGCCTTTATTATCGTTTCCGAGGGAAGGAACGGGTGAGGCAGAGAATCCAGGTTTAGGATTAGCTAATTAGAATAATTTCAGCAGGCTCTGAGGCATAGGGACTGCCCCTAGTTGCCTGGTGCCTGGCCCTGGAGAGATTAGAGCAGTTGGATAGTGGCCCAGAGTATGACAGCCTCATAGACATGGTGGCTGGGGTGTGGGCTTTGGATGGATTGGTTTACATTTGAAAAGTGTGCTTGCTGGCAGGTTGTTTACTGTCCCTAGGAATTGGCTAACCTTGAGCGGGGCCAACCCTGGGGACTGCCCTCCAGGGTCAGCAAGGCCCCAGGTGTCAAAGCATCAGAATACAGACAATAAAAGGCATGGATAAGGCCAGGCGAGGTGGCTCACACCTGTAATCCCAGCATTTTGGGAGGCCGAGGTGGGAGAATCCAGGTGTGTGAGAACAGCCTGGAAAACATGATGAGACCCCGTCTCTACAAAAAGTCAAACATTAGCCAGGTGTGGTGGTTCACGCCTTCAGTCCCAGCTACTCAGGAGGCTGAGGTCGGAGGCTCACTTGAGCCCAGGAGGTCAAGGCTGCAGTGAGCTGTGATTCCGCCACTGCACTCCAGCCTGGGTGACAGAGCAAGACCCTGTCTCAAAAAAAAAAAAAAGAAAAAGAGAAAAAGAGACCTGGTTAATACAGTGGGGTGGCGGTGGAGAGGTAGGGAAGAAAATGTCCATAAAGGCTTCTTGGAGTGGAAGGGATGATAATAAAAAGTTGAGAAACATTGAGTTATATCTGGGCTACTTTCATGTAGTTTTTCATGCAACTCCCAAAACAGGTGCTAGGAGAAAGCCTCTCCCCAGAAGCATCCTTATCTTTCTCCTTGGCTGGATAGGGCCCCGCTTCCCCAGCAAGGGCTGTGTGCTCCCTTCCCCAAGGGCTCCTGGCTTTGGGAAAGTGCAGTACCTTTTAACAGCAATGACAAAGGAGAATTTAGAGTCCTCCTGTGGTTTATTTTACTCTGTAATCAGCTCCTGAATTTGGCCTAATGGGATTCTAATGTTTTTAAAAGCCAATTTAGTAATCTTTGTATTTTCGATGGATTGTGAAAGGCCTATTAGTTCTTTATATCAGCGTGCACATGCATGGCTGCAAATGGCAGATTTATGCTTTTATGTGCCATTAACATCTACACTACGTTAACAGCAGCATTTAGTCAGCTCTCAAAAACTTGGCCTAATCTCCTCTATGCCCGTAAACACACACACACACACACACACACACCCCTCTCTGTCATTGCATGTGGTCAGCCACAGGGTATTTCAACTTATTAAACATTCTAGTGAATAGTTCCTCACTATATCATATCAAATAATAAGTCTGTAGTCACCAGGCTGTTTAATTAAAGATAATCAGTCTTTGAAGACCTAGAATACAATTAAATATACTTAACACGAAGGCTTGGTTGAACATGATTTAATCTTTCCTTTCTTGGGTGACTCAGGATCTTCCAGGCCCTAGGGACTTTCATTATGAATATAAATGATCCATGTACTCTGCAGAAGTTCCGTTGGAAAGGGATTTTCAGTTGGAAGCATGCCAGATACACCAGCCTCCACTATAGAGGGTATCCTTGCTATTACCTGGAAATGGTTTCAAGACACCCCTGGGACAGGACAAATGTGAATGTTTGTCCTTGGCATAAAATGCTTCTGACAGCTGGTGTGAAGCCCCTCCATTTCTTCCAGCCCCCTTTGATTTCTATAACAGGGAGAAATCCTCAGTGGGGTGCTCACTTGCTATTAACACCCTTCTTTGACACTTAGTAATCTTTATTTTTTACCATGAACTCTACCCAGGACTCATTCTTTAACTCAACTTGTGTTTATCAAACAAGTGTCAGTGAGACACAGAAGTGGAGAGTTGGTAACGGGAAGAGGTACAGCTAAATTTATTTCAGGGAACATAATGCATACTCAAATAGTGAATCCAAAAGTTTTCTTAAATGGATGTATACCTCCATTCACCCCTAACTGCCCATCACCTTCCCCTTCCCTTTCTAATGTGACTACCTTCACCATTTGAACCATAGTCAGATACTTAATGAATCAGAATTAAAATTAATCCGGGAAATAAATAGCTAAAAAATAGCCTCGAGATATCTTTCAGAAAGAAGACGTAATGAATCAGGACCAGCCCTACCTAATTTAAAAGCACTTATGAAACTACAATAATTAAGCAGTGTGATTCTGACACCGAGAAAAACTAGATCAGTGGGATAAAATAGGAAATATTGCCATGTTCTCAACGACATCTGGAGATAAAGCACATGATGAAGTGGAATTATTTTAAATCAGTGAGGAAAAGGTGGATTATTCAGCAAATATTGGCTCAATTGGTTAGTGACTTGGGGAAAACAAAAACAAAAACTGGATCCCTACCTCATGCTAGACAGATCAAAGGTTTTTTTTTATAAGTGGGGGTTTGTAGTATAGATTATTTCATCATCCAGGTATTAAGCCTAGTATTCATTAGTTCTTTTTCCTGAGCCTCTCCTTCCTCCCACCATCCACTCTCCATTAGGCCCCAATGTGTTTTGTTCCCCTCTATGTGTCCATGTGTTCTCATCACTTAGCTTCCATCACTTAGCTCTCATCACTTAGCTCCACTTATAAAGTGAGAAAATGCAGCATTTAATTTTCTGTTTCTGTCTTAGTTAAGGATAATGGCCGACAGCTCCATCCATGTTCCTGCAAAGGACATGATCTCATTCTTTTTTATGGCTGCATAGTATTCCATGATGCATATATGTATTATATTTTCTTTATCCAGTCTACCACTGATGGGCATTTAGGTTGATTCCATGTCTTTGCTATTGTGAAGAGTGCTGCAGTGGACATATGCATGCCTGTGTCTTTATAATAGAATGATTTCTATTCCTTTGGGTATACCCAGTAATGGGATTGCTGAGTTGAATGGTATTTCTGTTTTTAGGTCTTCCAGAAATTGCCACACTGTCTTCCACAATGATTGAACTAATTTACATTCCCACCAATAGTGTATATGCATTCTGCAACCCAAAGGTTTTTTTTTTTTAAATAATAGAATCCAGTCTTGTCTGTCTTGAAGACTGTGTTCTTAATCATTTTATTACACTGAAACACTGATTACAAATGTATCAGCATATATAGGCACTATATAAAATCAAACAAACTTTTAAAATAGTCAAACAGGTCTTGATACACATTTTTGTTACTATGTCATTTAGTTGCCACTTCATAACAAAATCTTGATTTTTCTCTTCTAGTTTTCAAAAAAACCCTTCTTTTTCCCTCAGTTTTTTTTTTCTTTTCTTTTTTTTATTATTGTACTTTAAGTTTTAGGGTACATGTGCACAATGTGCAGGTTTGTTACATATGTATCCGTGTGCCATGTTGGTGTGCTGCACCCATTAACTCGTCATTTAGCATTCGGTGTATCTCCTAATGCTATCCCTCCCCACTGCCCCCACCCCACAACAGTCCCCGGAGTGCGATGTTCCCCTTCCTGTGTCCATGTGTTCTCATTGTTCAGTTCCCACCTATGAGTGAGAACATGCGGTATTTGGTTTTTTGTCCTTGTGATAGTTTACTGAAAATGATGATTTCCAGTTTTATCCATGTCCCTACAAAGGACATGAACTCATCATTTTTTATGGCTGCATAGTATTCCATGGTGTATATGTGCCACATTTTCTTAATCCAGTCTATCGTTGTTGGACATTTGGGTTGGTTCCAAGTCATTGCTATTGTGAATAGTGCCGCAATAAACATACATGTGCATGTGTCTTTATAGCAGCATGATTTATAGTCCTTTGGGTATATACCCAGTAATGGGATGACTGGGTCAAATGGTATTTCTAGTTCTAGATCCCTGAGGAATCGCCACACACTTCCACAATGGTTGAACTGGTTTACAGTCCCACCAACAGTGTAAAAGTGTTCCTATTTCTCCACATCCTCTCCAGCACCTGTTGTTTCCTGACTTTTTAATGATGGCCATTCTAACTGGTGTGAGATGGTATCTCATTGTGGTTTTGATTTGCATTTCTCTGATGGCCAGTGATGATGAGCATTTCTTTATGTGTTTTTTGGCTGCATAAATGTCTTCTTTTGAGAAGTGTCTGTTCATGTCCTTCGCCCACTTTTTGATGGGGTTGTTTGTTTTTTTCTTGTAAATTTGTTTGAGTTCATTGTAGATTCTGGATATTAGCCCTTTGTCAGATGAGTAGGTTGCAAAAATTTTCTCCCATTTTGTAGGTTGCCTGTTCACTCTGATGGTAGTTGCTTTTGCTGTGCAGAAGCTCTTTAGTTTAATTAGATCCCATTCGTCAATTTTGGCTTTTGTTGCCATTGCTTTTGGTGTTTTAGACATGAAGTCCTTGCCCATGCCTATGTCCTGAATGGTAATGCCTAGGTTTTCTTCTAGGGTTTTTATGGTTTTAGGTCTAACATGTAAGTCTTTAATCCATCTTGAATTAATTTTTGTATAAGGTGTAAGGAAGGGATCCAGTTTCAGCTTTCTACATATGGCTAGCCAGTTTTCCCAGCACCATTTATTAAATAGGGAATCCTTTCCCCATTGCTTGTTTTTGTCAGGTTTGTCAAAGATCAGATAGTTGTAGATATGCGGCATCATTTCTGAGGGCTCTGTTCTGTTCCATTTATCTGTGTCTCTGTTTTGGTACTAGTACCATGCTGTTTTGGTTACTGTAGCCTTGTAGTATAGTTTGAAGGCAGGTAGCATGATGCCTCCAGCTTTGTTCTTTTGGCTTAGGATTGACGTGGCGATGCGAGCTCTTTTTTCATTCCATATGAACTTTAAAGTAGTTTTTTCCAATTCTGTGAAGAAAGTCATTGGTAGCTTGATGGGGATGGCATTGAATCTATAATTACCTTGGGCAGTATGGCCATTTTCACGATATTGATTCTTCCAACCCATGAGCATGGAATGTTCTTCCATTTGTTTGTATCCTATTTTATTTCACTGAGCAGTGGTTTGTAGTTCTTCTTGAAGAGGTCCTTCACATCCCTTGTAAGTTGGATTCCTAGGTATTTTATTCTCTTTGAAGCAATTGTGAATGGTAATTCACTCATGATTTGGCTGTTTGTCTGTGATTGGTTTATAAGAATGCTTGTGATTTTTGCACATTAATTTTGTATCCTGAGACTTTGCTGAAGTTGCTTATCAGCTTAAGGAGATTTTGGGCTGAGACAATGGGGTTTTCTAGATACACAATTATGTCATCTGCAAACAGGGACAATTTGACTTCCTCTTTTCCTAATTGAATACCCTTTATTTTCTTCTCCTGCCTGATTGCCCTGGCCAGAACTTCCAGCACTATGTTGAATAGGAGTGGTGAGAGAGGGCATCCCTGTCTTGTGCCAGTTTTCAAAGGTAATGCTTCCAGTTTTTGCCCATTCAGTATGATATTGGCTGTGGGTTTGTCATAGATAGCTCTTATTATTTTGAGATACGTCCCATCAATACCTAATTTATTGAGAGTTTTTAGCATGAAGGGTTGTTGAATTTTGTCAAAGGCCTTTTCTGCATCTATTGAGATAATCATGTGATTTTTGTCTTTGGTTCTGTTTGTATGCTGGATTACATTTATTGATTTGCGTATGTTGAACCAGCCTTGCATCCCAGGGATGAAGCCCACTTGATCATGGTGGATAAGCTTTTTGATATGCTGCTGGATTCGGTTTGCCAGTATTTTATTGAGGATTTTTGCATCAGTGTTCATCAAGGATATTGGTCTAAAATTCTCTTTTTTGGTTGTGTCTCTGCCCGGCTTTGGTATCAGGATGATGCTGGCCTCATAAAATGAGTTAGGGAGGATTCCCTCTTTTTCTATTGATTGGAATAGTTTCAAAAGGAATGGTACCACTTCCTCCTTGTACCTCTGGTAGAATTCGGCTGTGAATCCATCTGGTCCTGGACTCTTTTTGGCTGGTAAGCTATTGATTATTGCCACAATTTCAGAGCCTGTTATTGGTCTATTCAGAGATTCAGCTTCTTCCTGGCTTAGTCTTGGGAGGGTGTATGTGTGAAGGAATTTATCCATTTCTTCTAGATTTTCTAGTTTATTTGCGTAGAGGTCTTTGTAGTATTTTCTGATGGTAGTTTGTATTTCTGTGGGATCGGTGGTGATATCCCCTTTATCATTTTTTATTGCATCTATTTGATTCTTCTCTCTTTTCTTCTTTATTAGTCTTGCTAGCAGTCTATCAATTTTGTTGATCTTTTCAAAAACCCAGCTCCTGGATTCATTAATTTTTTGAAGGGTTTTTTGTGTCACTATTTCCTTCAGTTCTGCTCTGATTTTAGTTATTTCTTGCCTTCTGCTAGCTTTTGAATGTGTTTGCTCTTGCTTTTCTAGTTCTTTTAATTGTGATGTTAGGGTGTCAATTTTGGATCTTTCCTGCTTTCTCTTGTGGGCATTTAGTGCTATCAATTTCCCTCTACACACTGCTTTGAATGTGTCCCAGAGATTCTGGTATGTTGTGTCTTTGTTCTCGTTGGTTTCAAAGAACATCTTTATTTCCGCCTTCATTTCGTTACGTACCCAGTAGTCCTTCAGGAGCAGGTTGTTCAGTTTCCATGTAGTTGAGCGGTTTTGAGTGAGTTTCTTAATCCTGAGTTCTAGTTTGATTGCACTGTGGTCTGAGAGACAGTTTGTTATAATTTCTGTTCTTTTACATTTGCTGAGGAGAGCTTTACTTCCAACTATGTGGTCAATTTTGGAATAGGCGTGGTGTGGTGCTGAAAAAAATGTATATTCTGTTGATTTGGGGTGGAGAGTTCTGTAGATGTCTATTAGGTCTGCTTGGTGCACAGCTGAGTTCAATTCCTGGGTATCCTTGTTAACTTTGTCTGGTTGATCTGTCTAATGTTGACAATGGGGTGTTAAAGTCTCCCATTATTATTGTGTAGGAGTCTAAGTCTCTTTGTAGTCACTCAGGACTTGCTTTATGAATCTGGGTGCTCCTGTATTGGGTGCATATATATTTAGGATAGTTAGCTTTTCTTGTTGAATTGATCCCTTTACCATTATGTAATGGCCTTCTTTGTCTCTTGATCTTTGTTGGTTTAAAGTCTGTTTTATCAGAGACTAGGATTGCAATCCCTGCCTTTTTTTGTTTTCCATTTGCTTGGTAGATTTTCCTCCATCCTTTTATTTTGAGCCTATGTGTGTCTCTGCACGTGAGATGGATTTCCTGAATACAGCACACTGATGGGTCTTGACTCTTTATCCAATTTGCCAGTCTGTGTCTTTTAATTGGAGCATTTAGCCCATTTACATTTAAGGTTAATATTGTTATGCGTGAATTTGATCCTGTCATTATGATGTTAACTGGTTATTTTGCTCATTAGTTGATGCAGTTTCTTCCTAGCCTCAATGGTCTTTACAATTTGGCATGATTTTGCAGGGGCTGGTACCGGTTGTTCCTTTCCATGTTTAGTGCTTCCTTCAGGAGCTCTTTTAGGGCAGGCCTGGTGGTGACAAAATCTCTCAGCGTTTGCTTGTCTGTAAAGTATTTTATTTCTCCTTCCTTTATGAAGCTTAGTTTGGCTGGATATGAAATTCTGGGTTGAAAATTCTTTTCTTTAAGAATGTTGAATATTGGCCCCCACTCTCTTCTGGCTTGTAGAGTTTCTGCCGAGAGATCCGCTGTTAGTCTGATGGGCTTCCCTTTGTGGGTAACCCGACCTTTCTCTCTGGCTGCTCTTAACATTTTTTCCTTCATTTCAACTTTGGTGAATCTGACAATTATGTGTCTTGGAGTTGCTCTTCTCGAGGAGTATGTTTGTGGCGTTCTCTGTATTTCCTGAATCTGAATATTGGCCTGCCTTGCTAGATTGGGGAAGTTCTCCTGGATAATATCCTGCAGAATGTTTTCCAACTTGGTTCCATTCTCCTCATCACTTTTAGGTACACCAATCAGACGTAGATTTGGTCTTTTCACATAGTCCCATATTTCTTGGAGGCTTTGTTCGTTTCTTTTTATTCTTTTTCCTCTAAACTTCCCTTCTCGCTTCATTTCATTCATTTGATCTTCGATCACTGATACCCTTTCTTCCAGTTGATCGCATCAGCTCCTGAGGCTTCTGCATTCTTCTCGTAGTTCTCAAGTCTTGGCTTTCGGCTCCATCAGCTCCCTTAAGCACTTCTCTGTATTCGTTATTCTAGTTATACATTTGTCTAATTCTTTTTCAAAGTTTTTAACTTCTTTGCCTTTGGCTTGAATTTCTTCCTGTAGCTCAGAGTAGTTTGATCGTCTGAAGCCTTCTTCTCTCAACTCGTCAAAGTCATTCTCCGTCCAGCTTTGTTCCGCTGCTGGTGAGGAACTGCGTTCCTTTGGAGGAGGAGAGGCGCTCTGCTCTGTTTTTTCCCCATCATTGTGGTTTTATCTACTTTTGGTCTTTGATGATGGTGATGTACAGATGGGTTTCTGGTGTGGATGTCCTTTCTGTTTGTTAGTTTTCCTTCTAACAGACAGGACCCTCAGCTGCAGGTCTGTTGGAGTTTGCTGGAGGTCCACTCCAGACGCTGTTTGCCTGGGTGTCAGCAACAGTGGCTGCACAACAGTGGATTTTCGTGAACCGCGAATGCTGCTGCCTGATCGTTCTTCTGGAAGTTTTGTCTCAGAGGAGTACCCGGTTGTGTGAGGTGTCAGTCTGCCCCTACTGGGGGGTGCCTCCCAGTTAGGCTGCTCGGGGGTCAGGGACCCACTTGAGGAGGCAGTCTGTCTGTTCTCAGATCTCCAGCTGTGTGCTAGGAGAACCACTACTCTCTTCAAAGCTGTCAGACAGGGGCATTTAAGTCTGCAGAGGTTACTGCTGTCTTTTTGTTTGTCTGTGCCCTGCCCCCAGAGGTGGAGCCTACAGAGGCAGGCAGGCAGGCCTCCTTGAGCTGTGGTGGGCTCCACCCAGTTTGAGCTTCCCGGCTGCTTTGTTTACCTACTCAAGCCTGTGCAATGGCAGGTGCCCCTCCCCAAGCCTCGCTGCTGCCTTGCAGTTTAATCTCAGACTGCTGTGCTAGCAATCAGCGAGACTCCATGGGCGTAGGACCCTCCGAGCCAGATATGGGATATAATCTCCTGGTGTGCCACTTTTTAAGCCCGTCGGAAAAGCGCAGTATTAGGGTGGGAGTGACCTGATTTTCCAGGTGCCATCTGTCACCCCTTTCTTTGACTAGGAAAGGGAACTCCCTGACCCCTTGCACTTCCCGAGTGAGGCAGTGCCTTGCCCTGCTTCGGCTTGTGCACGGTGCACTGCACCCACTGTCCTGGGCCCACTGTCTGGCACTCCCTAGTGAGATGAACCCCGTACCTCAGATGGAAATGCAGAAATCACCCGTCTTCTGTGCCGCTCATGCTGGGAGCTGTGGACTGGAGCTGTTCCTATTCGGCCGTCTTGGCTCCGCCCAACCCAAAGTTTTAATAGTAAAAATGTAACTAAAATTACCAGAAGAAAACATGGTTAAATTTTTAATAATCTTGAATAGGTGGAGGGCTTTCTGAATGTAAACCCAAACTCAGAACCCATGAAGAGAAAGACCAATGACTTTGCCTGCGTTGGATGAAAATACTTCTACTTAGAAAAATACTGTAAGCACACTCAAAAGGCAGTTGAAAAACTGGGAAAATATGTGTGCATGACACATGTCAGGCAAAGGGAATATTTTCTTAATATAGAAAGAACTTTCACAAACCAATAAGAAGAATTTGATATTTCTATAGAGAACTAGGCAAATGATATACAAAAGCCACTCACAAAGGCAAACAGATGTTAATAACCATGAAAAAAATGGTCTTTCTTACAGTTACATGAAATCAAATTAAATTAGATACCATTTTCCAGCTTTGACATTGGTTAGGGAATGGTGTATGTACAGGTACTTTTCTCAAGGCAGTTTACACAGTTGTGTTTGTACATTTCTTTGTGGGATTATTTGATGTGTGTTTGTCCTCCCAGCTAGACTTTAAGCTCTATGAGTTTAGGGCTTGTATGGTGTTTTTCTCATACCTTTATCCCCTGTAGAACCTGCACATTGTTTGGACTTAATAAATATTTGTTGAGTGAGTGAATGAATTGATGCACGAGACTGCATAGAAAGTTCTGGAGTCTTACACAAGAAACTAATAATAGGGGTTACCTCTGGAGAGTGGGATTAGGTCCAAGGAGAGGAAAAGAGGTTGCTTTCAGTTTATTGTTTTATCCCTTTATTATTATTGAAGTTTTAAAAATAGGCATGGATAATTCTGTGATTCATATTTTGAAAATAGCTTACATTTTTAAAATGAATGTTCAAGATGGCAGTGAAGAGAGGGTGTAAAGAGGCCAACTTCTGATGCACCACATTATCTCAACATGTTGATAGGTAAGCAGAGGGTCAGTCTGGGATGGAAGCCCTCAGGAGAGTGCTGAGGGGCAAGAAGGATACAGCCAAGTGTCCTGCTCAGCCACCCCTAAGGGACTGGTTGAGCTCTAGAGGCACAGGCAGAGACAAGGAAGAAACAAGTGGGTGTTCAGAGTCCAGGGAAGCAGGAGAAGTCAAGTTTGAGATGTCTGCCAAGCCAGAAAAGATCCATAGGCAGCATCCTGAGTCCAGGAGACCTGAGAGGCCAGGAATGATATGGGGCGATGCGCTGGTCTGGGTCTGCTGGCAGCCTGAGTAGAAAGTGCCGTTCTCTGCCTCTGTCATCCTTCCTATTGACTCCCTCCCTCTGATGGTTATTCTGGCCAGAACACCAGCAATGAATCCTGACCTCACGGAGGCACCAGAATTGGTTCCCAAGGGATTCAGCTGCCTCCTCCCAATGATATACGACCCCCTCAACAAAGCACTTGAGCCCCTCAATGCTCCCCTCCATGATCTGGTCCCTGCCCACCTCATGGGAATTCCCTTCAACTCAGTGTGCCAGCCATGGCCAGCTTCTTACACTCCCCACAATGCACCATGAGTTTTCTTGCCTCTGTGACTTGGCTTTTTCTGCTCCCTCCAGTTTGGACTCCCCTATGCCCTCCTCTTCCCCACCCCCTAGCCAGGTCACCTAATAACCATCAGCTCATCTTTCAATCATCCTAAGTCAGCTCAACAATGAAGGCTTTCCTGACATGCCACCCAGGTGGAATATCCAATTTCTGTTTGTGCCATCAGTGTAGCATGGATGGACTTCTCTTAGAGTACCTGTAACACTCATGAACATTGTACCTATTCCACCATATTGAGAGTTTCTCAAGGGCAAGATCTATGTCTTAATTTTCATTGCAGTCCTAATCTGGCACATTATATTGAGTAGATTGACGGAAGGGTAGAAAGATGGATGGATGGATGGATGGATGGATGGATGGATGGATGGATGGGCAGATGGATGGATGGATGGATGGATAGATGGATGGATGGATGGGCAGATGGATGGATGGATGGATGGATGGACGGATGGATGGGCAGATGGATGGATGGGTGGGTGGATGGATGGATGGATGGAAGAGTAGATGTATAGATGAATAGATAGATGAATGGAAGTTAAGCTCCAAGAAGGAAGCTCCTTTGTTTTCTCCTGTATCTCCTGTTGCTTAGCATAATGACTAGCACATAGGAGGCGCTAAAAAAAATTGTTTAGTTAATTGAAGGATGATCAGACATATGGACGGAAGTTTGGATGGATGGATGAATTTTGATTCCAAGTATGCATGGTCACCTTGATATAGAGCAAGGTAGACATTGTCCAAAAAGCTGCCTCCTCATTATTTTACCCTGGTCCATTGCCATGATGTTAATTAAAATCTCAAAGATAATTCCTTTTTTTTTTTTTTTTTTTTTTTTTGGAGACAGAGTCTCGCTCTGTCACCCAGGCTGCAGTGGTGCAGTGGCACGATCTCGGCTCATTGCAACCTCCACCTCCGGGGTTCAAGCAATTCTCCTGCCTCAGCCTCCTGAGTAGCTGGGACTATAGGCATGTGCCACCATGCCTGGCTAATTTTTTATATTTTTAGTAGAGACAGAGTTTAGTAGCCAGGATGGTCTTGATCTCCTGACCTTGTGATCCGCCTGCCTCAGCCTCCCAAAGTGCTGGGATTACAGGTGTGAGCCACCGTGCCCAGCCAAGATCATTTCTTTACTCAAACAACTCCAGCACACAATTTCCCTGTCAGTTACATTCCAGGGCTGAGTTTTATCACACCACATGACGTTATGGCCATGAGTGTCACTACTGTGTAGGGGACAAGGGAAAGGCGTTTCAGAGAACTTTCAAAGGCCACAGTCGATGCTCCTGGGGGCCAGTTGATCTAAAAAATCTGACTAACCTGTGACATTTCCACAGCTACCCAAGATTCAGCTGGAGGTCTAAAATGCCATTCCATGCCTGGAAGTTCTGAAATAGAGCCCTAGATCTTTTAGGAGGAGTTGGAGACTGAAGCAGGTGTTCCACAAGTCCTGCCAGCCCCCAGGAGCTCCTTGATACAGAGATGAGGAAACAGGGAGAATGAGTCTCTTTCCTCTTAAGCCCCTATGAGGCGGATGTCACCCAGGACTCTGTGGGAAAGTTGCAATGATAATGCAAGAAAGGCTGACCCCTGGGAGAGAAGGAGGGATGGCAAAGGAGGTAACTAACAATCTTGTTTGGATTACATTGAAAGGGAAAGTTCTTAGGCAGTCTGAAGCCAAACCACCAAAAGAATAAGATGTAGGAAACAAAGATGGAGAATTTTCAGAATTGAATGCAAGAACAGAGCTTGAAGTACATGTGGAGAATAAGGTGGTGACTTTCTGAAAAGAACATGAAGATATTTGTGGATCATTTATTAATTCAACCATGAACACTGAGTACCACAAAGACAACAGGATGTGTTCCTGCCCTCACAGGCTTCAGGCTGGCTGGGGAGACAGATCCCCTACCCACTAGTATACTATAAGAGAAAGAGCAGCTCATAGCAGGAATGGGGTCCCACTGTGCAGCACAGCAGGGTGACCCCAAGTCAGCCCAGGAGCTTCGGGTATACTTCCCAAAGGAGCTCCTTACTGGGGCCGGGACCACCAGACGCAGATGCTTTTCCAAATTGGAGTAGGGCATGCCTCTCGCAGAGGAATGGTTTCAACAAACCAAGACTGAATCTGTTTCCCACTGCCAAGTCTCTTAAAAGGGGTTTCCAGGCTACAGTACAAACATTTTTTAATCTGATAATTTCCTGTCTTGTTTCCTAATAAGTTTAACAGTAAAAGAAAGCCTTCTGGCATTGTCTGTGTTATTGGATTCCTAAATCTTTAGTTTCAGAGACCTTCACTTAGATTATTAGCAAACATTTATCGACCCCCTTCTCTGTGCCAGGTTATCTCTATCTATTATCCCATTATAGCCTCCCAGCCATGCTAGGGGGTAGATAGTATCAAACACTTTACAGAGGGAGAAATACACTCAGAGAAGCCAAGTCAAGAGCCTTAGCATCACAGCTGGAAGCCAGTAAGGTGGGAATCTGAACCTGGCCAGGTCCCTCCAATGCCCATTCAAGGGCTGGTGCGCTGCTGCACCCCAGCTGCTTCCTTCCCCTTTGTTAAAGCTGAGACATGGTGCCAGGACCCTCCCCGTTACATTCTGGGGTCACTTAACAGAAGGCCAAGCTCGTCAGGTAGGACTTAGCAGAGTCAGCTCTCCTCCTGCAGCCAGAGACAAACAAGGCAGCACCCAAGCCTGTGTCCAGAGTACCAAGGCTTAGACGGTCAGCCCCTCCCCAGCACAGCCTTATACTATACAATCATCTCCTGCTTGTAGCTCCTTCCCCAATGCTACACCATAGCCGCCCCCACACAGGGAAGTAAACCTTTGGTTGCTCACACTCAAATGCTGGAGATAGACAACACATTAACAGATAATATATAATATAGTATAACACAGTGGTAGGTGCTATAAAGAAGAAATAAAACAGAGTGAGGGGATAGGAGAGCGATGCAGGGTGTTATTTTTTAGTAAAGTAGTCGGAAAGGTTTCTCTGATGGCTGGGCACAGTGGCTCACGCCTGTGAAAAAAATCCCAGCACTTTGGGAAGCTGATGAGGGTGGATCACTAGAGCTCAGGAGTTTGAGGCCAGCCTGGCCAACATGGCAAAACCCCCTCTCTACAAAAAAATACAAAAATTAGCTAGACATGGTGGTGTGCACCTGTAGTCCCAGCTACTTGAGAGGCTGACGTGGGAGGATGGCTTGAGCCTGGGAGGTGGAGGTTGCAGTAAACCGACGTCAGGCCACTGCACGCCAGCCTGGGCAATAGAGCCAAATACTGTCTCCAAAAAAAAAGAAAAAGAAAAGTCTCTCTGAGGAGGTGACATTTCAGCAAAGAGCCCTGAGTAAGAGAGCAGGCTGTGCATCTACCCAAGAAAAGAGAGTTCAGGAAGAGAACAGAGCAAATGCAAGGGTCCTGGGATGAAAATGTGTTTACTATGCCCAAGAAACCCCCAGGAGAGTCATTTTATCATCTTTGCCATCCCCACCTTCCTACACACTAGGTAGATTCTTCCCTAGGCCAGGCCCAAAAGAAATTGGCAGTCGCAAATTGCCTGAAACAACCAAATTCTACACAGCAACATGGGGAAAAGTGAAAAGCATTTTAAGACAACAAGTTAACCAACTCTCAGTTTCGTAACTGATAAGTACCACTTAGATATGGTGCATATGCAGCATAACAAACTACCTCCAAATTCAGTGGCTTAAAACATCAACCATTTTCTATTGCTCAGTACTCTGTAGGTCAGCTGGGTGGTTCTTTGATCTTGGCCAGGCTCACTTATGAGTCTGTGGTCAGTTGCTAATCTTGGCCGGACTCTCTTACATTTTTTGGGGGGTTTTTTTGTTTTGTTTTTTGTTTTTAATTTTTTTTATTATTATACTTTAGGTTTTAGGGTACATGTGCACAATGTGCAGGTTTGTTACATATGTATCCATGTGCCATGTTGTTTTGCTGCACCCATTAACTCATCATTTAGCATTAGGTATATCTCCTAATGCTGTCCCTCCCCCCGCCCCCCACCCCACAACAGTCCCCGGAGTGTGATGTTCCCCTTCCTGTATCCATGTGTTCTCATTGTTCAATTCCCACCTATGAGTGAGAACATGCGGTGTTTGGTTTTTTGTCCTTGCGATAGTTTACTGAGAATGATGTTTAGGAGTTGGCTGACTGTCCATTGGTCTAGGAGAGCCTTGGCTCTTCTCCAGGTGTCCTTTTTATCCTCCAGAATGCTAGCCAGGCTTCTTCTCTTGGTGGCGGCAGGGTTCTAAGAGAAAAGAAGCAGGCAAGACCTTTTGAAGCCTACACTTGGAACTGGCACCCTAACATTCCCATCACATTCTGGTGGCCAAAGCAAGTCACAGGCTGGCCAAGATTTAACGGATGGGCAAATAGACCCTTGATGGAAGGAACTTCAAAATTATCTTGCATGCATATAGACAGGGGTGAAAAATGGAGACCATTTTTGCAGTCAGTCTACCCAAACAGATAGGGAATCAGAGACTGGAAAGCATAACACTGCTTAATTCTGGAGCAAGCAACTATGACTTCTGGCCCCCAGGTTTTAGTGGGGAGTCTAGAATGTTTTACCTATTCTGACGGAAGCCCCATCAACAAAGCTTTGTTAAACTGTGGTCAGCCTAGGGGTTTTAAGGATGTCCATTAAGTTCAAGAGGACTTTGAGGCTCTGAAGACCAGTAATTACCCTGGGTCAAGCCCAGAGGTTTTCACTTAATAACTACTGGTAAAGAAAAGCTAACTCCATACTTGATAAATCTACATAGTTCTGTTCACCCACCAGCCATGACCCCCTAAATCCCCCCAAAAGTGTCTGCAAAATATATGGAAACCCCAGGAAGCAAAAGAACCAGAGCTAATGAGTTATTTCACTGTTTGTGCTTAATTTGTTGTTTCCAACAGATTTTGAGGCAACTTATAAAAACATGTACAACATTGTATCATAGACAACAAAAGGCAAAAATGTTAAAAATGCATTTCCTTATTTACGCATGGGCTGCGAATTTGGCTGTGAGCTTCCTAGTAGGAACTGAAAGTAGGAAACACATCTATGCTATGTATCTGTAGACTTTGTCTTTTGTCCCATGGGGGCAAATTGTAAACGTTTTCCATTTGAGATTAATGGTATTTCAGCACCCGTGAAGTTTGTATACTTGCCTATCAGTTCCTGGGTAATAATGCCAGGGAAAACGTCTCACATATGGTTATACTGTGAGCTCCAGAAGGGCAGGGATCCAGCTGTCTGTGTACGACCATGTTCCCTAGTTGTGCCTGGCAGAAAGTAGGGACTGAGTAACCAAGAAGCAGTATGCTGAGTGGCTAAGAGATTGAGCTCTGGAATCAGACTTGGTATTTGATTCCTAGCCCCATTTTTAGGATCTACGTGACCTTAGGCAAATTACTGAACATCTCTAAGTTTTATTGCATTCCCTATAAAGTAGAGATAATAATGGCAAATATTTTATAACACTTCCTCTATGCCAGGTATTTTCCAAATGTTTTGTACATATTAACTTTTTTAATCTTCCTCCAACCCTGTGAGGTAGGCACTATTAATATTACCATTTTACAGATAGGAAAACCAAGGCACAGAATGATTATAATTACTTGCCTAAAGCTACACAAGTAGTAAGTAAAGCAATCAGGGTTCAAACCCAGGCAATGTCAACCCAGAGCCTTTGCTCTTAAGTTACCTTATACTGTCTCCTCATAAATGTTGGATTTCCTACCATATAGTGTGGCTGAGAGGATTAAAATAAATCTGAATTTAAACATGTAAAATGCTAAGCAGAGTGCCTGGCCCATAGTTTGTACTCCGTAAAAGTTGGCTGTTCTCCTCCTTCTCCTCCTTCATCACCACCACCATTATCATCATTGAAGGTTGGATGGATCAATGCTGATGGTTCTCTTACTTGGTTTTCTCTTCGTACATAAGTAGCATCTGATATGGTTTGGCTCTGTGTCCCCACCCCCTCACCTTGAATTGTAATCCCCATAATCCTCACATGTCAAGGGCGGGAGCAGGTGGAGGTAATTGGATCATGGGGGCAGTTTCCCCCATGCTGTTCTCCTGAAAGTGAGTGAGTCCTCACGAGATCGGATGGTTTTGTAAATGCCTGGCATTTCCCCTGCTTGCACTCACTCCGTCCTGCCGCCCTGTGAAGGTGCCTGCTTCTCCTTTGCCTTCTGCCATGATTGTAAGTTTCCTGAGGCCTCCCCAGCAATGCGGAACTGTGAGACAATTAAACCTCTTTCCTTTCTAAATTACCCAGTCTCGGGTATTTCTTCATAGCAGTGTGAGAATGGACTAATATAGCATCCCTGTCCCCTGCGTTCAATAAAAAAACCTAGACACAGAGAAAAACCCGGAGGAGAGTGAAAGGATGTCAGGGCATTATATTTGCCAAGGGGCCATCCTATACATCTAGAAAAGTAGGCACATTGGGAGGCAGCAATGCACCCTGATGGCCTCTATCAGAGACACAGTGCCAGATATGGTTGGCCCAGGGTTCTGCCCAGAGCAGCAGCTTTCATATTTTTTGTTCAAAATGACCTTACCAAATGGTTGTCTATCTCCAGTTGCACAAGATTTTGGAAAGATTATCTGCAAGGCCATTTGAATCCAGACATTAAATAAACAGGACTGCACATCTGTGGGAACAGGGTATTTATCAGGCACTTTCTATAGGCCAGAGGCTTTAAGTATATTATCTTGTTTAATCCCTGCAATAAACCTATGAAGTAGATAGTTTAACCCCTCTTCGCTGATGCAGAAGCTGGCTGGAGAGCAGGAAGTTCTTTGTCCCATTTGCACAGAGGGCAGCTGCAGGACGGTATCAAGCTCTGGCAGTGCCGGCATCTTGTCCCCCTTGCTGTACCCCACCTTGCCGCCAGGCCAGTCCCAGAGCAGAGAAACCTTGAATAAATGGGAATGTGGACAATCAAAGGCATTCGTTTGCCCTTTTTTAGGACCCATAAACCCTTTGGAGAATTTGAATGAACTCCCCCCTTAGACAAATGCACAACACACTCAAATTAACAAAATTTTAGGGAGACCGTGACCCCTCCAGCCCACTGTGGATCCTGGCTTGTGTTCACTTGCTCTCCAAGGAAATTATTTACTTTAGGTCCACTCAAACTCATATTTGAACCTCAGTTCCCTCTGTATCTAAACTCAGGTCTTCATCACCAGGCCATGGCTGCCCTTGACCCTAATAGTGGAAATTGACGAGTAGTCCAAAACTCAGGCCTGCACCTGACACCAAAACATGATGCTAGGACCTTCTCCCTGACCAAGCAGATTTTTACATGAAAAATAAATAAATAACTTCGGTTTACCTGTATACCCCATACAGAGTCTCCAATGAGGAAAAAGAAAATTAAACCCTGGTATATAATCTTTGTGTAATATATCAATTATAGATTTCCCTAATCTCTATAATCTGACTCTCAAAGTTTCTTTGAATAATTATATTTCCATATTTAAATTTCATAATCCTCTAAAAGAAGGAGAAATAATTCCAAGGGAAATTGTTGATTCTTTTGATAAAGACAAAGTAGTCGAAAGCTGGGTTAGTGCACATTAACTGACTTTCCTCTCAGTTAACATATGTTAAGAACCTACTGTTTGCTTAGCACATGCAAAATATTTTGATACACATGATCTCATTTCACTCTCATACCTCACTCCCATCCCCAGAAGTCCGATGAGGAAAACAAGGTCATTACTATCACCCCATTTCACAGAAGAGGAAACTGAGGTCCAGAGAGATTCTGTGACCTGCCGAAAGTCAAACACAGTGAGAAGTGGCAGAGCTAAGACTGAAGCTCTGGGTTCCAGTCTCCAAGTCCCATTTGCTCAGGCCTCCAAGTCCCAATTGCTCAATAGGTGAGGCATCATTTTAAAACAAAGATCTGGGTTGTTGACTTGCTGCAAATAATGCAAATACCAAGAAAGCAATCCCGTTGAGAACATGGGAGTCATCTGTACTATTAATTAGACAAGCTTCTCCCCAACATTCAGGGCCCAGGTCTCAAGTCTCCTTTGCTGTGTAGTCCCCTCTGATCATCATCCCTTTTCCCTAACTAGAGGGTCTCATTACCCTGAAAATTGGGTCACATGTTGGAGTGGGTCATGATTATCTGGCACTTTTTGCAGTGAACTCTTTAAGGGGTAGTAAGTTCCTGAATTAGCCAGAGATACCAGGAGCATCAGATGAGGAATTGGCCCAAGATTCATTGCTGTGGCAACAGCTACTTGACTTAGCCTCTGACTTAATATCTTGGCAGGTGGGCAAACCAGAGGAAGTAAGGATGACTCAGCCTGGGCTGAACAGGAGAATGACATGGCTGTCAAGGGAGAGGCAGGAGGCTGGGCTTGGATGGTGAGCATTTCTGGGAAGTTCTTGTCTTCCCTGAAAGCTGAGGGTTCCTGAAGTACAGCACTAGGTAGTGCCCAGGAAATGGTGAATCTGTGTCACAGCCCACAGTGTTTTCAGACTGCCCATGTAGACCCATTAGTGGATCATGATGTCACTTTTGTTGCTGCAGTCAGCATTTTTTATTACTAAGATGGAAGAGAAGTGAAAAGGAAAACAAATGAGAGTGCCTCACATGTAGTAAGGGTCACTGTTATTTTCCATTAATATTTTAATGGAAATTATGAAGAGTGTGTGTGTGCATGTGCGTGTGTGTGCGCACACACCAGGCTGTGATATAAAATATATTCTTACTCTGAGTCACAGTCAAAAATATTTGAAAAAAACAAGATTAGATTAGAGTCTTAGAAAAAAATCCCTTGACTAATTTCCTGATTATAGAAACATTAAAATCTAATGGTCATCTGTATCATTCATCCATTATTCATTTTTTTTAATTTTTTTGGAGACAGAGTCTCACTCTGTCACCCAGGCTGGAGTGCAGTGGCATGATCTCAGCTCACTGCAACCTCCACCTCCCGAGTTCAAGTGATTCTCCTGCCTCAGCCTCCTGAGTAGCTGGGATTACAGGCATTCGCCACCACAGCCAGCTAATTTTTTGTATTTTTAGTAGAGATGGGGTTTCACCATGTTAATCAGGCTGGTCTTGAACTCCTGACCTCAGATGATCCACCCACCTTAGCCTCCCAAAGTGCTGGGATTACAGGCGTCAGACACCACACCCAGCCCCGTTATTCATTATTCATCATTTATTTATCCAAAAAGTCATCTACTAGAGTTCCCTACCCCGTTGTCTCACCCTCTGTTAGATGTGAAGGTAAAACACTTAGGAGAAAGTGAGTAGCTCAGTGTGTCTGGAGCCACCAATCAGGCAGTGGGGACAAGAGCAGGAGTGTGAAAGGCCCACCTTACCAAGGTGCCCATCTTCAAAGGAGGAGCCTTTGCTGAGGCTGTGTGGTTCAGGCAGGGTGAGGAGTGGATTTTAACTTCTGGCCTTGGCATTCTGTCTTCCCTCACCTGCTAGTTGGTTTAAATTATTTAGCACTTGTCTATTGACACTATTTTATTTCCAGATTATTTTGTCCATGCCAGTGTCATCTCTTCAGTTTTAAATGACTTGAATATGTCCTCTTCTTTTGCATCTCCAAAATGCTGAGCAGGTGTTGCCTAGGTTTTCTTCTAGGGTTTTTATGGTTTTAGGTCTAACATTTAAGTCTTTAATCCATCTTGAATTAATTTTTGTATGAGGTGTAAGGAAGGGATCCAGTTTCAACTTTCTACATATAGCTAGCCAGTTTTCCCAGCACCATTTGTTAAATAGGGAACCCTTCCTCCATTTCTTTTTTTGGTCAGGTTTGTCAAAGATCAGATGGTTGTAGATGGGTGGTATTATTTCTGAGGGCTCTGTTCTGTACCATTAGTCTATATCTCTGTTTTTGTACCAGTACCATGCTGTTTTGGTTACTGTAGCCTTGTAGTATAGTTTGAAGTCAGGTAGCGTGATGCCTCCAGCTTTGTTCTTTTGGCTTAGGATTGACTTGGCAATGCAGGCTCTTTTTTATTTCCATATGAAATTCAAAGTAGTTTTTTCCAATTCTGTGAAGAAAGTCATTAGTAGCTTGATGGGGATGGCATTGAATCTATAAATTACCTTGGGCAGTATGGCCATTTTCACGATATTGGTTCTTCATATCCATGAGCATGGAATGTTCTTCCATTTGTTTGTATCCTCTTTTATTTCATTGAGCAATGGTTTGTAGTTCTCCTTGAAGAGGTCCTTCACATTCCTTGTAAGTTGGATTCCTAGGTATTTTATTCTCTTTGAAGCAATTGTGAATGGGAGTTCACTCATGATTTGGCTCTCTGTTTGTCTGTTATTGGTGTTATTGGTGTTTAGGCATCAGCAAGGACTTCATGTCTAAAACACCAAAAGCAATGGCAACAAAAGCCAAAATTGACAAGTGGGGTCTAATTAAACTAAAGAGCGTCTGCAGAGCAAAAGAAACTACCATCAGAGTGAACAGGCAACCTACAGAATGGGGGAACATTTTTGCAATCTACTCATCTGACAAAGGGCTAATAGCCAGAATCTACAAAGAACTCAAACAAATTTACAAGAAAAAAACAAACAACCCCATCAACAAGTGGGCGAAGGATATGAACAGACACTTCTCAAAAGAAGACATTTATGCAGCCAACAGACACATGAAAAAATGCTCATCAGCACTGGCCATCAGAGAAATGCAAATCAAAACCACAGTGAGATACCGTCTCACACCGGTTAGAATGGCAATCATTAAAAAGTCAGGAAACAACAGGTGCTGGAGAGGATGTGGAGAAATAGGAACACTTTTACACTGTTGGTGGGACTGTAAACTAGTTCAACCATTGTGGAAGACAGTGTGGCGATTCCTCAGGGATCTAGAACTAGAAATACAATTTGACCCAGCCATCCCATTACTGGGTATATACCCAAAGGATTATAAGTCATGTTGCTATAAAGACACATGCACACATATGTTTATTGCGGCACTATTCACAATAGCAAAGACTTGGAACCAACCCAAATGTCCATCAATGATAGATTGGATTAAGAAAATGTGGCACATATATACACTGTGGAATACTGTGCAGCCATAAAAAATGATGAGTTCATGTCCTTTGTAGGGACATGGATGAAGCTGGAAACCATCATTCTCAGCAAACTATTGCAAGGACAGAAAACCAAACACCGCATGTTCTCACTCACAGGTGGGAATTGAACAATGAGAACACATGGACACAGGAAGGGAAACATCACACACTGGGGCCTGTTGTGGGGTGGGGGGGAGGGTGGAGGGATAGCATTTGGAGATATACCTAATGTAAATGACGAGCTACTGGGTGCAGCACACCAACATGGCACATGTATACATATGTAACAAACCTGCACGTTGTGCACACGTACCCTAGAACTTAAAGTATAATCATAAAAATAAAATATAAACAAATGTCGAACAGGGTTGGAAACACAGCAGGTGTTCAATAAGTGTTTCCACTGTATTGAAAAATACTTGTTCTTCAGGTCTCTGATAAGACATCCCTTCATTCCTAACCTTCTCCTACCATAGAGCATTTAACAAATGGTTTTGTGGCTATGTGTGTAACAACGTGTCTCCTTCACTTACACTGGGAGCTCACTGAGCATGGGATTATGTGTGTTCTCTCCATCACTATATCCTCAACCCCAAACACAGCACAATGTCTGCCTTGTTCCTTGTATCCTCAGTAGGATACTTGGTAGGTGTATCTGTTGGTTTTCACCACAATAATGGTGAGTAACTAACATCCCCACTATCTCAGTGGCATACCAAATAAGCATATGTCTTTATGGGCAGCTGGGGCAGCTCTAAGCTGCAGGCCGGTTCTGGATCTGCTCTGTGTGTCTCTCATGCCAGGCTAGCCAGGGCATGTTTTTCCTTTCTTTTCCCGACTTCAGATCTCCAGTTTTGCAGACAGCGCATGTTCTTCGTTTTGCTTTTCTTTCTTTTTTTTTTTCTTTTTTTTTTCTTTTGACAGTCTTGCTCTGTTGCCTAGGCTGGAGTGTGGTGGCACAATCTCGGCTCATCACAGACTCTGCCTCTCAGGTTCAAGCGATTCTCCTGCGTCGGCCTCCCCAGTAGCTGGGACTATAGGTGCATGCCACCCACACCCAGCTAATTTTTATATTTTTAGTAGAGACAGGGTTTTGCCATGTTGGCCAGGCTGGTCTCGAACTCCTGACCTCAGGTGATCTGCCTTCCTTGGCCTCCCAAATTGCTGGGATTATGGGTGCAAGCCACCATGCCAGGCCTAGGGCATGTTTTTCTTATGACCAAGGCAGAAGCGCAAGAGAGCAAGTTCAATTTTACAAGTATTCTTCAGGCTTTTGACTCCATCGTATTTGTTAACATAGCTTTGACCAAAGTAAATCAAGTAGTCAAGCCCAAAGTCAAGAAGAAAGGAAAAGCACTCAACTTAGGGAGGTTGGGGTGGCAAAGGAAAGAGTGAATATTTCCAAATCATCTACCCAAGTAAGTTCCCAGCTCCTCACTGAATGTTTATGGAATGGAAAGGAAGGAAAGAGGATAATTGGATTCCAGGGATTTCCCGTGGGTATTCACCATGCAAGTTACAAAAGCCTATGGGGACTCTTCTACCTCCTGAAATATAGCTCTACAGAGAAAGCCAGAAGCCTTGTCAAACGGGTAACAGCCCGACCATCCAGAGCTAGATTGTTGAGCAAACAAAGTGAGCCCTCAGAAGCAATTTTCGGCAGAGACTATTCCCCCAGGGCACTGAGGGACCACAGCTGCCTTTGTGGGGAGAACAAAGGGAGTGACCTGACCACCAGAGTCACAAGAAGTCGCATCTAGGAGTGGATAGCAACCCTTCCAGGCCCGAGGAGAGGATTCTGTTTTGTGTCCTTTGGAAATGTGTGTGTACAGACGAATGCCCACATGCTTGTTAAAATCAGTAGTCAGGACTTTGAAGAGACATTTGTAAATAGCTGGGCATCCATTTCTAAAAGGAGTCCGGAGCGTTGGTTCCTACGTTGGCTTTCTTTGCAGTACCAGCTCTGGCGTGGTTTGAGGTTGTGCAAGATGTTGCACCCCTCCCTCGGTTAACTGAAAAATAACAATCTGTTTTCCTTTCATTCTCTCTCTCCCTTCTGACTGCAGGGGTGCTGTGCCTACCAGACAGCCTGAATCTTCACAGAGACCCACAGCGGTCAAACAAGCCAGGAGAACTCCCCATGTTCAGCCAGTCGGAGCTGAGGACCATCGAGCAGTCTTTGTTGGCCACGCGCGTAGGCAGCATCGCTGAATTGAGTAAGTAGATGTTGGTTCTCCAGCTCTCATGCCTCAAGACATATCCTGTCTGTGCCCGAAGTGACACGATGTCCTCATGCAAACCCCTCAGGGCACTACTTTGTAATCAGCGGGGTGACACCTTTTATTGAGTGCCTGCTGTGTACACTAAACAATGCCAGTGGCGTGGGGAAGGTAAGAGCTCTGAAGCCGGTACATTTCCTGGTTCCGCCATAAATGCAGGTCAGGTTCCTAAGCTTTTCTGAACCTCAGTTTCCTTTTCTATAAACTAGAGAAAATACCAATGCCTACCCAGAGTGTAGTTCTGGTGATTCAATGAGCTCACATCCATAAAGGTGTCAACCTAAATAACAAACAGAGAAGGAGATTCTCTAAAACAAACTCATGTTTATCTGGGAATAGGCCTTGCAATGAGAATGTGCATACCAAAGTATATTCTCAGAGAAATACTAAGTGTGTATTCAGGGGGCTAAAGCAGGACAATGGTCTTTAATGGAAAAGTGAGGAGGAGGATTACAAAATTATTTTTGAGATAATTATCGTTGGCTATAAGGATCAATAAATAACAAGGGTGGCACCAGTCCGAGGTTGGACTGGCAGTTGCTGGTCACATGTCTTCATATAAGTTGTGTGGTGTGTGTGTGTGTGTGTGTGTGTGTGTGTGTGTATGAGGTTACCATGGCCTTCATGCAAGGCTGTGATTTTTGCAGAGGTTTTCTGTGATAGTTCTTGTTATCAGGCATTTGTGCATGGAAATCTTCCCTTCATGGCCTTCCCTGACTCTCTTCATCAGGGATTTTAACACAAATGATTCCATTTTAATTCTGACAGCTTTCACAAGAGTGTTTGCCAAGGTGCCTGGCACATGGTAAATACTCTATAAATGGCTGGCCACTGTTGATTTCCACAATGAGATCCACTTAAAGCATATATCAGATCACATCTCTCCTCTGTTCAGAGTCCTCCACTGGCTCTGGTTCAGTGGTTCCCCATCTGACCCACAGGAAAAGCCAAAGCCCCAGAATTACTTCCAGGTCCCCCCACCCCCTACCCTCCCCAGACATCCTCCTCCACCCCCCTCTGTCCCCTGCCTGTTCCTTGAGTACAGCAGGCTTACCACAGGACCTTTGCACTTACTCTTCCCTCTGCCTGAACTGCTCTTCCTCCAGGTATCCCCATGGCTCACTCCCTCACTACCTTCCCATTTCACCCAAATGTTACCTTCTCAATGAAGCTTTCCATGACCATTGTATTTAAAATCATAATACTCTGAGGACCCTTGTCTTAGTCAACTTGGGCCACTATAGTGAAATACCATAGACAACTTGGCTTAAAACACAGACATTTATTCCTCATGGTTCTGGGGGCTGGGAAGTCCAAGATCAAGGTGGCAGACAATTCAGTTCCTGGTGAGGTCTCTCTTCCTGGCTTGCAGATGGGTACCTTCTCCCTGTGTTCTCGCAGGGTGGTGAGGTGGGGGAAGGTATTCCTCTTCTTATAAGACCTCTAACCCCATCATGATGATCTGCCCTCATGGACTCATCTAACCCTAATAATTTGCCAAAGGCCCTATCTCCAAATACTATCACATTGGGGGGCAGGGCTTCAACATATGGATTTGGGGTGACAGACATTCAGACTATGGCGACTCTTCTCCCCTTCATTGCTTTACTTTTGTCCCCAGAAGTTATCATCCTAAGATATACTCTGTATTTTTGTTTTTTAATAATAGGTTTATTGAGATATAGTTCGTATACAATTTACCTTTGTAGAGCATACAATTCAGCAGTTTTTAGCATATTTACCAGGGTATGCAACCATGACCATAATCAATTTTAGAACATTTTTATTACGGCAACAAGAAACCCAGTACCCATCAGCAACTACTCCCCTCCCCTCCCACCCACACTCTATATTTAATTTTTTAATTGTCTCTCTCTTTGTCTCCCTACTATATAGAATATAGTAGAAACATTTTATTTGCTCACTGATGTAACCCCAGCACCAGGAATACTGCTTGGCATATAGTAGGCCCTCAGGAAACATAAAGCAAGGAAGAGAAAGAGAGAGGGATTGGGAAATGGGAAAAGGAGGGAAGGAGGGAAGGAAGGAAGGAAGGAAGGAAGGAAGGAAGGAAGGAAGGAAGGAAGGAAGGAAAGAAAGAAGGGAGGAAGGGAGGGAGGGGAAGGGAAGGGAAGGGAAGGGAAGGGAAGGAGGGAAAAGAGGCAAAAAGATGCAAAGAAGGAAGAGATAATCAAGGTTGGGGTGTCCCAAGTTTAAGTAATAATTTACCATGCTTATATACCCCCTAATTCAGGGCTGTGCTCTGTGAGTCTGACCAACCAGAGGAAAGCAATCCTGTGTTTACTTATGATCCAATTGATTATCAAACAATTTAGCTGAATATTAGTTACTGATGGAATTGAAGCATTGATCACAGAAATGCTAGATTGTGTTAAAATGGGAGTTGGTATTGAAATTCCAGCAAATCCTGAACTATGAAAGAATTTAAGACCCAAAATACAACTTCCACTTCTTCCCAGAGGAATTCCCTGTACACCCAGATAGGGACCCTCCATTAAGCTTACGGCCTGCACCTCTGGAAAGGGAGTCAGTAGCTGATCCAAGCCATAGGGGGCGCTTATGGCCACTAGAGAGCTACTTTCCTGGCATCTGAATTTGGAAGTTGCGCTTCCATTCCCTTCAAACCTCTGATGTCACAAAATGCCTCCTGTCCCAGGGCCTCCTGACTACTGGTCAGTCCTGGGATTCTTCTGAAACTTTTGGGAGCTACAACACCTTTGGCAATCTGGTGAAACCTGTGGACCCTGTCTTAGAATAATATTTTTAAATGCATAATGTGCAAATGATTACAAAGAAAACTGATTACATTAAATTTCAATTATCATAATATTTTTAATCTCAATTGTGGCATAGTAGTTCTCTGGGGTTTTTTTCTTTTTTAATTAGCACATGATATAACAAGATCTAGCAGCAGGTCAGATGACCCCATGATTTGGGTATAATATGTGTGAATGCTATTTTGAGATGTCTGTGACAAGTGGAATGGGGTAAGGAAATACCTGCATTTTAATACGTACTCAGGGCATTGAGAGGCAGAAGGTCCAAGTGGCACTCTTGGAGAGACATTTCTGTAAGAACTGCCACACATATGGGACTTCAGTGTTTTCCAGGACATGCTTATGACCCTAGAAATGTAGGATCTGGCTACCGAGTTGGGACATAACTTTGTGGGACAACCCCAGAAGAGGCCCTCACACCATGTGGCCCAAACACACTGTCCCTATGGTCTCAAAGCTTTGTCCTGGGATGTCTCAAAGTCCTCCCCTGGCCTCCAGTACCTGGACTGGGGCCCTGCGTAATTCTGGCGCTCTCTTTGAAGAAAGGATTTGCTAAACAAATCTGCTCTTCACCTTAGAGGCAGCCTGCAGGAGCTGCTTGCTGCATAAATTGTTTTTAAGGATAATTTGCTCTGTAAATTAAATGCTGTCCGCACTGAATGTTGACTTTTGCATGTGAGTTGCTGGCACACAAATGGGTGTTGCTAATTGCAAATGGGTTTTGTACATTCATTAAGTCAGCCCCATAGAATGTGTGCACAAGGAAGCACTTTGATAAGTCACGTCGGCGGCTGAAAGGAATAAAATTGCCTTTTTTCTGATCTGACTGTAATTTAGACTGGCTTGCTCTGTGGTCTGAATCAATACAGCCTTGCTCTCTGTGTACACACAGAGCTGTTCTTCATATTCAAAGGTTGCTCTGCCAATGTGGAAACCACTGTTTTTCCAGCAAAGGTGAGATGGAGAGTTTGTTCTTAGTCATTGCTGCTCTTGTTGAAACAGGGACATGTCTGGCCAGGGTCAAGAGTGGAGCCCTATTTTAGTAGCTAATAACAATAATAACGGCAGCAGCTGAGGTTTAATGAACCAGGGAACAATGATAAGTGTTTATAGGAGTTACTTCCAATATGTTATTATTGTCCACAACTTATCCAAGATCAACCACACCTGTGAATTGAATGGCTCAAAATTGAATCCAAGCTTCTCAAGGCAAAGCTTTTATACTTAACCACTAAACTACACTCCCTCCAGGGAAGTCCAGAAGATATTTCCACTCAGACTTGAGATTCCCCACCTCTGTACCATCAGGGTGTCAGTTGGGTCTGCATTCCCTGCAAATTGCTCTGAAGATTTGCAATTTGCTCTGTAGGGTGCACTGTGGATGCTCTCCTGTAAACTAAACTGGAGGTGTGAACTTCACAAAGGTTACCAATACCTCCCCATATACAGCAAGCACTGCGTGATGACATTCCAGTCAATGACAGACTACATATATGATGGTGTTCCCATACGATCATAATACTGGCCAGGTGCAGTGACTCGCACCTGTAATCCCAGCACTTTGGGAGGCTGATGCGAGCAGATTGCTTGAGCCCAGGAGTTTGAGACCATCTTGGGCAACATAGTGAGACTTTGTCTCTACAAAAAATAAAATAAAATTAGCCAGGTGTGGTGGCATGCACCTGTAGTCCCAGCTACTCGGAAGGCTGAAGTGGGAGGATCGCCTGAGCACTGGAGGTCAAGACTGCAGTGAGTCATGATCACACCTCTGCACTCCAGCCTGGGCGACAGAGCAAGATCCTGTCCAAAATAAAAAGAAAGAAAGAAAGAAAGAAGGAAGGAAGGAAGGAAGGAAGGAAGGAAGGAAGGAAGGAAGGAAGGAAGGAAGGAAGGAAAGAAAGGAGGGAGGGAGGGAGGGAGGGAGGGAGGAAGGAAGGGGAAGAAAGAGAAAAAATATCACTGCATTTTTTACTGTACCTTTTTTATGTTTAGGTATGTTTAGATACACAAGTACTTCCTATTGTGTTACGATTGCCCACAATATTAGGACAGACACATACTGTACAGGTTTGTAGGCTGAGAGCGATAGGCTATACCCTACAGCCTAGGTGTGCAGTAGGCTGTACCCCTAGGTTTGTGTAATGCAGTCTATGATGTTCATCCAACAATGAAATCGTCTAAGGACATATTTCTCAGAACCCATCCCTGTTGTGAATCAATGCTGGGCTGTATCTAGACAGAGGACCACCTCTGCAGACTGGGACTCCTCCTGGTAACCCTTGCTTGTTTCCTCGGGACCTCATATTAAAATCTAGAACTGTCTTGATCACCTGGAATGTCCAACGCACTTATCTTTGTCCAGCCTGTTACGGCTTGAGGTAAAAACACATCCACTATTTCTGGAGCACCTACTATGTACCAGCTGCTTTGAATACCTTTAAGGTATTATTATTCCCATTTCACAGATAAGCAAACTGAGGCTTAGGAAGGATAAATGTCTTGCCCAAGGCCACTCAGCTAGTAAGTGACAGTCATAATTAAAATCATTTTTTTCTTTTTCCCTCTGCTGTGCTGTGTGCAAATCAGCTTTGTATTGTGAGCACCTAACACATCACCCACAACTCAGGAAATTTCCCTTGAATGTCAGATGAATAAATGAATGACCTAAAGTGAACTTGTCTGAAACAAAAACTGAAGAAAATGCTGCAAGTGAGTGGGACTCTTAATGAAACCCAGTCAGATAATAAATTTTCTATTGAGCTGAATTTTGAACTCAGGGACATAGAGCTGAACCTATGCAGGTTCTAAAATATTTGACTGGTAAGCTAAATCAAGAGGCACGAAAATTGCCAAACTGACACCAGCTCGCAATTCTTTGATCCTGAGCCTTAGGAAATTTGCCAGGCGATGGACATCACAGTTGACTTAGGGTTCGGTGGGCGGTCCAGGTCTTCTTCCCTGAACCAGTAAGCAGGGCTGGGGGAAGCAGGTCCACCCAATCCCCACAGGGCTATGGGGAATCAGAGGCCCTGGCTTCTTTCCCTTTAGGACCAATTTGCTTTTGGTCCCATCCAAGTCCATATTTGTGTCCTCTGAGACCTTGCCTTGGCTCTTCTGCCTGTCACCTCAACTTTGCCCCCAAGCTCCCAGTTAAACCCCCAGCTGACAGTCATTAATTATGGTGTTTGCTTTCTGTTGTTTAAAGAAAAAAAAATGAGGACTTCTTGGTAAAATGTCTCTTCCTGTTGTCTTTTCACACTAGACTGTGAACTTGCTGTCCCCAGGCAATTAGGCAATCAAAACAGGGCCATTAATTTACAACTGTATAAAAAGGTTTTCTGGGTTGTCTCTCCTCAGTGTCACAGAAGAAAATGCAAACCCACAAAAATAGCGCTTTTTGCTTGGACAAAGTTGTCTTTCCCCTTGTTTGAAATGTAAGTGGGCTCTTTTCTGAGAGTCCCCTGCCTCCAGCCCCTAGGGTATACCTGTAATCTTCTCATGTGGTGAAGTGGCCACTGGCCTACTGATATTTCTTGAATATTCCATTCATGCCCCTACCACAAGGCCTTTGCACCTGCTGCTCTTTGTGCCTGAAAAGCTCTTCCCCTAATATTCTCAACGCTCCCTCGCTTCATTCGAGCTTCTTCTAAAATGTCACCTCCTCAGAGATGCCCTCTATGACTGCCCCACCCACCTACCCCTCCCCACATCACTCCCTATTCCCTCTTCTGCCTTAATTTTCTTCTTGCACTTGTTACCACCTGACATGCTATATATTTGTTTATTTTCTGTCTCCCCCACCAAGACTGTAAATCCCATAAGAGTTGAAACTATTTCTTTGAGACGGAGTCTCACTGTTGTCTCCCAGGCTGGAGTGCAGTGGCGCAATCTCAGCTCACTGCAACCTCCACTTCCTGGGTTCAAGCAATCCTTGTGCCTCAGCCTCCCAAGTAGCTGGGACTACAGGCATACACCACCACGGCCAGCTAATTTTTGTATTTTTAGTAGAGACGGGGTTTCACCGTGTTGGCCAGGCTGATCTCGAACTCTTGAGCTCGAGCATTCTGCCCGCCTCGGCCTCCCAAAGTGCTGAGATTACAGGCGTGAGCCACGGCGCCTGGCCAAGACTTTTTTTTTCTTTTTTTTTTTTAACATCACTGCATCCCCAGTGCCTAAAACAATGTTCAGCACACAGTAGGACACAATAATATTTGCTGAATGAATTAATGAATGGCAAGCTTCCAGCTGAATCCAGAGGTCAGGCTTAGCTTGTTGCATCTCTTTTCCTTCATCTCTCCTTCTCCATAAAAATCTCTCATTACCATGTACCTAATGACCTGGATTATATGTGGTCTTTTTTCTTTTCTTGTTTCTTTCACTTTTTCTCAAGGAGAGGGGTTTCAATCAGATGAGTTAAACAGAAGTTTATAATACTGCGGAGTGACTTGGTTTCCTCATATGTGCTGTGTGACTTAGGGCAAGTGATTTGATCACTCTGATTTCCAGTTTTATAGTCTGTGAGAAAAGGGTGACAATACCTCCTCTTCCAGGGTTGTGGGAGGTTTGGGAAATATACTAGAGTAAGTGGTAGCTGGCCATGGATGGAAGGAAGAGTAGGAAGGCAGTGAAGGTGCTGTATCAGCATGGGTTTGGACAGAAGGAGCCCACCATTGGAATTTGTGACTCTTTATCCCAGGGTGGTCACACTTGGCATGCAGGAACAATGGTTTCTTGGGGGCTCCACAGATAATCCTGAGTCAGGTAGGTTAGAGTGGCATTTCCCCAAGGGTGGCACTGGAAATGATAATAGGTGATGCACAAAACCCCTTCTAATTTAAATTGCAATATATTTTTATGAGTACTAGGACAATATTAGTTTTCCATTTATGGCACTGATATGAAATTTTCTCTTAAAATGAATTTATATGTGTGAAATAATTAGCCAATTTAAAGAAAAATATTAAGTAAATAAATTGTATCAGCAGCACACAGATATGAGAGACATAATGATGGTGATTCCCAAATGGCTGATATTTGGGAAACATAGTTATTAGTGGATTGATTCTCAGGTAGGCTTCTAAAATCAAACTCCATCTATCCAAACTCAGTTCAGTTAGTGACTATTGGATTTGTTGTTTTGGGATCATGACACTGACAAGGGAAGCAGCAGATAGCACATATTATAGAGCAGGGTTTGAAAGGAAGCTAGTGACTTCAGGGATCCCTGTGCCAGCTCCATCTCCCATGGCCAGCCCTCCTCAGAGACATCTTTGGGACCTCTGACCTTGGGACTAGGCTGCTGCTGTTGCTACTGCTGCTGCTGATGGTGATGATGGTGGCAGTGATGGTGACGGTGATGGAGATGATGATGGAGGTGATGACGGTGGTCATAGTGATGATGATGGTGATGGTGATAATGATGATTATGGTGATGATGATGATGGAGATGATGATGGTGATGGTGATGATGATGATTATGGTGATAGTGATGATGATGGAGATGATGATGGTAGTGATGGTGATGGTGACAGAGATGATTTTGGTGATGATGATGGTGAAGTCTGAGATGATGGTGGTGATAATGATGGTGATGGTGATGATGATGATGTAGATGATGATGGTGATAGTGATATAATGGAGGTGGTGGTGATGGTGATGATCATGATGGAGATGATGATGGTGATGGCGATAATGACGGAGATGATGGTAGTGATGATGGTGATGGTGATGATGATGATGGAGATGATGATGATGATGTTGATAATGATGGAGATGATGACGGTGGTCATGTTGATGATGATGGTGATGGTGATGAAGATGGTGATGGTGATGATGATGAGGGAGATGATGGTGATGGCGATAATAATAGAGATGATGATGGTGGTGATGATGGTGATGGTGATAATGTGACAGTGATGGTGATGATGACAGAGATGATAATCATGATGATGTACGTGATGGTAATGATGATGGTGATGGGGATGGTGATGAAGATGAAGATGATGATGGTAGTGATACAAAGAATAATAGTACTGAATACTTATTAAGTGCTTACCGTATACCAGACTCTGTTCCAAGTGCTTTAAATGCATTATATGCATTTCTTCATTTAATACTATGAGGTAGGTACTATTATTGTCCTAATTTTGCAGATGAAATGAAGGTTAAATACTTCATATATATTATTTGTTTAATCCACACAACAAATTCATTAGGTCATAATCATTCTCACTTACAGAGACATTAAATAACTCACCTAAGGTCACTCATCTAGTTAGTAGCAGGTTGGAGGCTCTCAGTCTGAGTCTCCAGAGCATGTTCCTAACCACATGCCACACTGCCTCCCCTTCCCGGAACAGGACAATGGATGAGGCATGGTCTCTGCTTTTGAGACTCAGTAGGGAAAGTAGATGTGTGGATAATTAACTGTGAAATGCAACAGAATTAAACACGTAATGTGTTAGACTTTATAAGCAGGCTTTGGGGGTATATAGAGAAAAGAGGGACTTGATTCTGACCAGGGACATCCTGGAGGGCTTCATGGAAGAAGTAGCATTTGTTCATAGCCTTGAAGGTCTTCAATTGTTAGGAGAATGAAGAAAAGGGCAATCAAAGGTGGGAAAACAAGAACAGAAGAAGGGAACCTGGAAACGCATAGCAAGCTGAAAGGTGCTCTGAGGAGATGGTGAGATGGTTAGCTCAACCAAGGCAAAAGGTACCTGACCGTCAGGCTTCCCAGTGCCTTGGGGAAATGAATGAGTGGAGTAGGGGCTCAAAATGATTCTCTTCGCTTCTCGACTTCCTTTTGAATCTTCTTGTTTTGAGCTTTTTAATGGAAGTTTTTGAGAGAGACAGAGGGAAAGATAAGTGTCTTCCACCCTCAACCTAGATGGAAGGTGCAAGAAAGTAAATGCCACCTCAGTAAGCTTATTATTCTGGTAATACAAGTAGCACATGCCATAATTCAAAGTTCAGAAACTACAGAAAAATTGGACAGAATGTCATTGATAATCCCACTAGGGAGAAAAGTCCTTGGTCAACACTTTGGGTTTTTTTTTTCTCCCTGATATTTACTTAGTACATAGTTTTTAATAACATAATCCTGATTATACTGTATGCAATTTTGAATTTTGCTCTTTTCTACTTAACATTTTAATATGAGGATTTTTTTTTGGTATTGCAGTTCTATGTAATCATTTTTAATGGCTGCATAAGTTTATTATTTTATCATGTGGATGTACTAGAGTTTATTTAATCATGTTTTTTATTTTTAAACACTTGTTTGTCAAATTTTGGATCCCATAAGTAAGGTTTGGGTGCAAATCCTTGTGCATGAAGATTTTGCTGCATTTTGAATTCAAACATTGGGACAGATTCCCAGAAATGGAATTACTGAGTCAGGAGTTATGAATAGTTGTTAGTACCTTTGCTACATAGTGCTAAATTGCTTCAAGATGGACTGAGAGCTGGCCAAGGCTTCATTGGGCTGCCTTTGAAAGAGGGACTCCAATCATTTGGAATGAAGAGCACAGACCTTAGAGTCAGACAGACCTGGGTTGGAATCTTGTCTGCCTCTTATTAACCCTGTAACATTGGGCCTGTTTTCTTATCTGCAAAACATTGTTCCTTAACTTTGGCACTGTTGTCATTTTGGACTAAATTATTTGTTGTGAGAACTGTCCTGTGCATTGTAGCATGTTTAGCAGTATCTCTAACCTCTAGATGCCACTAGTAGACCCCTGGATGTGACAATCAAAATGTGTCCAGAAACTGCCAAATGTTCCCTGGAGGCAAATGCAACCCAGTGGAGGATTACTGCTGTGAAATTGAAATGATATTAATACATACCTTATAGAGCACTGTTAGGATTAAAAACAATGTATATTAAGTACTTTCATAGCACCTGATACAGCTTTTACTATTGTTATTAGTAATAGTGGTAATAATAGTTTCTCACTGCTGGATGCTACAGAAGGACTCTGGAGAGGACAGACTGGATTAGCTTGAAGGCCAGTCCCAACTCTAGGAGCCTCTGGTTCTTTGATTCTTTGGCCAATCATCCAGCATTGTCTCCGTTCCTCTCAATCCAGTGGTCAGAGAGTGGCCTGCTATTTAGAAATGGAACATCTGCAATGCTAGTTACAGGAAAACCCCTCAGCCCTCACAGGACCCAAGCCTAGCATAGGGAGACGCCTAGAGTCCAGGAAACTGCATTACTGCAGAGAGGGGATTCACTCTTGGATAGTCCCTCCCTGCTCCCCAGTCCTGCAAAACCAAGCTGCTGCGGCATAGCACCAGTTTGAGAGTAGTCATTACTAGACTACATCCTGCCCTGAGACCCAGTAGCCCCTGCATCTCCACACCCTTGGGACTCAGCTGACGTCTCCCACATCCACTCAGAAGTCTGCAGCATTGCAACACCAGCTGGACCCAGCAATGCAGCCACATCCTCAGCACCTTAGCCCAGTTCAGTGCCCTACACCATGGGGTCTTGCACATCAGGGAGTCTGCCTGCAGGGCATAGGAAGCCAAAGCACACACTCCCCGGTACCTGAGAGCTTCCTGCCCCAGGGCCACCAACAATAGCAAACTTGCCCCCTCCAGTGGTCCCACACATCACTCAGGGACCTAAAGACAAGACCACCAGCATCAGTACCCAAACACAGCACCCAAGAGCCTGAGGATCAGCTCACCCAGGGTCTGCCATCACCAGCACCCACGTGTGCCATGCAGGGGCCCCAGTACAGGCCCAACCAGGGCCCACTGCCACTGCTGTCCAGTGAACCTGCCACTTCAGTGATGGGACCACCATGCACCTTTGTGCACCATCCAGGAGCCCAAGGACTGGCCCATCCAGCATCCTTGTCCCCAGCAAAACCATACCACATCCATCACAAACAACTACAGTCTAAGCTAGTGAGGAACACTGCTGACGTTGACTACAGTGGAAGAAATCATACAAAGGCTACACTGCTGCGCCCACCCAGAATCAAAGCCAAAGAACCCTACCCAACTAACACTATAGACACATCTACAGCAAAAAGTCTTTCCTTGCAAAAGCTACTCCATAACATTAGAAAAAGCAACTGCATAGGAAACCTATTTAATAAAATAATAGCTGAAAACTTCAAAAGTCCTGTGAGTGATATAGGTGACATTCAGGTAAGGTAGCTCAAAGATCTCCAAATAGATTAAACCCCAAAAGGTCCCCTCTGGAGCACATTATAGTCAAACTGTCAAATGTCAAAGACACAGAAAAAATTTAAAACAGCAAGAGAAAAGCATCCAGCTACATAAAAGGGAATTCCCATCAAACTAGAAACAGATTTCTCAGCAGAAACCTTACAGGCCAGGAAAGAATGGGATGATATATTCAAAGTGCTGAAAGGAAAAAAAAAAATCCTGCCAGCCAAGAAGACTATATCCAGCAATGCTATCTTTTAAAAATGAAGGAGAAATAGTCTTCCCAGGACAACCAAAAACTGAGGGAATTTACCACCTCTATGCCTGCTGTACAAGAAATACTTAAGGGAGCCCTACATCTGAAAGTAAAAGGACAATATCTACCCTGATAAAAACACATGCATGTATAAAACTCGCTGATAGAGCAAATACACAAATGAGAAACAGAAAAGAATCAAGCATTATTACTACAGAAAACCACCAAACTGCAAAGCTAAAGAATAAGAGAGGAAGAAATATATACAATATAATATACAATATACAAAGCAATCAGAAAACAATTAACAAAATGACAGGAGTAAGTTTTCACCTATCAATAACAACCTTGAATGTAAATAGTTTAAATTCTCCAATTAAAAGGTATAGACTGGCTGAAAGAATAAAAAAGTAAGACCCAGCTAGGTGCTACCCACAGGAAACTCACTTCACCTGTAGAGACTCACATAGACTGAAAGTGAAGGAATGGAAAAAGATGTTCTACACAAACAGAAACCAAAAGCATACAACAGTAGCTATATTTATTTCAGACAAGAATAGACTTTAAGTCAAAAAGACATAAAAAGAGACAAAGAAGGTCATTATATAATGATAAAGGAATACTTTCAGCAAGAGAATATAAGTTTTAAATATATATGTACCCAACACCAGAGCACCCAGATATATAAAACAAACATTATTAGCTAAAGGGAGAGATTTACTGCAACACAATAATAGTAGGGGACTTCAACAGCCCCCTTTCAGTAATGGACAGATCATCCAGAAAGAAAAATCAACAAAGAAACATCAGAGTTAAACTGCACTTTAAGCCAAATGGATTTAACAGACATTATACAACATTTTACCCAACAGCCATAGAATACACATTTTTCTCAACAACACATGGAATATTCTCCAGTTTAGACCATATGTTAGGTCACAAAGCAAGTCTTGACAAATTTTTAAAAACTGAAATCATATCAAGTATCTTTTCAGACCACAAAGGAATAAAACTAGAAGTCAATAACGAGGAACTTTGGAAATACATGGACATTAAACAGCATGCTTCTAAATGACCAATGGGTCAATGAAGAAATTTAAAAGGAAATTAAAGAGCCAGCCACAGTGACATGCATCTGTAGCTCCAGCTACTCAGGAGGCTGAGGCAGGAGGATCACCAGAGCCAAGGGCTTTGAGGCTCTAGTGTTCTATGGTTACAACTGTGAGTAGCCACTTCATTCCAGCCTGGGCAGCATAGCAATACCCTGTCTCTTAAAAAAAAAAAACAACAAATATAAGAAACTCCTTGACACAAAGAAAAATGGAAACATAACATACCAAAATCTATAGTACACACAAAAGCAGTGCCAAGAGAAAGGTTTATAGCAATAAACACCTACATCAAAATAAGTAGAAAGATTTTTAATAAACTGCCTAACAATGCACCTTAAGGAACTAGAAAAGCAAGAAGAAAGCAAACCCAAAATTAGGGGAAGGAAAGAAATAATAAAGATCAGAGCAGAAATAAATGAAATAGAGACTAAAAAACAATACAAAGGATCAATGAAATAAAAAGTATTTTGAAAAGATAAACAAAATTGACAAACCTTCAGCTAGACTAAGAAATAAACAGAGAAGTACCAAATAAATAAAATCAGGGACAAAAAAGGAGGCATTACAACTGATACGACAGAAATACAAAGGATCATTAGAGACTATTATGAATAACTATACACCAACAGATTGGAAAGCGTAGAGGAAATAGATAAATTCCTGGACACCTACCACCTACCAAGATTGGACCATGAATAAATAGAAAATATGAACAACAATGACAAGCAATGAGATTGACTCGGTAATAAACATTCTCCTAACAAAGAAAAGCCCAGGACTGGACGGCTTTACTGCTGAATTCTACCAAACTTTTAAAGAAGAATTAACACCAATTTTTCTCGAACTATTCCAAAAAAATTTGAAGAGAAGGGAATTCTTCCTAACTCATTCTACAATGCCAATATTATCCTCATACTAAAACCAAACAAAATAACAACAAAAAAGAAAATTATAGATCAATATCCTCGGTGAACATAAATGCAAAAATCCCAACAAAATACTAGCAAAGCAAATTCAGCAGCACATCAGAAACATAATATTCATAATCTAGTTGGATTAATCCTAGAAATGCAAGGATGGTTCAGCTTATACAAATCAGTAAACACACACATCACATCAGCAGGGTAAAAGAACAAAAACCATGTGAGTATCTCAATAGAGGCAGAAAATGCATTTGACAAATTCAACATCCCTAAACTCTCAACAAATTAGGCATAGAGGGAAAAAACCTCAACACAGTGAAGGCCATATATGACACACCCACAGCTAACATTATATTTAATGGGAAAAAGCTGAAAGCCTTTGCCCTAAGAAATGGAACAAGGATGCCCACTTTCACCGCTCTTATTCAAATTGTACTGGAAGCCCTAACAAGCAATTAGGCAAGAGAAAGAAATGGCATCCACATCAAAAAACAGGAAGTAAAATGGCCCCTCTTTGCAAATGGCATGATCTTATATTTAGAAAAATCTAAAGGCTCCACCAAAAAACTGTTAGAACTGAGTAACAAATTCAGTAAAGTTGCAGCAAACAAAATCAACATACAAAAATCAGTAGTGTTTCTATATGCCAATAACAAACTAGTTGAAAAACAAATCAAGAAAGCAATCCCATTTACAATAGCTACAAAAAAAAAAAAATACCTAGGGATAAATTTAACCAATGAAGTGAAAGATCTCTACAATAAAAACTACAAAACACTGATGAAAGAATTGAACACGGAAAATGGAAAGACATTCCATGCTTATGGATTGGAATAATTAATATTGGAAAATTATCATCCTACCCAAAGAAATCTACAGTCAGTGCAATCCTTATCAAAACACCAACGACATTCTTCAAAGAAATAGAAAAAAAACACCTTAAGGTTTATATGGAAACACAAAAAAACCCTAAATAGCCAAAACAATCCTAAGCAAACGAGGAGGCATCATGCTACTTGACTTCAAAGTATACTAAGCAATAATAACCAAAACAGCATGGTATTGGTATATAAACAGGCACATAGACCAATGGAACAGAATAGAGAACCCAGAAATAAATCCGTATTTCCAGCCAACTGATTTTCAACAAAGGCACCAAGAACATATATTAGAGAAAGGACACTCTTTTCAATAAGTGGTGCGTGGGAAACTGGATATCCATATCCAGAAGAATGAAACCAGATCCCTATCTCTCACCATATACAAAAATCAACTCAAAATGGCTTAAAGACTTAAATGCAAGGCCTGAAATTTAAAACTCCTAGAAGAAAACATAGGGGAAATCCTTCAGGACATTGGTCTAGGCAAAGGTTTTAGAGGTAAGACTTCAAAAGTACAGGCAAGAAAACCAAAAATAGATAAATGAGCCCATATCAAATGAAAAAGCTTCTGTGCATCAAAGGAAACAATTAACGAATTGAAGAGACAGCCTATGGAGTGGGAGAAAATAGTTGCAAACTATTCACCTGACAAAGGACTAATGTCCAGAATAGACAAGGAACTCAACTGCGAAAAAAAAAATCTGATTTTAAAATGTGCAAAAGATCTAAATAGACATTTCTCAAAAGAAGACATACAAGTAGCCAACAAGTACATTTTTAAGTGCTTAACATCAATAATCATCGAGGAAATGCAAATCAAAACCACACTGAGCTATCTCACCCCAGTTAGAGTGGCTGTTATCAAAAAGAAAAAATAACAAATACTGGCAAGGATGTAGAGCAAAGGGAATCCTCACACACTATTAGTGGGAATGTAAATTAGTACAGTCATTATGGAGAACAGTGTGGAGGATCCTCAAAAAACTAAAAATGGAACTGCCATATGATCCAACAATTCCACTACTGGGCATTTATCCAAAGGAAAGAAAATTAGTATATCCAAGACATGTCTGCACCCTCATGTTTATCGTAACACTACTTATAAAACCAAGATATGGATCAAACTATGATGAATTCATCAACAGATGAATGAATAAAGAAAATGTGTATATTTATACAATAGAATACCACTCAGGCATTAAAAAATGAAATCCTGTCATTTATGGCGACATGGATGGAACTGGAGGACAATATATTAAATAAAATAAGTCAGGCACAGAAAGATAAATACCACATGATCTTCATATATGGAATCTTAAAAAAAAAATTGAGCCCATAGAAGTAGAGACTAACATTATAGTTATTAGAAGCCGGGAAGAGTAGCGGGGAATAGAGGATAGGAAGAGGTTGGTTATGGATACAAAATTACAGCTAGATCAAGAACCAAGTTCTAATGTTCTATTCCACTGTAGGGTGAATATAGTTAACAATAATGTATTGCATATGTTCAGAAAGCTAGAATAGAGGATTTTGAATGTTCCAAGCACAAAGACATGATAAATGTTTGAGGTGATGGATATGGTAATTACCCTGATTTGATCATCATACATTATATACATGTATCGAAATATCACTGTGTACCCCATAAATATGTGCAATTCTTATATGTCAAGTAAAAAGGAAAAAAAAAGAAATAGAATTGCTTCTCAGGTCTTCCTGATGGCAGCCTTCCCCCTTGGCTTTCCCTCCACCCTCCCTTGCTCACTCCAGGCTGTCTGCAGCACAGCCTTCCTCCCAGAGGACAGCGAGTGTCAGCATGCTCAGTTACTGGGCAGCCCACACCCTTCAAACTGCTTCTCTCTGGGGGCAGTGAAGGCCAAGTCTGTCTCAGATCTGGCCAACCTCAGAGCTTCTCAGACTCTGCCCTCTAAATGCAGATTCACAGAAATTCCAGCCTCTGCAAGTTTGTCCAGCAGTTTTTCAGAGTCCCCAGGTGGCATCTGATGTGTAGCCACCACTTCCTGCCAGGCTGTGGCCCAGCTTAGGGCTGCCCACAGCCTGTGGCCTTGGCCTCCTGTGAGCCTGCATGAGCCTATGGCTGGGGCTGCCTTGGGGGACCCTGACCTCCCAGCCAAGGGCAGGACTGGGAAGTCTCCAGGCCTTTCCAAAGCTACTGCCATCAACCCTGCCTCCATGGTCCATGCAGCTCTTCCCCACTCTATGCCCACCGAGAATGCCACTACCAACAGATGCCAGTGGAAGGGATGCTGAGCTGTTCTGCCAAAACCCTGGGGATGCAGAAGCAGCTTGGGATCTCCGGAGGCTGTGCTGCCCCCAGGGCATGAAGACCCCTGCCTTCACAGGGCAGCGTGGTGTGGGGGACAGCCAGATGGCAGCAGCTTCCAGGCCAGTTCTTGGACTCAGTGGCAGTGTAATTTCAGTCTTATTAGTTCTCTGTGCCTCACTCTCCTCATTTGTGAGATGCATATGCTAGCAGGACCAGCCCCATTGGGTCATGTGGCACTTAAATGTGTGTAACAGGTCTAAAGTGCTGAGAATTATCCTGCACACAGGAAGCACTAGCTGTTGGTTTGCTGTCATCCACCTTAGCCTCCTCTGGTGATCCCAGAGCTCAGCTGTCTGGGCTCCTCCACCTTTTCACAGCTTTCAGGGAGCAGGTCTTTCAGCTCTGCCAGGGGCCAGGCAGGAAGTCTGACCAGAGAGGCCAGAATTCTGTTGATTTCAGCACCAGCTTCCTTCCAGGCCTCCGTTGTTGTTGAGTTGCTTCTTCTACCCCTCCAGGCTCTTCCTGCTTGGTGATTTATTTCTTACGGCCTCGTCGGTCACTTATGCAGGTTGACCATCTGCCACCCGCTGTCCTCCAGACAGACACCAACAGGGCAGACTCTGAGAACCCCAGGCTGGAAGCTCTGCTCCATCAGCAGAGGCCAACCAAATTCCTGAGCCCCCACCCCACCAAGTGGGCCCCACTCTGGAGTCTGCAATGGCACAGACTTTGGGAGATGTTTGGGATTTGAGCCTCAGACTGTTCGTCAGACTTTTTAAGGACCACACTCAAAAGTGGGTTCTAGATTTGTGCCTTTTTGGAGGCACTGTGTCATAGTCACAAAGAACACAAGCCCACATTGTGTGTCCAGCTCCAGGTTGGAATCACAGCCTGCCACTTGCTGAGTGACACCTGGGCCGGTTACCTCCTCCCTCAATTTTCCCATCTCTGAAATTGATATAATAATGCTCATCTTATGTGGCTCTCATGTAAATCAAATCAGAAAACGTGTCTAAATGCCCGGAGACATGGTAGGTGCTCAGCATATTGGGGCTTCTACCTCTGCTGTCTCCTCTTCCTCTACTCTAAGCCACTGTCCTCACCGGAAAATTAAAAACATTGTCACAGTGACCCATCCCACCCCAGGCCTCTATCTTTGAGTTTTCTTCTAGGTCCCTTCCCAACTTTCACCGATTGTGAGCTCTTATTCTGACCAGTGGCTGGAGCTTCCCCTTACTAGGCTAAAGTGATGTGAATGGCAGGAGGCAGGCACCCAGCTTAGCTTCCTTTTTTTTTCTTCCTCCCAGGGAGTGCAATCTCTAAAAGATGAGAATGGAGAGAAAAAGGAAGCAGTAGCAGCTAAGGATCTCAGTGCACCCCAAAGGGACCGCAGGAATGAGCCGCTTTGCAGTGTAGAGTCCTAAAAAAGTCAACCCCAGCGTGAAGCAGCAAATCAGGTGCTCAGGGTTCAGCATGCTGGCAGGACTACCCCTCTCTGTCCCATGTACCTAGCATCCTGATCTCACCACTCAGAAAGGAGGAAGAGCAGGCAGGCCATGAGCCCAGGAGAACTGCTTATTCAATGCCAAGCGTGCCAGGCATTTGCACAGTTTGCACTTAACCCTCATAACCACCTGAGAGGTGAAGATTATTCCTCACCTGAGAAGTTAAGTGACTTACCTGTGTTTACACAGGCTGGAGCTGAGATTTGAACTCTTTCCTCTGACCCCTACCTAACTTTCAGCAGTGGTTCCCCATGTTTTCCATCTGCAGCTGCCCTTGTGTCTTCCCTGTGATCTGCCTCTGAAAGAGAATGTCCTTCCTTGATGTTTTCAAAAATTTCTTGGATGAATTTTCCAGCTGTGGGAAATGGAGAGTGGAGAGGCAGGCTCAGGGCTGGGTATGTGAAGATGCAGAGAGATATAGGGCTGTAACCCCCTGAGTTAGTCTATTTGTGCAGCTCTAACAAAACTCCTGAGACTGGAGGATTTATAAAGAACAGAAATGTATTTTCTCATAGTTCTGGAGGCTGGGAAGTTCAAGATCAAGATGCCAGCAAGGTCAAGGTCAGGTGGTCTGGCTCTCTCTGCCTCCAAGATGGTGGCTTGTTGCCATATCCTCATATGGCAGGAGGTGGAAGGGCAAGAGAGAAGGGTGTTCCAGCTCCAGAAGAGAGAGAGAGAGAATTTATCTTTCCTGTGCCTTTTTGTTCTATCCAGGCCTCGGCCACTTGGATGGTGCCTGCCCACATTGGGTGAGGACAGGTCTTCCTCACTCAGCCCACTAATTCAAATGCCAGTCTCTTCTGAAAACACTCTCACAGACACACCCAGAAATAATGCATTAACGGCTATTTAGGTATCCCTTAATCCAGTCAAGTTGACTTCTAAAATTAACCGTCATACCCACTGCTGCCATCTGCTCAAGGCCCTGATCTGTTGGCCAGGCACTGAGCTCAGTGGATTGTAGTCTAGTTAGGCTGCCCTGATGAAGCCTTAGGACTTAGATAACATAGAGTTTTCCTTTATTTTGACAACTCCTATTAGAAGTAGGGGCTGAGCTACTACTCAGTCGTAGCTGGGTACTGTGGCTCACTCCTATAATCCCAGTACTTTGGGAGGCTGAGGCAGGAGGATCACTTGAGGCCAGAAGTTCAAGACCAGGCTGAGTATGAAAGCAAGACTCCATCTCCGCTACAAAAAATTAAAAAATTAAAAATAAAAAAATAGCCAGGCATGGTGGCTTGTGACTGTAGTTCCAGCTACTTGGGAGGTTTAGGTGGGAGGATCACTTGAGCCCAGGCTGCAGTGAGCTGTGATTGCCCTGCTGTACTCCAGCCTGGGTGAGAGAGTGTCTCTTAAAAAAAAGAAAAAGAAATAGTAGCTGCTTGGAATCTTGTCATGAGAAGGACTTTAAGGCTGCATCTATAATCAATCAATCAATCAATCAAGAGCTCTGTGAACCTCATTCCCATAGTCAACCCCCCTAAAGCTGGTGAACAGTCAGTCCTCTTGTCAGTCATCTTTTGAAGTAGTGGCCCCTCCCTCAGACAGGAAACAGGAAGCCAGGAGATGAGTGCTAAGCCTTCGGAGGAGAAACTCCTGCCTCTCACTTTGCCTCACTCACTCGAGTTTGGATGTTAGGTAAATGTGTCACGTTGAAAGGTACAGCAGGATGGTGGAGAAGGGATGAGATTTAAAGGCCTGGTTTCAGCTGGACAATGAGAGGGGATGGGGGAGACACATCCCCCCAACAGGGGCTAGCATCATGGCAGATATTGTATTAGTCAGCATTCTCCAGAAAAACAGAACCAACAGGATTTCTCTCTCTCTCTTTCTCTGTAGAGAGAAAGACTGAGAAAGCCATTTATTTTAAGGAATTGGCTCATGTGATTATGGGAGCTGGCAAGTCCAAAATTTTGCAGTGCAGGCCAGCAGGCTGGAGATTCTAGTAAAAGTTGTTGCAGTCTGGAGGCGGAATGCTTTCCTCTTTGGGGAACTTCAGTCTTTTCTCTTAAAGCCTTCAATTAATTGATGAGGCCCCACCCACATTGTGGAAGGTAATCTGCTTTTCTCAAAGTCTATTGATTTAAATGTTAATCACATCTGAAAAATACCTTCATAAGGGAACAATAGACACTAGGGCCTACCTGAGGGTAGGGGATGAGGGGGCATGAGGATTGAAAAACTGCCTGTCGGGTACTATGCTGTTTACCTGGTGACAAAACAATCTGTACACTGCACCCCTGCGACATGCAATTTACTCATGTTACAAACCTGCATGTGTACCCCTGAACCTAAAATAAAAGTCAGAAAGCAAAAAAAAAAACCTTCTTTATAGCAACATCTAGACTAGTGTTTGATCGAACAACTGGGCACCATAGCCTGGCCAAGTTGACACATAAAATTAACCATCACTGGCCAGGTGCCGTACTTGTAATCCCAGTACTTTGGGAGGCCAAGGCGGGCAGATCACCTTGAGGTCTGGAGTTCGAGGCCAGCCTGTCCAACATGATGAAACCCCATCTCTACTAAAAATACAAAAAAATTAGCTGGGAGTGGTGGTGCATGCCTGTAATCCCAGCTACTCAGGAGGCTGAGGCAGGAGAATTGCTTGAACCCAGGAGGCAGGGGTTGCAGTGAGCCGAGATCGCACCACTGTACTCCAGTCTAGGCGGCAGAGCGAGACTCTGTCTCAAAAAAAAAAAAAAAAAATAACCATCACAGATATCTTAGGCGACTGTCTCCCAAAGTATGCAACACATTCTGGTGTGCATGAGATGATCATAAGTAGGACAGGGCCAGTGCATTAAATAATATTGATTATAGAGTGATTCTTTTAAATTCATTTGAATCTTACCTACTTTATAAAGAAAGGTTCCATTTGATATCAGCCCCTAACACTTCTCTTACACCTGTTATTTATAAAAAGGAAAACAGGGCCAGAATTCAGCTAGAAATTAATTACATTTGATCCTTGAACAATGTGGGACTTAGGGGCACTGAACCCCCATGCAGTCAAAAATCTCTGTGTAACTTTTGACTCCCCAGAAACTTACTGCTAATATCCCACTGTTGACCAGAAGCCTTACTGGTAACATAAACAGTTCATTAACATGTATTTTATGTTATATTCTTATATATGATATTCTTACAATATGTAAGCTTGAGAAAAGAAAAAATTATTAAGGAAACCATAAGGAAGAGAAAATATATTTATTATTCATTAAGTGGAAGTGGATCATCATAAAGGTCATCATCCTTTTCATCTTCATGTTGAGTAGGCCCAGGAGGAGAAGGAAAAGGAGGGGTTGCTCTTGTTGTATCATGGGTGGCAGAGGTGGAAGAAAATCCATGTATAAGTGGATCCATGCAGTTCCAGCCTGCATTATTCAAGGGTGAACTGTACACTGTTTTGTTGTCATCAAATTTACTTTTATAGGGCGGAGCGTGGTGGCTTATGCCTGTAATCCCAGCACTTTGGGAGGCAGAGGCAGGCGGATCACCTGAGGTTAGGAGTCCGAGAGCAGCCTGGCCAACATGGTGAAAACCCATCTCTACTAAAATTACAAAAATTAACCGGTTGTGGTGGCAGGCACCTGTAGTCCCAGCTACTCAAGAGGCTGAGGCAGGAGAATCGATTGAACCCGGAAGGCAGAAGTTGCAGTGAGTGGAGATCATGCCACTGCACTCCAGCCTGGGCAGCAGAGCAAGACTCCATCTCAAAAAAAAAAAAGAAAAAAAACCAAAAAGTACAGTGTGATAACCCAAGTAAGGGCAGGGTGGTTCCAGAGGAGGTTTCCTAGAGGAATTAATTTATAAGCAGATACCTGGATGATCAGTTGGAGTTAGCCTGGAGAAGAAGAGGGAGGGAATGTTCTGGACAGAGGGAATAGCATATGCACAAGGCTCAGGGGCAAGAGAGAGCATAGCCCATTCTTGTGACTACGGTTAAAGCAGTGTTGGTCACAACATAGAGGGTGTGTCTCAGGGCGAGGGAGGCAGCATGCAGGAACGGGAAGCAAAGGGCTTCCTGAGCCTTGTTAGAAACACTGGGTTCCAGAAGGGCAGGATTAAAATGATCTTAGCAGCCCTCTGTGCTTGAAACAGCACACCAGATTCAGTAAGCCCTCCTATGCTGAATGAATGAATCCATTCCTCTCTGCTTGGTGAGTGACTTCAAGGTCCCATTGAACCACTTCATTTAAATAAGGGACTGCAAGGACCAGAGTCTCTACAGAGATCTTCAGGTACAGTTTCTCTGCCAGTGTTGGCTGCCTGGAGGATCTGAAATCTTCCTTCTGTCCACAGGTGACCTGGTGTCCCGCGCAATGCATCACCTGCAGCCCCTCAATGCCAAGCACCACGGCAATGGCACCCCCTTGCACCACAAGCAAGGGGCGCTGTACTGGGAGCCCGAGGCCCTGTACACACTTTGCTATTTCATGCACTGCCCACAAATGGAGTGGGAAAACCCCAACGTGGAGCCTTCCAAAGTCAACCTCCAGGTGGAAAGGTAAGAACTGCCTTGCCTTGCCTTGTGGTGGGTGGGTACTGCCTCCAGGGTGGGACAAGTGTCCAGGACGGGGAGGATGATGGGGGTAGAAAGGACTCACTTCCTAAAACTTGCCAGAGTGGTCCGGGTGGGAAGCTTGCACCCTGAGGGGATATCTTAGACCCGTGTGGGGGTCTTTGAAATGGTTTTTTATAGGGCTGGTTCTGTTTAGGATAAAACTGGCCTATGTCAGACAAGTGGGTCTGCAAATTCCAGAGGGGTGAGGGCCTCGGCAGTGAAGGTTGGCTTCCTCGTGAAGGCAGTCTTGGAGGACGCCACCACCTCTCGTGGGAGTTATCTTCATCTTCTTTCATCCTGGCTGCCCTGGGGCCCGGGAGAACCAGAAGCACCTTCTCAGCCAGAAGTGGGCCTCTCAGGTGGGCAAGGGGCTTGATTGCCCAGGGGGAGGCAGTGTGACTGTTCTTTGAAGCTGAATCCTCACGGGAAGGAAGGAACTGGGAGAGGACTCGGAGGCTGCCTGGAGGCCTCCTCTCTGCCTCCCCACTTCCTTTAGCGACAGATTAATAGATCCTCTCCCCACAGTGTCTCACGAATCAGGTCCCTCCTCCATACAGACCCGTTCACTCTAAGTACTATAGGTGTGACCCATTTATCAAAAAGAGTGGTTAAGAGAGCAGGCTCTGTGATCCCAACTGCCTAGGTTCAAATCTAGGCTCTTCTCATTAAAAGCTGGGGATCCTTGGGAAAGGCATCTGCAAAATAGGGACACAAAGGGTAAATCCTACATAGGGATGTTTGAAAATTAAATAAATTGAACAGTGCCCGGCACATAGTAGGTGCTCAATAAATGTTAACTTTTATTATTATTGTTGTAGATATGATCTGCATATAGCTGAACAACTCCCAACTTGGGCTCCTGCAGTTTCCTTTCTGTTACTTGGTGCCAAGTGGTTTTGAAAAGCTCATTGGATGCTCTGTTTCTGCCAGATGGATTGGGGCTGAATTGGGCTCTCTTACAAAACCATGTCTCTTGGCTTTCAGTTAAGGGAAAAGGATGGAACATAGGCTATACAGAGGTTGCTGTTTCTTTTTTTCTTCTTCTTCTTCTTTTTTTGAGACAGAGTCTCACTCTGTCACCCAGGCTAGATAGAGCACAGTGGCGTGATCTCTGCTCACTGCAACCTCTGCCTCCCAGCTCAAGCAATTCTCATTCCTCAGCCCCCCAAGTAGCTGGGACTACAGTCATGCCCCACCACACCCAGCACATTTTTGCATTTTTTTGTAGAGACAGGGTTTCACCATGTTGCCCAGGCTGGTCCCAAACCCTGGGCTCAAGCAATCCTCCTGCCTCATCCCTCAAAGTGCTGGGATTACAGGAATGAGCAACCATGCCAGGCTACTTCTTTTTATTTAAGAATCCCAACTCAACATCAATATTTCAATCCAGTCTGGAATTAACTTATTCAGGAAATTAACTCATTAAATTACTCAGGTCTCCCACCATCCACAACAAATCAGTCAGTACGTTGTGCATATTTTCACGTGCAAACATGCCCCAAATGGAGAGGTGGTAAAATGTCCATGGCCAAAAAATAATCTTTCAGACACACCAAAACTTTGCTGTCTCTGGGTACAAATGCTAAGAGTTGAGAGAATGGAAACTGTTGGCCTCAGCCTATGGAGTGTCTAGCTCTTCACTCCCAGCCCTGACAGCCTGTCCAGTAGTGCAGTTTCTCTGTCTCAGCTCCCTCATGTTGTCTCCTGCTCCCACCTCCAAGCAGATGAGCCCCTCTCCCCACTGCAGCTAGACACTGGCTCCACTGAGCTCCAGAACCTTCTCATCTCACTCGGCCGACTTCCAGTTTCCACTGTCAAGTCTCATACTTGCAGGCTGATTCTTCTTCTCCTAGCACCTTATTCTTTTCTGCCTCACACTTACCATAATTTATAACTATGTGTGTATTTCTGTGTTTATTTATTGCCTGTAAAGCTTCATGAAGGCAGAGAACACATCTGTTTTGGCCATCACTCCTCGGTTGATGCCAAACTCAACATCTGGAGCAGAGTAGGAAGTCCACAAATATTTGTAGAATGAAAGAATTAGCAAACCTGTTGATCTAAGTGCCTATGGGACATTTCCATCTGGAGAGTTCAAACTACCTCAAAACTAAAGCCATCATCTGTCCCCCAAAACCCACTGTTCCTCCTTTCTCCCCAGGCTCTAAGAATGGTACCACCATTGGCCTGGTCACCCCGGTCAGAAAACTGAGACTTGACTAGCACTCCTTCCTCTCCCTCACCATCCCCAGGTGGTCAGCAGGTCTTATTAAGCCTGCATCAGTGAGATTTCTTTATTCCTTCCCTGCTAGACCACTGCCACTGCATGGCTCAGGACCCCATCTTTTCTACTTCAGTTTCTACTTTTGATGTCTACACGGTATCCTTGCATGTGAGCTTTAATAATCCTCTGACCTTGGGAGGCTGAGGCGGGTGGATCACCTGAGGTCAGGAGTTTGAGACCAGCCTGGCCAACATGGTGAAACCCTATCTGTACTAAAAATACAAAAAATTAGCCGGGCGTGGTGGCACACACCTGTAGTCTTAGCTACTCAGGGTGGTGAGGCAGGAGAATCGCTTGAACCCAGGAGGCAGAGGTAGCAGTGAGCCAAGATCATGCTACTGCACTCCAGCCTGGGTGACAGAGTGAGACTCACACTTGTAATCCCAGCGCTTTGGTAGGCCAAGGCAGGTGGATGTCTTGAGCTCAGGAGTTCCAGACCAGCCTGGGCAACATGGCAAGACCCCATCTCTACGAAAAATACAAAAATTAGCTGGGTGTGGTGGTGCTTGCCTGTAGTCCCAGCTACTTAGGGGGCTAAAGCAGGAGGATTGCTTGAGCCTGGGAAGTCGAGGCTGCAGTGAGCTGAGATTGCACCACTGCACTCCAACCTAGGTCACAAAGTAAGACCCTGTCTCGAAGAAGAACAAGGAGAAGAAGAAGGGGGAGAGGGAGGGGGAGGAAGAAGAGGAAGAGGAGGAAGAAGAAGAAGGAGAAGAAGAAGAAGAAGAGAAGAAGAAGAAGAAGAAGAAGAAGAAGGAAGAAGAAGAAGAAGAAGAAGAAGAAGAAGAAGAAAAAAAAAAAGAAAAGAAGAAAAGAAAAAAAAAAAAAAAAAAAAAAAAAAAAGAAGAAAAGAAAAGAAGAAGAAGAAGAAGAAGAAGAAGAAGAAAGAAGAAGAAAGAAAAAAAAAGAAAAAAAAAAAAAAAAAAAAAGAAGAAGAAGAAAGAAGAAGAAAAAGAAGAAGAAAAGAAGAAGAAGAAGAAGAAAGAAGAAGAAGAAGAAGAAAGAAGAAGAAGAAGAAAGAAGAAGAAGAAGAAGAAGAAGAAGAAGAAGAAGAAGAAAAAAAAAAAGAAGAAAAAAAGAAGAAGAAGAAAGAAGAAAAGAAGAAGAAGAAGAAGAAAGAAGAAGAAGAAGAAGAAGAAGAAGAAAAGAAGAAAAGAAAAAAAAAAAAAAAAAAAAAAAAAAAGAAGAAAAAAGAAAAAAAGAAGAAGAAAAGAAGAAGAAAGAAGAAGAAGAAGAAAAGAAGAAGAAGAAGAACCGCCACCACCACCACAACCCTCTGATGAGCTCCATCTTCCTCACAGCTACCAGGCTGGAACTTCTAAAATGGAAGTCTCGCCATGTGACATCCTCCCTGATCCTGCTTAGCACAGTTGCCCAGCTCCCATTATACTTTCTATTACACAGTATCCATTTTCCCTCTTGAATCTCCTTCTGGACTCAGAGTGTAGTTGGAGTGGCTGGAAGTCAAAAAGGACCTTCTAACGCTTCCAAACCTTCTGGGACAAGTTTTAAAGAGGCACGAGCAGAGAAGGAGAGCAAAGAGAACATGTCCCAGAATTTGTCAGAGCCATTTATCTCGTTCTTTCCATGCTTCTTTGGTTGAATTTTCAAGAGTCAGCACAAAACACAAAGTGGAACTTAGCGTTTTCCAGATTCTGTTCAGCGTGATCCTCTGGGAAGCATGTGGATTGGAAGTCATATAGTCCTTTAAATTTGGATCCCAGCTCGGCTTCTTGTAGCTCTGTTATTTCACCTCTTTGAACCTCCATTTGTCCTTCATAAGGTGAGAACGCAACCATCCTCATGAGACTGATGTGAGCAATGAATTAGACGTTGTAGCTAAGACATCCAGTGCCATGCCTGGCACAAGGGGAACCCCCTTCCTCCCTAAAACAGTTACTTATATTATACTTTTTGGGCTCTAAAATGCTGTTTTCATTGTCCTTAAAGAAACCTGCCTGTGATTCTTTCTAGAGGGATCGTTATTTCTTCCGGCTCCCTGATGGAACAGGCTTTAGTGTTCAGCACCGGAAAACACACGTGGAAGAACTTCAGAGGCGAGGGGGCCTCTGTTTTCAGTCAAGTGTTTATTCACACCAGCTCTGTACCAAAGCCTCCACATGAGAATTTCCAATAGAAGTTAGGACTCTAATTTGGAGTTATTTCTTTCTCTCCTCTCTCTCTCTTTCTCTGTGTGTGTGTTCTTTTTATTCTGCAAATCTATCAAACAGGATCATCTCCTTGACTATCTTTATTCTGACAAAGTCAGATAGGGCCATGATGCTTATATGGTTTTCCTCTAGACTGTAAGCTCTTCAAGAACAGGGGCTGAATATTATTTGTTTTCATCTGTGCCCAACAGATGGCCTGGGAAATATTGGCGAAATATGGATTATTTTATGCCTCAAACCATCCTTTCTTGTCAGAACAGCCTTTCTTGGCTGAAGTATTTGGAAGTAGGCCTGCATGCACCATTTTACCATTTCATGTGGGCACAGCTTTGGAGTTGCTGCATTTGTTTTGGATAGTTTCGTTTTTCGTTGTGGAATTTTGAAGAAGCTTAGTGCCAGTGTGAGATTTCTGTAGTCTAAGTTTTTCCAGAACTTTGGCTACTATTTCTTGAGCTTCTAAAATCATTCAGGTACCTCAGATATTTTTATTTTAAAAAACTCAGACAAATTTTATAATATTTACGATTAGGTGATATTTATTTTCCAAATAGTAATGATAAATGAAAACAGCTTAATTTTGATGGGAGGGGCCACGTGAGGGTACTGTTTTCAAAAAGAATCATCCTAAATCTAGAATAAGGTTTCCCTCACCTGTATCATTACCGGAAATATCTATGATTCCTAGATGTCTTTGGCCATGGATAATTTTAGTAATTTATTACCACAAGATGAAAAAAATAGTAGGATAAATTAGAGTATTTTGTTGCCTCAGGTAGCTAGCTGGTAATGCCTGGGGTAACTGTGAGCAGCTTCACTTGGAAGACTAGACAATTAAGTAGTTCTGCCCTCTTCCAGTCTCACTGAAAACAAACCAGAATTTATTCCTAGGTAGTGGTAGCTCTTGTTCCTTTTGCAAATGGAATGTACAGACATTCATATCAGGGAAATGTCTGCCAGGGGAATATCAACTACAAACATGAGTATACAATCACCAATCACCAACTGTTTGAGGAAAACTAATAATGTGAAACAAAATAATCTTAACAAATGGAAGAATTTATACTTGAAGAAACAGAGTTAATAAAGCAGACATAACAGACATTAGCAGTGAATGACAACCAAATACATGTTCCATGATGCTCACTCTACCAAAAGCTCACCCCAGCACATTACATCTTAACATTTTTTATCTCTGTGATATATGTGACGAGTGAGATTCAAACTTCAACTTAATCCTGTGGACATACCTGCAGTTATGCAGTAAGTCCAGCATGTTAGTTACAGCTCTACTCTGTTCTTTTCCAATAAGGAATGTAAATCAGAAGGCAAGTGAGTAGAAGTATCCTTGATACAAGCAGCACTACCAGTCAGGATACTTAGTTGCAAAAGCTGAACCTCTCATGACTGCTTAAAGCAGGAAGAAAACCTCTGGGAGGCCCAGTATGGGTAGAAGATTAACAAATCTTTTCCCCTTCTTTTGACCTTGAATTAACTCTCTAGCTCTGTTCCCCTGGAGGAAACCTTATAAAAATTGCAGTGTCAACCCTTATGTTTCTGGGAAACATTGCTTATGGTCAGAATGATCCCAGATTAACAAATTACATCTGGCCTAGAGGTACCAGAAATATTGATGAAGACCCAGAGCTTTTGACTTCCCTTAATTTATTGACTCTTGTAACTAGCTGTGTCCTTTGAAGAGACCTTGGAAGCTATTGCTATGGAGTTGTTACAAGAGATATTGGGGTTTGTAAACCAGGGCAGGGCAGGGCACCTCCCACAATCACCCATGTGGATCTCAGCTCCTTGCACCTGCATGTCACCTGGACAGGAGATAAGTTGCTGATGACTGGGCAAACTGCTACAAGGACTGCCACTGAAAGAATGTCTGATACTGTCCTGCTGGGTCCAGGGTAGCCTATGATAGTCCCATGAATCTAAATGTTTAGTAGATCCTAATAAGACTTCTGGTGGGCATTGAAGCCAGAGAGCCAGGCTTTGCAGCTACATAACCAGGCTACATAACCTGGGATTGCACCCCAGGACTGCTCTAGCAGAGATCTCACAGCCATTAGTACTAGGCACAGACACTGGACCTCACACCACTGATGCTGGCCATTGAACACTCCAACAGGACCTTTGTCATTGTTGCCCCTAAAGGCTGAGTGTCTCTGTCACCACCCATATCAGCTCCATGTACCCCATATATCACAGGACCTGCCTGGACCCTAACAAGGGAGTCTGGGAAGGTGAATTTCTACCTGGTAGAACTATGGAATCTTAATATGGAAAGTTCTCCAAACACAGTAACATCATCAGTGGTTCTGGGAAGCTAAAAAAAAACCTGAAAAACAACAACAACAACAAAAACTGATAAAATCCACTATATTCTTCTAATTTTCTTTCTTTCTTTCTTTCTTTCTTTCTTTCTTTCTTTCTTTCTTTCTTTCTTTTTTTTTTTTTTGAGATAGAGTTTCAGTCTGTCACCCAGGTTGGAGTGCAGTGGCGCGATTTCGGCTCACTGCAACCTCTGCCTTCCAGGTTCAAGCAATTCTCCCGCCTCAGCTTCCCAAATAGCTGGGACTACAGGTGCGTGCTATCACGCCCAACTGATTTTTTTGTATTTTTAGTAGAGACGGGGTTTCGCCATTTTGGCTAGACTGGTCTCAAACTCCTGACCTCAAGTGATCCGCCTGCCTCAACTTCCCAAAGTGCTGGGATTACAGGTGTGAGCCACCGCGCCCAGCCTCTGCTAATTTACTTTAAAAAAAATAAATAACACACAAGCGAATCATTTGCACAGGCCAGCACTTATGACCATTATTAGTCACACAAGTCACAACTGACTGGCTTACACATCACAGTTGAGAACAAAAATACCACCCCAATATAAGGACTCCTTGGTCTAACACCCTGGAAGCCTCAATAGCAAGAAGGAGGAGAGAGGAGAGCCATTCCTGGTATCCTGAGCAGGGATTTAGAAGGTCTATTCTCAGAGGAAGAATGCTACTTCCTTATCTTCCTGAGGGAGCAATCACATCTGGCTCATTTTGCAGTCCCCTACAATGCCCAGCCCAGGGCTAATGGCTCTGGAGAAATTCAGAGTTGCCAGGTGAATGGGGACATGCTAGAGCGAGAAGATGAGATATTAGATCGGTTTTCTGTAGACCTGGAATCTCAACCACCATATAAATGATTCCTAAGGAGAAAAAAAAATACATGTTGAATTCTAAATTATTAACTCAAAAAGCAAAGTTTTGAAACATGATGCATTTGTAACTTGAGCATCGTGGCAATTTATTTCCTCTGGCCATGGTAAAAACTGCTGTAGCTCCACTATGTTTCAGACTGCAGGTTACAGCCCATAAGTGGGCCATTACATCAGTGTGCTAGAGGTTAGCTAACAACACCCTGCTGGTAAATCTGACCCGCTGTCTGTTTTTACAAATAAAGTTTTATTGGAATACAGCCACACTCATTTGTTTACATATTATTTATGGCTGCTTTTGCACTGTGACAGAGTTGATTAGTTATGACAGAGAGTTTAGGGTCCAGAAAGCTGAAAATAGTATTTGGCCCTTCCCAGAAGAAGTTTGCTGACCTCTAATGTGGGTTGTAATCTTCTTTTTATTTTTATTTATTTATTTTTTTTTTTTTGAGACAGAGTTTTGGTCTTATTGCCCAGGCTGGAGTGCAATGGCACTATCTCTGCTCACTGCAACCTACACCTCCCAGGTGCAAGTGATTCTCATGCCTCAGCCTTCCAATTAGCTGGGATTACAGGCATGCACCACCACGCCCGGCTAATTTTGTATTTTTAGTAGAGATGGGGTTTCTCCATGTTGGTCAGGCTGGTCTCAAACTCCTGACCTCAGGTGATCCGCCCGCCTTGTTCTCCCAAAGTGCTGGGATTACAGGCATGAGCCACTGCGCCCGGCCATAATCTTCATTTTCAGAAAAGTCAGCGAGAATTAAATTTTTAAAATCAGAGTAGTTTTCACCCCAGTTATATTAACCTAACTGAAGTTGATTTCTTTCCCAAGGCCATACCTGAAGTTGGAGAGGGAATACTTGAACCTTTGGAGTCAAGCCCTGGTCTGGGCTCCTAGTCATTAGTCTGTTTTGCTTCCATAGGCAGTGGTTTTAAAGAAATAAAGTTTGAAAGCCTCATCCCCAGTCCCTAGAATTTTTTTCATAATCTTCATTAGTATTTGCAGGGTATAAAATGAATACGCTTACTAAATAAAAATGTGACAAGTCCAAAAAATCTAAAGAAGGAACTTTGAATGACTCCTAGTCTCTGTATCCAGGGATAAGCACTATGACTATATAAGACATTTCCTTCTAGTCTAGTTTTCTGCATACATACAAAAGTTTGTCGTTGTTTCACAATATAGGATCCAGATACTACACCTACTTTTGTTGATTTGTTCCATTGGATAGCCTTCAAAAGCATGACTTTTCACTGGACTGTTCTGTCATTGGATATGAAATTTAGTCAAAAGAGATCTTAGAACAGAGAAAGTTCACTTCTTTCACGTCGAAGTTAATGAAACCGAAGCCCAGAGTGAAGAGGGACTTGGCTGGAGTCATGAGCACATTTCCAGAGGCTTTGCAAGGCAGTGCCTCCGTGCCTTTACTTATGTTTTGCCCTGTTGAAATGCTTCCTCTCCTCTGTGCCATCCTCTAGTTACCTCCTTAAGTTCATCCTTCAAGATCCAATTTAGGCACCACCTCCTCCAGAAACCCTTCCCTACCACTTCAGATTTTACTAAATGATCAGTGCACAGCATATAGTAAGTGCTCAATAAATACTTGCAGAACTGAACAGAGCTGGGCCTGAAACCTAGGTGTTCCTGCTTCCAGCCCAGAGAGCCATGTTGCTGAATCGACTCAGGCAGTCCTCATTTTGGTACTGGTTCTTGCATTCAAGTGCTGTGTGACCTCAAGGCTTCAGTTTCTTCAGCTGTGAACAAGAAATAATAATTTCTACTTCATGGGGCTGTTTCAGTGACAAATGAACTAACTTACCTAAGTGTCATGCATGATCATTGACACCATGGCAGGTGATCCATAAATGGTGGGGATTATTCTCTACTCCCTTAATCCAGATTGATCTCTTCTTTGATATTGTAAGAGATTTTGATGAACACTTACAAATGTGGCAGGCCCTGCTCTAAATACTTTATGTGTATTAACTCATTCAGTCCTCCCAATACTCCTTGAGGCAGGAGCAGATAGCCTTACCTCTTCCCATTTTACAGATGAGGAAACTGAGATGCAACACGGTCACGTAAGTTGCCCAAGGTCATGCACATTGGGGCAAGTCTATAAGTATCACAAATGTCAAATGAGTGCTGGGTGACTATAGGGAAGGGAGCTACATGCTAAGGGAACAGAATATGCACCATCGGGGGAGGAAGGTGAGTGAACAGAGAGTGAGACCTTGTCCAGAAGAGGCTTTGGATGCAGCCCCAGACCAAGCTGGAAGGAAGGTTGAGAGACTTGATAAGGCGGCAGGATGTTCTCCTGTAGGCAGTGAAGAATTCAGAAGAGACTGGGCATGGTGGCTCAAACCTGTAATCCCAGCACTTTGGGAGGCCAAGGCAGGCAGATCACTTGAGGGCAGGAATTCAAGACCATCCTGGCCAACATGGCAAAACCTCATCTCTACTAAAAATACAAAAAATTAGGTAGGCATCGTGGCACATGCCTGTAGTCCCAGCTACTCGGGAGGCGGAGGCACAAGAATCACTTGAACCTAGGAGGTGGAGGTAGCAGTGAGCCAAGATTGTGCCGCTGCAGTCCAGCCTGGGTGACAGAGCAAGACTGTCTTGAGAGAGAGAGACAGAGAGAGAGAGAGAAGAGGAATTCAGAACAGCTCAGAAAGGGATGCTGAGCAGGGAGGGAAGAGACCAGAACTGTGTCTGAGACCCCAGTAGAAGCATAAGGGATGGTAATGGAGAGTACTGAACATTTGATGAGCGTCTACTATGTGTCATGTACTGTGTGAGACACTTTACATACAGAGTTTAATTTAACCCCCACATCGGCCTTGTGAAGTAGGTTATGTCTCACCTGCAGATGAGAACATTAAGTCTTTGATCCTAAATTGCTGCTTAGTAGGAATGTGTTATTTGGAACCTAAGGATCGTCACAGCACATTTTTTATTTTTAATTAATAAATAATATTTAGATATGCTTATGGGGTACAGTGTGATATTTCAATACATTTATACATCAATTAGGAAGAGTAGTTCTCGATTTTTCTTTTTATTCTAGAGCCAGAATGTCTAGGTGAATATTCAGAGCCCTAATACTCATTAGCTGTGTGGCCTTAAATAAGTTACTTAACCACTCTGAGTCTCAGTTTCCTTATCTGTAAAATGAAAGATAATCATAGAATCTACTTCAGAGGGCTGTTATTAAGCAATTTTGTGTTAATATATTTAAAGCACTTAAAACTCAGCACACATTAGCCTTTTTACAGATAATAGCCGTTATTATTCTCACCGTCATTGTGTTTATGGCCTGGATATATATTCTAGCAGAGCCTCTCAAACATTAATGATTTGAATCACCTAGGATCTTCTTAAAATGCAGATCCTATTCATTAGGACTGGGGTGGGGCCTGAGAGTCTCCGTTTCTAACAAGCTCCCAGGTGAGGCTGTTGCTGCTGGTTCAGGGACAACACTGTGAATAACAAGGTACAGTCGTTTTTTGTGCATGTGTCTTATCTCTGTTCCTTAACCGAAACCAACCTCCATTTTTAAGTTACCTAAAGGCAAGAAATCAGCTTTTGTAGTGACTTTTGTCTCCCTGGTAGAGCTTAGCCTGTCATAGGTGCTTATGAATATTCCTCAGACTTTGGGGGCTGGAGTGAGCCTTGCAGGGCCTCGACTCCCCTTCCTTCATGCGAGGCTGGATCCCTCTGCAGTTTGCTGAAATGAATGGGTCCCCAAGGTCAGACGTGGCCAGCCTGCAGAACTCTCAGGCTTTGGAGCAGTAGCTGCCAAGTGATAGCTTCGAGCATCCCAATTTAACGATCATCCTTAGCCTAACAAGGCGGCCAGCTCCTCTAACATGGCTCAGGAATGGCAAATGAGTGACAGGCTGTGCCAGGAAAAGGTGAGGCAGGATTAGACAGGTGTCCTCCCTGGGGACAGCATCAGGGCAAATCCTAAACTTCACCCACTTCAGGGCTGTTAAACACCTCTGGCCTCCAGGGCTTGTCAAACAGCTTCTACTCGGTTGCCCAGGAGTTCTCAGCCAAGGGGGAGAATTGTTTCTGACCACAGATGACAAGCTACGAGGTTCAAGTTTAAGAAACAGCTCTCTCTCACAACAGGCATGTTTAGTCTGATCAGATGGATAGGCTGCACTTGTTTATTTCAATGTCCACGTCTTTTTGGAATCCCACTAAACTGGCAGCCACATCAATCTAGTTTGGTCTAATATCAGCTTCTCTTTATTTCATGGGAAAAGGGGAAAAAAATCTGACTTCTATGACACAAAGACTAAGGAACTGGAGCTGCACTGTCCAGCATGGTCACCACTAACCTCGTGTGGCTATTTACATTTAAATTGATTCAAATTAAATAAACTCCTCTATACCATGCGCCTCATTTTAAATGCTTGACAACTGCATGTGGCTCAATGGCTCCCGTATTGCACAGCATAGGACATTCCCATCATCACAGAAACTTCTATGGGACAGCCGTGAACTAGAGACTCAATGCAGGTAGTATCCCCCTTCCAGAAAAACAGACTGAAAATCCCACTCTCAAAGCAACAGAGAAGGATTCATTGTAGAGACCAGGGACCAACTCACCTACTGCAACATATGCCCCATGACTGTGTTTTGATCCTCTTAGAGCTGAGTTTCTTAAAGCAGCCATCATCATCATCACCATCTCATTTTGCCAGGTGTTTATGACGTGTCAGGCTGTCTTCTAAGTGCATTAGCTCATTGAATTCTCACAAGAATCTTATGAGTCTGTCAGCATCATTTTTTTTTTTTTTTTTTTTTGAGACAGAGTTTCGCTCTTGTTGCCAGGCTGGAGTGCAATGGCGCAATCTCGGCTCACTGCAACCTCCGCCTCCCAGGTTCAAGCGATTCTCCTACCTCAGTCTCCTAAGTAGCCGAGATTACAGGCATGCACCACCACACCCAGCTAATTTTTTGTATTTTTAGTAGAGACGGGATTTTTTCCATGTTGGTCAGGCTGGTCTCGAACTCCCAACCTCAGGTGATCCACCCACCTCAGCCTCCCAAAGTGCTGGGATTACAGGCATGAGCCACCGCACTATTGCTCTGTCTGTCTTGCTGCTGAGGAACTTCAGGCCCAGAGAGGTAATGTAGCTTACCCAGGTTATACAGCTATCACCAGGCAGAACTGGGATGCAAAGGCGGGAGCCTTGAGTGCAGAGTTCAACCTCTCAACTGCGTCCCACGCTGGGATGAGATGAGAAGAATGCAGGGTATAGAGAGAGGGCAGAAGAGTCTGTGTGAAGGTGAAATGCCTGAAAATCTAAGGCCAAGAACATTCTTGCCTTAATGTACATCGCCCTCCGTCTTCCCTTTTTCCTTTTAGTTTTGTCCCTGGCTTAGGAGCAACAAATATTGCTAATAAAAGTGGAATAATGGGCCAGACGTGGTGGTTCACACCTGTAATCTCAGCAATTTGGGAGGCTAAGGCGGGTGGATGACCTGAGGTCAGGAGTTCGAGACCAGTCTGACCAAGATGGCGAAACCCCCATCTCTACTAAAAATACAAAAATTAGCTGGGCGTGGTGGCACGTGCCTGTAATCCAAGCTACTCATGAGGCTGAGGCAGGAGAATCGCTTGAACCCAGGAGGTGAAGGTTGCAGTGAGCTGAGATTGCGCCATTGCACTTCAGTCTATGCAACAGAGTGAGACTCTGTCTCAGAAAAAAAGTGGTATGATAATCAAATCACTCCATCCGATTGGACGGCCTTTGAGAAACATGTTAATCCCCTGACACAAATTGCTATATACAGTGATACGTTGCTTAACAATAAGGATACATTCTGAGAAATGTATCATTAGGTGATTTTGTCATTGTGGGAACATTGTAGAGTGTACTTACCTAAACGCAGCTAGTGTAGCCTCTCCTCCACACCTAAGCTACATGGTAGAGCCTGCGGCTCCCAGGCTACAAACCTGTATAGCATGTTACTCTACAGAATACTGTAGGAAATTAACATAGTGGCATTTGTGCGTCTAAACAGATCTAAACCTAGAAAAGCTGCAATAAAAATGCAGTATTATAATCTTATGGCACCACCATCATATATGAGGTCTGTTACTGACCGAAATGTCATTATCATACAGTACATGACTGTATATAAACGCAGAACCTGCTTCTTAAATCTTTACTTCAGTATTACTTGAGCTTTTCATTTTTCATTTTATTTTAATTGTTTTCATTGTTGATTCTATTTATTTTTAAGCTTTTAACAGTCAGTCGTTCATTTAGTCAATCCATAAGCATGCATTAAGTGCCAGCTATAAGCACAATAATAGTGAGAGATAATATTCATCAAATTATTTGTGTACCAGGCACCATTCTAAGTACTTTACATGAATTAACTCATTTATCACCCATGATAACTCCATGAGGTATGTATTATTATTGTCATCCCCATTTTACAGATGGACAAAGTGAGGCTGAGGATAGCTAATTTGCCCAAGATCACAGGGCCTGGAAGTTGTAGCACAGGGATTCAGGCCCAGAAGGCTGGCTCCAGAACTCACTCCCTTCACCACCATACTTTTGCTGCTGTGTGTCCAGCCCTTTGCTAGGGAGGGGGGACTCTGAGAGGCCTCACATGGCTCCCATCCAGCACAGCCAGAATGGAGAAAGAATGCAGTGTCAGAAGGGAACTGCTGGGAGTGGGACAGATCAGGGAAGGTGGTATTTGAGTCGGACTTTGAAAGATGAATAAAACCAGCCATTTGAGGATTGGAAGTCGGGAAGGTGTTCTATGTGAGAGGAGCAGCTGTCAAAGGCTCCAGGTAGGAAATCCAGAGATAGTGGGGGACGCATAGACCAACTGAGACAGACTGGCGCGGGGGCTGGACTGCCCATCAGCTGGTTTGCAGAGGTGCAGCTTTTTAACCAGTTATTAAAATGCTGAAATGCTTCTCTCTATGGGTTAGTGAAAAGCCACTGCCTCAAGTGCTCCCAAAGCCACGATGTCCCTGCCATCCAGCAACAACAGCTTGGCATCTAGCCCTGCAGGTGCTCCAGGATGCCCTGTCTGCACTGAGGCTGTAGAAGTTGATTGGTGCCTGAGCCTTAACAGTAGTTAAATATTTAGAATATCATCCTGAGTTGAAAGTGTCGGGGAGAAAATTTTTGTCTGCAGGTGTCATGGGGGCCTTTGTTCCTTTGACAGCAGGGTTAGGGTTGAAGGTTTGGATCAGGGGAGAAGCATAAGCAAAATCCAAATGCCTCTGCTCATCCTTCAGACTCAGCTGCATCCCCACCTCTCCCGTGAAAGGTTTGCTGACCTGCGCCCCTGGCAGGAGAAGGCCTCCTCTGTTCACAACCCCTTTGGTGAATAATTTTAACAGTCCTTGAATGCCAGCTCATGCCAGGCCCTGTGACGAGAGCTTTTCCAGAGCATTTCACTTAAACTTCACAGTCATTCTCTCAGCTACTGTTATTTTGCCTATTTAACAGACGAGAAGAGTGAGGAGATGTTCTGGGCCTTGCCCAAGGTCACACAGCTAAGTTAGGATGTGGCAGGGCTGGAAGTTGAGCCCCAGCACTGTGATCCCAGAGCCTGCATCCTGTTGCCCACTCCCCGTGGGGCCCCATGACTGCTCTGGCATTATTTGCTTCCATGTCTGTCTCCATTGCCAGACTTTGAGCTCTGCACAAGCAGGGACTGGGCTTTGATCATTTCTCTCACTTTCTGACAGCCAGTCAAGGCCAGGCACAGAGTGGGTGGGGAGGAGAAGGATCAGTTAGGACCTAGCCCCAGGGGACTGGAGCAGAGAGCGATGTAGGGACCAGCTGGATGCTTCCTGCAGGACTCCCAAAGAGAGATGACAAGCCCATGGCTGAGTGAGTGCCATCCTCAGTGTCTCCCAGAGAGAGATCACCAGTTGGCCTCCTCCTTTCTCCCGAATGGTCCCAAGGGAAGCCACATTGGCCTCCCCAGGTTGTTGGCTTGCTCTCATTTGTCTGGAACGGACAGCCCCGTGCCTGCTGTGTGTCTGGGGCCAACACGCAGGGGGAAAAAACAACACTGGCGAATATTAGCCCTTGAAGCTGCCCAGTGCAAACTGAGGCTGGCCCAGCATGGCGGGAACCAATGGAAACCTGGAGCCCAAATGCCTGGGAGCAGAGGGGCCTGCAGAGAGAAAGCACTGTCTGAGCTCATCCCACTTTTGAACCATCTGCCCCTGCACCAAGTTTCCACTCTTTTTTTATCCTTTCAGAAATAGTGATATTGACAGCTGCCAGCACACAGCTGGTTTTCACATGTTATGGGAAGTACCCCTGGCCGTAAATTTGGTCATTTGCCCAGTAGACATGGCATCTGAGTTGAATGTGCATTCTTCAAAGTCTGACTTCACAAATAAATCCTCTACAGGTATCCAGTTCCCTGGATTTTTATTGATTTAATTACATTTTCCCCATCCCTCCATTTTGCTCTCCTCACAGACTACATCTTTTTATACCTACAACAAAAGGTGCTATAAATTCAATTTTTTTTTAACTGAAAAGGTATATATGCTTGTTTTTTAAATTTTGGAAACTACAGGAAAATATAAGGAAGAAAATTAAAATTATTTACAATTCTGCTACCCTGAGGTAGCCAAAATTATTATTTAGTTTATTGTCTTGTGTTTAATATAAATAGGGAAGGTTTTGAACATAGTTACACTGTGTATATATAATTTTGTGTCTTATTTTTATTTCACTTAATAGCATACCATAAGCATATTCCTGGTAGTACTATAGAACATTCATAAACATTCTTAATGACTGCAGAATATTCCATCGTGTGACTGACTGTACCGTAATTTGCCTAATGGCTCCAGGGTTTGTGGCCATTTGAGTTGTTTCCAGTGTGCAAATTACTATTCTTTTAAAACTACCCACAGTGGTGTGACTAAAACATCAGTGGAGAGGAAATGGTTATGAAGAGAGTAGTCAGCTTGGAGTAGAGCAACTGAGGGGTTAATTCACAGGGCCCGTTGGTGGCCTGTAGGAGGAAGAAACTGCAAAAGGAGAACCCTGGGAGGGAGCCTCACCCAGCCCAATCCCAGCTGTTGCTTTTTTTCCAGGAAGCAAGGCCTTATGGGAAGTGTAGGGAACAATGGCGTCTGCCTGGCCTGCAAGCTTTCTAGAGCAACAGTAATGATCCGAATCTCTTGGAGTGAGCACTTCCACACTCAGGATCTCCCTCTATTCTCACAGCAAAACCAGGAGCTGGGAAGATTGCTTTTCACATCTCCAGAGACTGACTCTAAAAAGTCATGAGATTTGCCCCAAGTTATGCAGTGAGTGGCCAAACTGAAACCAGAGGGCTGCTCTAGGGATCCCTGGGAATCTCCTCCCTCTCTTTCTGGATTGCTTCTAGAATGGAAAGAAGCATGGCAGCCTAATCAGAAAGCAAGTTTTGAGCTTGTTCTGCGGACAAGTTCATGGCACGCGCACTTGGCCAAGTCTACAGATGAGGAAGACGCCACAATTTCAGGAGGTTTTTGTTTGTTTGGTGGCTGTGTTTGTTTGTGTCTAATTCTGGATTTTAAAATGTGGCTCTATCTTACGTTTTCTGTGTGTATAAGAAGCATCACCTGTGATGGCTTTCTCAGTTCTTTCAAACTAGAGTGAGGAATTCGGTCAAGAGTTAGCCAGTCAGGTTCAGACCTGCTCAGGAATTTAGGCCAAGCGTGCTGGCAGAAGAAGGTGGATGTGTTCCCAGGCTTCCATTCTCTTCTCACTGTTAAGTTCAAACTCCCCCACTGGAGCAAGCTCTTTTTGCAGTCTTTTGTCCCATTGCTCTGTATTAGTCCCTTACATAGAATCCCACTCTCTCCTTGCACAGCCACACCCCAGACCCTGGGGCAGCAAGGTGGGGAAAGCATATTTTTGTGATTAAGAAAGGAAACTAGTAAAAGGAAACTAAGGACCAACTTGTTGAAAACACTGAGCATCCACTGCCTCTAAAATCCTTCCCTGGAAGTACTGTCCCTCTTCAGACTCCAGAGCACTTTACAGCAACATCCCACAAGGCACTTTTCATGGTCTGCCTTGCATGAGAGTTATCTGCTTTTCTTTCCTTGATAGCCACTTAATGCCCCAGTCCACCAGTCAAAAGTCCGATCTAACAGATACACAAGTATAATTAAGGAGTATAATTCTAATTTAAAAAGTCAAACAGACTTTATGCAATTGGGACTGCCCTGGAAAGTCAGGGATGTACAGTCACAGTAAACCTCCTTGCTAGATTGAACACCAGAGACCAGGTTTTAAATCCTTGTGTCCTCCATAAAACTCAATACAGACCTTTGCTCCAAGGAGGGAGTCAATAAGTTGGGAACCAGTTAAGTGCTCAGTCTGCTCCATAAACCGCTCTCCCTGTTCATGTATTTATTAATTTATCAGGTTCATCTTACTCCTTCACCCTCTTACTCCTTCAGCTACTCCAATTCATACAGGATCCCCTGAAACTGCCGTACATTTTTTCACCTGATTCCCTCTGCCTGGATTCTTTTCCCAAATGCTTCTGCCTCCCTGGTCCAGGCTCAGGGCAGCATTTCTCAGCACACTCACTCCCTTCAACTGTGGCTGATTTAGATGCTCCTACTTCCTTCTCTCATTAGACTTTGTACATTTCTTTATCATAAAGCTTTTCGGAAGGTGGCATAGTAGCTTCTTTTCTCATGCTTTTCACATTAGACCTTGAGTTCATTGGGTGCTAGGACCTCTGCAATATCACCAGGTGTAGAACCAGGTACACAGAAGGTACTTATTCTTTCATTCATTCAACATATATTTATAGAGCATTTACCATACAACAGGCAAAATATCTGCCTTTGTGGAGCTTACATTCTACCAAAGGAGACAAAAAAGAAACAAATGCATAAATAATACAAATATCAGGCACAGAAAAGTGGCATACGGAGAAATCAAACTGGGTACTCAAACCAAGGACAACTTCTGAAAAAGTGCTATTTTAGGTAGAGTGGTCAGAGAAGTTTTCTCTAAGGAGATAGCATTGGAGCAGAGATCTAAAGAAAGTGAAGCAGCAAGCCATGTGGATATCTGAGGAAAGATCTTGCCAGGCAGAACAGTAAGTGCAAAGGCCCTGGGGCAGAAACATTCTTGGCATATGCCAGGACCAGCAAGGAGTCTGGAACAGAGTGAGTGAGTGGGGAGTGTGATCAGAGACAAGTCCAACATGGGCAGGGTCAGATCCTACAGGTCCCCTTAGGCCTGCAAAGGGACCTGATTTCTATTCCATATGTGACAAGAAGCTCAGTACATTTTTGTCAGATTGAATTATTTGAGATGAGTTGAACTAAAACAAATTGGGCATTGTCTTAGTATAGGCTCTAAACCATTGTTTGAACCCTGCAGTATCCTAAGTCTGCTCTCCTTGCCTACAAACATAAAAGCACTAGGAACAGTACCATTTAGCAGTTTGAAAACCTATTCGTGTGTGAGTTTGCCTGTTCTGGAATTAGTACAGCCTTGTCATTGTTCCCAAGGCCTTTTGACCAGTGACACTTTTGCCAGCCTTTCCTATATGGACCAGTTTCATTGTGTTGGCAGATGTGGACCAGGGAACATCTGAACGCAAGAGGAATATGGTCCTAACGCCACTCTGACATTTCTGTTTCATTTCTGTCTTTCCCAGACTCTGAAGTCTTTGGGGGTCACTGGGATTTATTCTGGGCCCTTGGCAGGGTCCTGGGCCTGACTCTTAACATAGTTTTTATCCAAGCCTGGTTCTCATTAAATCTTAATTATGTGAAATTCCTACGCTTTAATGCAACTGAAAATAAGGCATACTTTTCTATTTTTATCATTTTCCTTAGTCTTTACAAACCATTCCAGCAAACCATTCCCTGGAGTAAAGTGGGAATTTAAGCTAAGCAAATTCACAGAACTCAATTGTACATTCATTAATTCATTTAACAATCATTCATTCACTGAAAGAAAGGTGATTGAGGACCTACAAAGCACCAGCACTGTTCGAAGTTCTGGGGAGGTAGCAGAACACATAGTAAGCTCCCGCTCTCATGAAGTTGACAGTCTAGCAGAGGAGACAGAACAAACCAGGAAACTCATATAAAATGTCATCTTGAACAGTGATAAGTGCTACTCTGTGCAAGTCTGGAGGATACAAAGATGAACAATTCATGCCCCTACACTGTGGTTGCGGTGGCGGTGAAGACATAAGTTATAACAAAGGTATGATATATGGTATTGGGCATTGTGCACAGAGTGCTACGGAGGAAGAGGGAAACAAATGACTATTGTGGTTATGGGGGGCTCTTGGAGAACGCTTGAAGAGGTGACATTGGATCAGTATCTTGAAAAATAAGTAGGACTGTACTGGATGGAAAGGGTAGAAAGAGAAAGGAAACAAGAGCAGGGGCCAAGACAGGGAGAGATGAACAAACACAGTGTATTCCCAAAGTGCCTGATCATTTGCTGTGACCACAGCACATTGGTGCTAGATAGGCATGGAATGGGAGCATGACAGATGCGAATGTAGGTTGAGGCTAATTAATAAATGGCCAGGCTGAAAAATTTGTGCTATAATTGGATGACCAGATTTCCATGTTAGTGCATTTATCCTGGCAGCAATGTGAAAGGATTGAAGAGAGAAACTAGAATCAGGAAATTATCATGAAAATAACGCAATGGTCTGATCTTAAAATTAGTCTCTCTGTCTCTCTCTCTCTCTCTCTCTCTCTCTCTCTCTGTGTGTGTGTGTGTGTGTGTGTGTGTGTGTGTGTGTGTGTGTGTTTGGCTAATCAGTTAAATTGAGAGTGTTAGACTCTTAGGGTTGGGAGGGCTCTGCGTGTGTGTGTGTGTGTGTGTGTGTGTGTGTGTGTGTGTGTGTGTTTGGCTAATCAATTAAATTGAGAGTGTTAGACTCTTAGGGTTGGGAGGGGCTCTGAAAGTCATCTAATCCTGCCACCCATTGTATGTTTGACTTTCCTTTCCAACATCCTTCCCAAAGGATCACCCAACCAAAACACCAGTCTTTGAGACTTCCCATGCCAGCTTCAGAGAGCCAAGACTCACTCATGTGGAACAGAGATCTGCTCCCTGGAGCTACCACCAGTACTACTTTTGCTCCTTGAGGCTGAAAGACCCAGTATAATCCCTAATTCGGTGCAGCTTTGCATTATTTAAAAGCAGCTGAAATTTCCTGAGCATCTCTGTGTGCTAGGCATGCCTACAGGGCACGTATTACCCCATTTCCAGATTGGAACCTTGGGCTCATTGGCCATGTGAAATTTGGTCGTTGACCCAATTATTTGGCAGCACCAGGATCAAAACCCAAAGCTCTCTAGCTCCAGAGCCTGCACTCTTGGAAACAACTATCAGTTTAACTCAACAAACGTTTATTTAGCACTGACTGATGTGAAATCTCCTGTCCTGGGTATTAAAGAACAGGGTGGAGCCAGTGAGGAGCAAGCATGGTTACTGTATTCCAGGAATCCCCATTCTGGAGATTTGGACAGTGGAGTCCACACTCAAGCATTATAAGAATGTCTAATTGGCTTTGCTTGCAGCCTGGGCTATTCCAGAAGAGGAAAGCGATTTCTGTTTAGCCCATTGCACAGGCCTGGTTTCCTACTTGTTACAGTGGGGCAAGCCCAATGCAGGAGCCACCTCCACAGAGTCTATACCCAGGAAAAATCATCTGTATGCTGGAAGGATACAGGAGGGGGATGTACCTGGAAAGGTGCAAGGCATGTGACTGGTGTATATAACCAGATTTGAGCAAACAAAGCTTCAACTTGGACACATCCCAGTGATGAGCAAAGAGGAAGATATAGCAAGACCGAGAGAGGCCGGGAAGCTGGAAACAGGAGAACAGGTTCTAAGAACTGATGGGAAAGCCTTCAGAACCAAGCCTGTGCACTGAGCACGTATGCAGGAGCTCCCCCGTTAGGCACTTTGTGGTATTGCTATGCTACAGTTGTGGCTGGAGGACTTGAAGGAAATGGGCCCAACCCTGACATTGTTGGCATCTTTGTTCGCTGATTTTTTTTTCTGAATCTAATGTTGTGTTTGTCTAAATCTACTGTTTAAATTTGTGACAATTCTGACTATATGTGCTGCACGCCAGACGTAGATGAAGATGCCTGAATGTCAATCTTCCATATAATTGCACTTCCACCCCTGCTATTTCATTTCCCCTCTGTTATTCTCACTCTTTAGGGTAGAGAAGCACCAAAGGGTTAGGAGACATCTGTGCCTTCTCCATGCACCTTGCACCAGTTCCCATTCAGAGCCAGCTTCCATACCCCAGCCAAATCCAAACACTCCCCCGCTTTCCAGCCTGCACCCCTCCATCTCCTGACCTCACAGGGCCTCCATCTGTTGGTGAGATCTGCTTTAGTTCTTCCTTGGTTGTGAGCTTTACACTCACCCCCTCGTTGGTAGTTGCTCTGCCACCCTACAGCTGGCCCCAGAAATCAACCCCTTTCCTTGGAGGGAGGGACTTCAGGATTCTCCTGAGAAGGAATTAGACAGGTAGGCAGGCAGGGGCACACGTGGTCCCCTTTCCATCTCACCAGATACTCATCCCTGAATATTTTGCCAGTGTCCATGGAGTGAGAGTCCCTGAAGTCCTGATCTGTTCAAAGAGTCCTTCTCTATATGGTACCAATGTCCAGCTTAATAAGTAGCCCTTTTGATTTTTCTTTTATTAAAATCACAAGCTTCCTCCTGGTTTCTATCATCCCTCACCTCCAGATTCAGCAAAATGTAAAATGGGTAACATTTAGACTGGGAAGTAAATTGCATGTATGTTTTCTTCTTGCGCACATTGAGGTCCCATAAATCTGCTAAATGGCCAAATGGTGGTTTTGTGCAGGCACCAAAAATTACCTCTTTTCCTGCTCTTATCTTTTCCTCGATTTTTAATTCTTCTAGAGATTCCTTTTTTCTTTCCTTCCTTTCTCTGTGTTCCTTTTTTATTTTTCTTTTTACCTGAAAATTCTATCCCATTCCCATCCGCTACCTCCTTGAAGGAATCTTCTCTTTCTTTCTACATGGTGTCATTCTATTTTCTTTTTTTTTTTTTTTTTTTTTTTTTTTGAGACAGTGTCTCGCTGTGTCACCCAGGCTGGAGTGCAGTGGCGCGATCTCGGCTCACTGCAAGCTCCGCCTCCCGGGTTCACGCCATTCTCCTGCCTCAGCCTCTCCGAGTAGCTGGGACTACAGGCGCCCGCCACCACGCCCAGCTAATTATTTTGTATTTTTAATACAGACGGGGTTTCACCGTGGTCTCCATCTCCTGACCTCGTGATCCGCCCGCCTCGGCCTCCCAAAGTGCTGGGATTACAAGCGTGAGCCACCGCGCCCGGCCCATTCTATTTTCTTATTCTTATTATCCCAGTTATTCTTGGGGCTTTGGTGCAACCTGAGACAAATGATGTTTATTTATTCATCATTTATAACCAATTTAACTCGGAAAGGGACTTGAGCCAGACTCACAGTATGAGTTAGTTATAACAGAATTACTAAACAAAGATAGCAATGTAAAAAACATGTCATTAAGAGTAAGGAAGACTGCTGTAGCAGAAAATCTCTCCGAAGGTTTCTTACTGCAATTTAACACAAAATTTAGCATTGAGTTTCTTAGCCACCAAGGCAAAACAGGAAACAGGCATGATGTAGCTTTCATCATCTAATTTAAATACACACACACACACACACACACACACCATCTTTACCAAAACACAGTTCATGAAAGATCTTTTCTGACTGCAGCAAGTTCAATCCAGGTCTGATACTCTTAGCCCTTTTCTGGAGATCTGAATCACCTCAGAAGCTTTTAAAAACAATCTATAGGCCAGGGGCAGTGACTCACATCTGTAATTCCAGCACACCTGTAATTCCAACACTTTGTGGGGCCAAGGTAGGAGGATCACTTGAGCCCAGGAGTTGGAGACCAGCCTGGGTAACAGAGGGAGACTGCCCCCGTCTCTACAAAAGATTAAAAAATTAGCTGGGCATGGTGGCAACTGCCTGTGGTCCCAGCTACTCAGGAAGCTGAGGTGGAAGGATCATCTGAACCCAGGAGTTCAAGGCTGCAGTGAGCCAAAAGATTGCACCACTGCAATTCAGCCTGGGTGACAGACCAAGATCTTATCTCAATCAATCAATTAAATCCATAATCAAGTCAAGGGGAAGGGAAATCATTGACCTGTGCTCAGAGTACTCAGGGTCCTTCTGAGTAACATGGTGACAAGTGTAAATGACAGCATTCATTATACAAAAGTGTCGCCCTTGCGGGTATAGGAATCATGACCTTTCTACAAGTGGAGCTTAGAGTTCATATGGCCCAGTCTCCTCACTTCACAGATGAAGAACTGAAGTACAGTCATGTGCCATGGGACAATATTTCAGTCAACAATGGACCACATGCGTAAGGGTGGTCCCATGAGATTATGGTACTGTATTTTTACTGTGCCTTTTCCACATTTAAATATGTTTAGGTACACAAATACTTCCCATTGTGTTACAGCTGCCTATAGTATTCAGTACAGTCACATGCTATTCAGGCTTGTAGCCTAGGAGAAATAGCCTATCCCTTATAGGCTAGGTGTGTAGTAGGCTACACCAGAGGTCCCCAACCCCCGGCCCGCAGACCAGTACTGTTCCATGGCCTGTTAGGAACCAGGCCACACAGCAAGAGGTGAGCATCAGGCAAATGAACATTACTCTGCCTCCTGTCAGATCACAGGCCGCATTCAATTCTCACAGGAGCACAAACCCTATTGTGAACTACTCATGCAAGGGATCTAGGTTGCGCTCCTTGTGAGAATCTAATGCCTGATGATCTGAGGTGGAACAGTTTTATCCCAAAACCATTCCCCCCTCCCCCCAGTCCATGGAAAAACTATCTTCCATGAAACCAGTCCCTGGTGCCAAAAAGATTGGGGACCGTTGGGCTATATCACCTTGGTTTGTATAAGTGTACTCTTGATGTACATTCTTGATGTATTGATGTGCCGATGCTCACACAGTGATGAAATCACCTAACAGGGGATTTCTCAGAATGTATCCTGGTCGCTAGGTGACACTTGACTATATCTTAGTGCTGAGTGACTCAATGTCACACTGGTCTTTGGAGAAGCAATAAAATAATGACTAAACATATGGACTTTGGATTCTAGCAGACTTGAGATCAAACCCTAGCTCTCCCCAAATAATTGTGATATTCTGTGCGAGTTACTGAATCTTGCCAAGCCTTGTAACAGTTTGCTCATCATTGTAAGATAGGAATATTACATATATTTAAGCATTCTGCACAGGGCCTAGAATATTATAGGCACTCAAGAAATGATGGGAGCTATAAAATCATGGTAAAGGTGATGACGATGTATGTAGATCATGATAATGGAAAGACAAAGTCAAAAATGCAAGTTGCGTAATATCTACCACAGACCCCTTCCCACTACCCTAAATGGCTGGGATTCTGGTCTGGAATTGTACTGACCCAAAAGACATCTCTTAGAGCTGCATTGTCTGGGAGGATAGCCACTAACACATGTGGCTATTTAAAGTTAAATTAGTTAAAATTTTAGTTCTTCAATCACACTAATAACATTTCAAATCTTGAGTAGCCACTGAGGTTCATAGCTACCAAACTGGACAGCACAGACACAGAACATTTTTCATCAGAGCAGAAAGTTTTATTGGACAGAAAGTTCTATTGGAAGCTACCCTCACAGGCTTTTTCCCCTAGCTTCTTTATATTAATATTTTTGTTATTTCTTTCTCTCAAAATATGGTACTATTATTTTAAGCTAGAAGAGAAGTTTCTGCAGTCTCCTACCTCCACCTTTGAAGACACTGAAGCCCAGGGGGTGGAACAGATAGATATACAAGTCACACAACTAGTTAATACCAGAGCTGGTCCAAACGTGCTTCTGATTCAATGCGTGAATCATTCTATAGCAACACAGGAGGCCCAGGGAATCAGCTAAGCCTGTGTTTTCCTAAGTAGGGTTCTGATTGATCAGGGCTGAAGCACACATTTAACCCGTTCTGTCATAATGCCAAATGCAGGGTGATGTGAGTCCGAGTGGTTTATTACGAGGGAACTAGAATATCATCTTCTCAAAGCCACCACCCAGTGGCAAGGACATTCTCAAATCCACCACCCAATGGCAAGGACATTCTCAAAGCCACCACCCAATTGCAAGGACACCAAAGATGGCATGGGGGAAGCTATGGACTGCTCAGCCTCTCCTCTACATTCCTTTCCGGTTTGGGTTGTGGAAGAAAGAGATGCTGCTTGGTGTTTTCGAATTGATCTGTTAATTTTAAGTTTAAAATGTTCACTTGCAAGAGAATTTTTGTAAGGATAAAGACTTTGAGATGTGTTTCTGACTCTCAGAATGTCTATATTGTTATTTTTCTTGGTTGGGTTAACTATGATAAGTTCAAAGCCATGGTTGGTAAATTTTCACAAGGTTGATGAACAAATTCAACTTCTTGTGACATAAGTCACACCTTTAAATGAACAAAAACAATTCATTGTAACAAATATTTTCACAACTTTGGTTTCTGAGAACAAATATCGAGTCTCAAGTTTACAACAAGTTAATAGTGTTTAGACGATAACTGTTAAAAGGAAAGGTTTTTGTCCTTTTTTTGTAAACAGAAAGAAACATGAATCCATGCTGACACCACAGGAGAAACAGAGATATAACTTAAATGTTATAGGAACCGATACAAGCGTCACTTAGATTCAGCCACCAGTGTCAGAAAACGCAAATAGCTGGTGTTTAAACAAGATAGAAGTTTATCATACAGACATAGCCTGGAAGTAAAAAATCCAGGGCAGGTATGGCCACTTAAGCAATGGTCAGAAGTACAGGTGCCGCTTCTATCTTGTTGCTCTGCCTTTATCAACAAGTGGCTTCCACCGCATGGTTCAATTTGGCTGCTTGGCACCAGCCATCACGTCCACAGTCTTGCTTATAGAGGGAAGACGAGAGAAGGTTGGGCCTCTTCCCTTTAGGGCCCTTCCTAGAAGTATCACAAGGAACTGCTGCTTAGACCTCATTGTAAGAACCAGTCTCCTAGGTGCAAAAGAGGCTAAAAAATAGAATCTTCGTGCTGGATGGTCATGAGCCCAACTAAAGATTCTGAGTTTCATTACTAAGGAAGAAGAGGAGAACGCGTATAGAGGAAAAACCAGCAGCCTCTGCCACAGTATAGATATATTCGTTGTTAACTTTCTTTTTTTTTTTTTTTCCCCAAGACAGAGTCTCACTCTGTTGCCCAGGCTGGAGTGCAGTGGCACAATCTCAGCTTACCGCAAGCTCCGCCTCCCGGGTTCAAGCGATTCTCATGCCTCAGCCTCCCGAGTACCAGGACTACAGGCACACACCACCACACCCAGCTAATTTTTTGTATTTTTAGTGGAGATAGTGTTTCCCCATGTTGGCCAGGCTGGTCTCGAACTCCTAACCTCAGGTGACCAACCCACCTCAGCCTCCCAAGGTGCTGGGATTACAGGGATAAGCCACCATGCCCAACCCTTCTTTTTAACTTTCTATACAAAGGGTTATGGCTAACCTATAGTTTTACCTTCTTAGAAGGGTTTTTGTCAGTCCATTCTTTTTTTTTTTTCTTGTTTCCAGTGGGATTGGATGTCAATCCATTCTTGATGTTTTTTTCCAAACACATTTCTGATTTTGTATTTTTCAACTGCAATCCTATCTGGGGAAGAATAAAAATATTAGGAACTTATAGTTTTATTCCAGAAGTTGCAGGCCCTACCTGTCTGCTCCTCCCCCTGCCTCTCTCTCCAGCATTGCCTCCCACCAGTCCCTCTCCTTCTCCAGTTGCTCTTTCTGTCTCAGCCCCAGTCACAACAAGCTGAGGTCCAAAGCACCAGGCCCCAGGCTTCCTCTGGGCCTTTGTACACATGCTGTTAGCCTCTGCCTGGAAATGACATAATGCATGGCTAATGGGCCTGGCTCTGAGCCCAGCTGCCTGTGGTATATCCTGGCACTGCTGCTTATAACTGTGTGTCTTTAGATAAGTTAGATAACCTCTCTGTGCCTCTATTTTATTATCTAATAATAGCACTTACTTTAGGGCTCCTGTCATTATCAAATGAGCCAACATCAGAAAAATGCTCAGAGCCTTGCTTCACATATAACAAGCCCTCAATAGTAGCTAAGTTTGTTGAGCATTTACTATGTAAGCACCTTACTGACATTCTCTCCCTTAATGTTCACAACAATCCTGAGGTGTGGCCTTACAATTCCCCTGTTTCACATATGAGGAAACTGAGGCACAGAGATGGGGAGTAGTTTCCCGAAGGTCCCACAGCTAGCAAATGATGAAGCCTGGGCACAAACATCTTCAGAGTACATACCCTTACTACCACATCAGCACCAGATGTGAAGGTGTGGTGGGTTTCCTTTGTAAGGCTATGTGCTGCCTTTTGCTAATTTTTATGCTTTTTTTTTTTTAGAGGCATAAGCAGGCCCACATGACCGCTAGGAGCCCACCCTGGCTTTTGCCTCTTGGCCCTGCCCTTTTAGGCTTCTAGAGGCACCTATCCCAGGATATGAAGCTGTACAGCCTCTGCTGCCTCCTGGATGTTTATTTTTTGTGCCCAAGCCTGCAAGGAGTGTTTTGCGGCAGCCTCACACAGAGCCTGTGGCTTCTCCACTTCTGAGGCTGCGGCTCCCCTCCCAGGGCCATTTATATCCTGGGCCCCATCATCATCCCACCCCATTTGAGATCAGGTTCCTGCCACAGAGGCGTCTGCCTTCCTAAACCAGGCTGGTCTGTGGCATAGGCAGCAGCTAGCGGAGAGAGGCACAGGCTGGCTGGCTGGTCCTCACGTGGTATGTGATGGACACTGAGCTTGCTGAGCATCCTGCAGTTCAGAGCTGGCACTCTCTAGACCTGACAGTCTCAGCCTTTGGTCGGCATCAGAAAATACCTACAGAGAATAAGAGATAAGATGCAGATGCCAAGTGCAGCAGACTAAATCACAAATAGCTCCAAAATGATCAAGTCCTAATGCCCAGAACTTGAAAATGCTACTTTATAAAGAAAAACAGTCTTTACCTATGTGATTCCATTAATGTTGACATGAGATTATCTGAGTGGGCCCCACATCTCATCACAAGTATCCTTATAAGAGAGAAGGATGCTTGACCCAAAGAAGGAGAAAGTAATCTAAGACAGAGATAGAGACTGGAGTGACTAGCCGCAAGCCGAGGAATGCTAGCTACCACCGAAAGCCGAGAGGGGCAAGGAATGGACTCTCTCCTAGATCTCCACGAGGGTGGGGAGGCCCTGCAAACACCTTCATTTTGGACTTGTGGCCTCCAGAGCTGTGAGAGGCCAGAAGTCCAAAATATGGCCACCAGATTGTTGTTTCAAGCCACCAAGTTTGTGGTCTTTTGCTACAGCAGCCATAGGAAACTAACACACCAAGCAAACGGGCACAGACCCGGGAATATCCATTTTCACCAGCTCCCCAGGTGATCTGGAGACTTCCTGAAGATGGAGAACTAGATGGAGCATCCAGGCTGATGCTCCAGGAGGACCATGAATTCTTACAGTTTTGCTCACATCCTATTTAAATTGTGAGAGCCTGAAGCATGTTGAATGCCTGAATACCGATGGGAAACATACAGAGAGGAGATGGAGGTTGAAGTCATGGGACTGCAGGGAGATAAATGATTGAGCCAAGTCCCCAGGGAAGCAGAAGCAGGGAAGAGAAAAGGAATCCTTCTCTGGGATGGGAAGGGAAATGAAGGCTAGGGGATGTGTAGCTGTTTGCAGGCAGGGTCGAGGTTGTTGTTACTCATGTATCATTTTTGCTCGCTCTGCCTAGACCTGCCTGTCCTCAGCACTGTTTGCAGCCCTTAGCCCTCTAAGTCACCTTTCTTAGGATGTGCAGCTGGAAAGCCAGAGATGCTTCCTTGGTCAGTCACATGCGTCTGGGCGCCATCCGTAGAAATCACCTCCTCACCTGTGCCCTTTGCCACTTGCCCCATTTCAGGCAATTTATGTAATCACTCATAAGTGGCGCTGACCTTCACGCTGCAAAAGACTTGTACTTTGGTACAAAATGGCTTACTTTTCCCTAAAAGCACTGACTCTATCCATGAGGCCTCTGTTTCATGGTTCCCAAGTGGTGTATTGTGCATAATCAGGATGTGGGGAAATCATCCTCCATGGGATCTAGCACCCTGAGCTTCCTCCCTGCCTCAGCCAATTGCGTATGATGGTGAGGGAGGCAGAATCAGCACTAGAAAGAGAAGGCTATGTCCCTGCATGCAACTAAATCCCACTGCAGATGTGTGTCAGTCAGGTTTCTCCAGAGGAACAGAACCCATAGGATGTCTGTACATATTGGTGGAAAGAAGGGGAGATTGGACGGATGGATGGATGGATGTGTGGGTGGATGAATGAATGGATGGGTGGCTGGGTGGATGAATGGATGGATGTGTGGATGGAATGGATGAGTGGATGGATGGATGGATGGATGGATGGATGGATGGATGGATGGAACAGATGGTGAGTGGGCAGATAGACAGATAGACAGACTGATCAACACACACATATATTACTGGTTTTGTTTCTCTGGAGAGCCCTGGCTAATACGCTTTATATACACACACAGATTTAAGGAATTGGCTCACAAGATTGTGGATACTGGCAAGTTCAAAATCTGCAGGATAGGTCAGCAGGCTGGAGACCCAGAGAAGAGTTGAGGTTGCACCTGAAGTTCAAATGTATTTGACTGACAGAATTCCCTCTTCGGGGAAAAATCAGTCCTTTTTTTTTTCTCTTAATGCCTCCAACTGTTCAGATGAGGCCCACCCACGTTATGGAAGATAATCTGCTTTACTCAAAGCCTACTGATTTAAATGTTAATCTTATATAAAAATTCAGAGTAATGTCCAGACTAGTGTTTGACTAAATATCTGGATACTGTGACCTAGCCAAGTAGATACATAAAATTAACATCACAAGGTGTCTTTCTCAAGTGTTTGTATTCCCAGGATGATACTAAATACTGCTATGAATACAAAATAGTCTGCAGACAATGCTTGGTTCAGAACAAACTCCCCAAGACTGAAGGGCTTCACAGGGTTGTTGGAAGACTAAATGAGAATCCAAGTGGAGACAGAACCCACCTTTATGATAAAAACTGAAGCCACCAGGCACTAGCTTTTCCCAGCCTCACTTGCAGCTTGGCAAAGGCTCATGAACCAGGCTCGGCCAATCTGATGCACCAGCTCAACCCCTTCTATTCCATTGTCTCCTGGACCTGTGACCCCTTTTTCTCCCCCACTTAAACACAATAACAGAATTCACCTTCCCTGGTTTCTGACTTGAGTCATGATTCTCTGTAGGTCATGGTTACGCAAAATATGTTCCATAGACCAGCAGCTGCATTATCACTTGGGAGCGCATTAGAAATGCAGAATCTCGGCTGGGTGCGGTGGCTCATGCCTCTAATCCCAGCACTTTGGGAGGCCAAGGCAGGTGGATGACCTGAGGTCAGGAGTTTGAGGCCAGCCTGGCCAACATAGTAAAACCCTGTCTCTACTAAAAATACAAAATTAGCTGGGTGTGGTGGCCCATGCCTGTGATCCCAGCTACTTGGGAGGCTGGCTGAGGCAGGAGAATTGCTTGAACCCAGGAGGCAGAGGTTTCAGTGAACCAAGATCACTGCACAGCAGAGCAGGACTCCATCTATTAAAAAAAAGAAAGAAAGAAAGAAAGAAAGAAAGAAAGAAAGAAAGAAAGAAATGCAGAATCTCAGGCTGTGCCCCAGACTCTCTGATTCAGAATCTGCATTTTAACAAGATCCCAGGTGATTCAAAGGCACAGAAACATTTAAGAAGCATTGACTTAGAACACTACCTTGGCTCCTCCCACTCCAGGCCATCTGCAGAAACCACCCTTGTGGGCAGTTGGACCACGCCTCGCACAGTAGGGCTGTCACTATAGTAACCAGCTGTGGCCACCTCTTACCTCTTACCTCTACCATATTCCTGGCTTCGGTGCCCACAGATGCAGTGATGTTACAATGAGCATTGCTATAGAAACCAGCACCGGATACGGTCTACTATCAATTTAGCTGCTTTTCCTTCCCTTTCTGTGTCTCTGGAATTATGAGCTTCCTAAACCACAAATATCAAAATTCCTTTCCAGTCTAAGAAACACTCAACAAATAACAAAGATGAAAAGTCAGGGCCACATAGTTTACAAAGGGAAGGCTATAGCATCTGCAGAGGTTTGCATCTATTTGAAAAGAAAAGGCAGAAACATCCCTCTATGTCGCTCTGTGTAGCAAGGCCTTTTCCTGCACCTGGCAGAGAGAAGATGAGTGATGCTAAAAACAATGTTGGTGATGATGATAATAACAGCCCCTATTTATTGAGCACTTTCTCGGTACCAGGTGCCACGCTACGTACATCATCCCGTTCAATTCTTCCAATAACCCTGTTTATTTGTTCCCTGTGACTGCTGTAAAAAATTGCCACACACATGGATGCTTAAAACAACACAAAATTCTTCTCTTAACAGTTCTGGCAGCCAGAAGTCTAAAATCAGCCTCACTAGGCTAAAGTCAAGGTGTAGGTAGGGTTGGTTCTTCCTGGAGGCTCTGGGAAAGAATCTATTTCCTTGCCTTTTCCAGCTTCTAGAGACTGCCTGCATTACCTAGCTTATGGCCCCTTCCTCTCATTACTCCAACCTCTTCCACTGCTTCTTTTCCTTTTTCCTTTGACCTTCTTGCCTCCCTTTGATAAAGACCCTTGTGATTGCATTTAGGGCCCACCTGGAGGCTCCCGAACTTAATCACACGTGCAAGGTCCATTTAGCCAGTTAAGGCAGCTTTCACAGGTTCTAGGGATTAGGATGTGGACATCTTGGGTTAGGGTGGGAGGCATTCTTCAGCCAACCATACCCTCTGAGGTGGGTGCTATTATTATCCCAATTTTCCCAATGAGAGAACTGAGGCATGACACTTGAAATATCTTGCTCAAGCTCCCACTGCTAGAAGGTAGAGCTGGAATCCAGTTCCAATCAGTCTCCAAAGCCCGTGCTCCTAACCACAGCACTGCACAATCTTCAAATGGCTTTGACCCCATCCCCTACTGCACTAGGTTGAAGGAAACAAACCAAACACCATCAGCTTTCTAAAGAGTTTGAGCTTCCAATTGAAGCCCATCTACTGAAGATTGAAACCTCAAAATAGGATTTCTTGGTTTGGGGACCCTTTGCTCAAGTTTTCTTCAAAATGTCCAACCTCAAGTATGTTAGTTTGCTGGGGCTGCCAAAACAAAATGCCATGGACTAGGTGGCTTAAACAACAGAAATTGATTTTCTCCCCATTCTGGAGGCTGGAAGCCCCAGATCAAGCTGCTGGCAGGGTTGTCTTCCTCTGAGGCCGCTCTTCTTGGCGTGCATGGCCACCCTCTTGCCCCACTGTGCACACACAACCCTGGTGTCTCTCGTGTCCTGATCTCCTCTTCTTCTAAGGACATCAGTCAGACTGGATTAGGGCCACTCTAATGGCTTCATTTTGACTTCATTACCTCTTCAAAGGCTCTCTCTCCAAATACAGGCATTTGCTGAGTACTGGGGGTTAGGGCTGCAACATAGGAATTTGGGGGAACACAGTTCAGCCCATAACAACAGGCAGTTTCTCTGAACCCTAGAACAAGGCAGTTTAGCATGTGAGATGAATTCCTGAGCCCATGGATGTCCTCACTCCTAGGTTCCATACGTACTCTGCATTCTTTACCACGTCTCCAACCTCACCCTCAGCAACTCTTTCAATACCTTTTAATCTACTACCTCTGGATATGCCTGTGGCTCAACATTCTCTGTATCCAACCATGACCTCTTTGTGGGAGGGTCCTATCTTCTGATCTCCCAAAACTTTCTGTCCCTATCACTAGGACCTTCATGGTGTTCTCTCTATCTTCCCTAGTCTACACACTAGGTACTTCCTAAGGCCCCAGCAACTGGCTTTTCCAATAGAATCGAAGAATATTAGCATTGGAAAGAACTGAACAGGCTAATGGTAGCTGCCTCTGACCTACCATCTGCATTTGTAAGTAAAGTTTTACTGGAACACAGCCAAGCTCCTTCATTTGTGTATCATCTGTGGCTGTTCTCACTGGAATGGCAGAGTTGAGTAGTAGCAACAGAGACTGACCATATGGCCCACCAAGCCTAACATACTTACTAGCTAGCCTTTTACAGAAAAGGTTTGCTGAGCCCTGAAATAGATCATCTTATCCAAACCCACTCCACTTTACAGGTGAAGACACTGAAGGCCAAAACGTTGATGGGCCAGAGGACCCCTCCAGTGAGTTACGGGCAGATCCAGGGCTGGGATTCAGTTCTGCAGAATCCCAAACCAGGCCTTCCCCACATCCTGTAACATTCTTTCTAGTTCCCAGACTCCCCAGCCAAACTCCTTTTCCATCCTGGGTGGTCAGCCTCATCACCAGCTCTCTCTTCACCATTTCAGAGAAAGGCCATGTCCGTGTATGTTCTCCATCTCCTACTTGAATCTGGGCTTAACAACCTTCCTGAGCTGACGTGCTGGCTTGACCCTGCAGGAAGCCCGTCAAGGCTTTCTCTTTCCTTCCAGAGCCTCTAGTCGCATCCTATATACCTCTCCTAACACCACAGTGAAGATGTAGATGGCCACTGTCCTGTTTGAGTGGACCATCTCCCTCCTCTGCTCATCTCAGGCCACCTGGTTGGGAATTACAAACCTGGCTTACTCCAGAATTTCCAGGGGAGCTTATTTAGAATGCAGATGCCCAGGCCCTACCCCAAGACCTATGGGAGCCAAACTCTGGATGTAAAATCATGGCTGTTGCCATTTTAACAAGCTCTTCATGTGATTCTGATGTTCAACAAAGTCTAAGAACGACTTCACTAAACCGTGAGCTCCTCAAGCTTTTGGGTTTTAGTCACTGCAAACAACTTCAGAATAAAGGAGACAACCAGTGGAACATTGTCTCTTAAAAAAAAGTATAAAGAGAATGCAAGATTTTTTCTTCAGCATTCTCCACCCTCTCCTTGACTCAGGGCCCTCAAATTCTTTCCCATCTCCAATTCCTCCAAAGAAAACATCACAAATAATGCTATTTTTTCCCCTCTGAGTAGACAAGATAAGAAGATTTTTAAATGAGTTACTGGCAAAGAATTCATGAGCTTATATACTATTAAGGTCAGAGTGACAAAAAGAAGGCAATGTTGAAAGGAGAGAGTGGGTACATAGAAAATTCCAGGAGAGGCTGGAATCCTGAGGTTCAAGGTGTCTTATTCTGGGGCTTGCCTGCTGTCTTGGTAAAGGTGTTATTTTGAAGGCAGCAGAGCCTTTTTCTTTCTTTTTCTCTTTTTTTTTTTTTTTTTTTTTTTTTTTGTTGCTATTCTTTGGCATTCACCAGGCATTGGCTGTGTGCCCTGGGCCTCGCTTGGCATCTAACATGAAAGGCAGCAGCCCAAGGGCAGTTCTGTGATGGAGATGCAGCCCCCCAGGGACTCAGGGTTGTGGACTGTGCTCTGGGGCCACTGAGCAAAGGAATGATGGGGGGAGTTGCCTCTGAAACCTAACCCAGAGAGGAGTTCTCTGAGCACTTGGGGCTGGTTTCCAACAGTAATGGAGACACTGTGACAAAAATAAGTTCTGCTCACCTGAGACAGTAGAATCCAATTCAATTTCAAGTCAGTGTGTGTTTATTGAGTGCCTGATTCAGTTTAGGTGATGGAGAGAATGGGAGAATAAGGGAGACAGCCTAAGAAGCAGGCTGATTCAGGCAGAAAATCCTTGGGACTCTGCCCCACAGATAGGTCCACAGGTCCAGAAACTCAATTTTATCAGTTTCACCCAGTAAGAAATTGGTAAATCTTAGTCTGTGTCATGCGCAAATATTTATTAAGTGCCTACAGTGTGTCAGGCACCATCCTGGGGCTGCGGCAGGAGCCGTGATCCAGGAAGTCCCCATTCCCTGCCCTGGTGGAGTTTACATTCTAATGGGGTATTTGCAGAGGCAGCAGGTAAGGCCAGAGGAGTCCTCTGGGGTGAGGCCCACAATGCAAGGGATTCAAAAGGGGGTAAAGTCAGGAGGAACGTCTAGGGAGAAATGGGATTTAGCCTGTGGTTTGAAGGCTAAGAGGGATGTGGATTTTTAAAGGGCTTGAAGGCTTACAGACAGGAGGCTCAGCTGCACGAACAGGAATGAGCCCATTGCACGCTAGCAAGAGTCCATGACCTGATCAGCTCCCCCGGGGTGACAGGTGCATGCTGGGTAACAGAGTGCATGCTATGAAGTTGGACAAAAGAATGTCAATATCACATGGGGTTTCTCTACACATGCTATGTAGTCAAATAACTTGGGTCTGACTCCCAGCTCTTGCTAGTCTTGTGGTCCAGGGCATGATACCTAACCTGGATCAATATCATTCTCCTAATCAATGAAGTGGGCATAATCATAACTAGCACAGAGGTTGGTCCTAGGCATTCAGATGAGACCATGAATGAATGTAAATGGCTGAGCTGCTGAATATTATTAACATTGGATAAATAGATCTGACTGTAGGAAAACTGGCACCTGCCACCAAAAACTTTCTGGGAAGCTCATGACATCTGCATTTCTCAAGGGGGCTGGCTGACTTGTAACCCCATCTACCTGTCATCCTCTTCTCAATGCCATGGTGGCCATGCTGGACTGAATGGCAGCCCCGGGGTCGGGGGAGGCAAGAGACATGCCAAGAACATATTTGCACGACCTGGCCTCCTTCAGTTTTGCACCCAGGGAACCCCACTGGCTTCATGCTAGTCTGACCCCTGCTGAATGGCAGGAAACCTTTTGCATCTACATAGTGCATTTCTCAAAGTGTGGTCCTTGGGCCACCTAAATCAGAATCCCAGGGGCTGCCTATCAAAATTATCTTCTTGGACTCTAACACAATCACCATCTCTGGATATAGAGCCAGATGATTCCCAGGCCCTCTCACGATGACTTTAGAGCAGAGGTTCTTTGAGAATGTAGTCCTCAGACCAGTAGCACCCATATCAGGAACCGGTTAGGAATGCATTTCCTGGGTACCTCCCCTGATCTATTGAATCAGAAACTCTGGGAATGAGACCCAGCAGTCTGTATTTTAACAAACCCTCCAGATAATTCTGATGCACATTAAATTCACATGGGGAGGGTTTAAAACCTACCTGTGTCCAGCTGCACCCTATACCAATTAAATGAGAATCCCTGGGACAGGACTCAAGTGTCATTATTTTTTCAAAATCTTCTCCAGTAATCCTAATGTGAGGACAGTTTATCATCACTGGAAGAAATAGGAAGATGGCACAAATGCATTGCACTGAGAAAGTTGTCCTTCGGTCGTAGGCATTGTCTCAGTTAATGCTTGCAACAAGCTTGCAACAGCCTACCATGATCCCATTAGCAGGCAGGGAACTTGAGGCTCTCAGTTTCAGGGGTGTCACCAAGGCCCAAAGGGCCTCGAATTGTGGGCGCCACTGGGTGGCTGCCCAGCCTGGCTGGGTCTGGGGGAAGGCTGCCTGTTAACCTGGCTCTCTTTAGAGAGCCTTTTCTAGGTGCCAAAGCCTTTTGGCAGCATGTTGTCTGGGCAGAGCTGAAGCCTGAAAGAGCTCCAGAAAGACGACAGGGACCAGGCTGCAGATGGGAAGGGAGCGCTAGCGGACACCTTAGGCTTGGGCCCACAATCAGGGAGCCCCAAATAGAAATAACACGGGGCGCTGATTGGTTTTCCGCCGCTCCAGACCCTGCGCTTGGTGCTTCAAGTGACTCATCCTTATGTTCACATGATCGCCGAGAGGGATAATATTCCCAGATCAGTTACCTCCTAGCCTTTCCTAGTCACATTATCCCCAGGTTACAGATGAGGAAACTGAGGCCCAAGGATTCCAGAGAGCCCGCCCCGGGGTCACCAGTGCGGTCCGGATGTCTCCAAAGGCTCTCCCACTACTCTGGAATTCAGAGGCAGGGTCTCCAGGGAAAGCGGGGTGTGGGCTGGGGAGTCGGGAGATGGGGGGATCCCCCCGAGCAGGGGGTGGGGCCAAGCCGGCAGCCCCTGCCTCCAGGGAGGCCCTAACGCGCGTCTCCGGGTCCCTCCTCCCGCCGCAGGCCCTTCCTCGTGCTGCCGCCGCTGATGGAGTGGATCCGGGTGGCCGTGGCGCACGCCGGCCACCGCCGCAGCTTCTCCATGGACAGCGACGACGTCCGCCAGGCGGCCCGGCTGCTGCTGCCCGGCGTGGACTGCGAGCCGCGGCAGCTCAGGTAGGCGCGGGGGCGGGCAGGGGGCGGCGGGGGAGGGAGGGCTCCGGGCTCGCAGCCTCCACCCCTCCAATCAGAGCCCCGCTGGGCGGCCTGAGCCCCGCACACCTCGGCGGCACTGGGGTGGAGGCTCCCTGGTTGAAGTGGCAGACGCGGGCTGAACAATAAGCAGGTCCCTGGAGTTGCAGGGATGAAAGAACGCGGCGAGGCCCGTGGAGGACGGTCCGATTCTTAGATTACAGATGTCGGTGTGGCTTCTCTCTGGCTATTCTCTCTGCGCCTAGCTTCTCCCTCTCTTTCTCTCTCCTCTCCCAGTAAAATCCGGTCTTCCTGTAGTTTTTTAACCAAACCTTGCAGAGTGAAATTTCTGGCTGGGTCAGAGAGCGCCTCTGCGTTTTCACTCGCGTGAGGATGGAGTGGTCCTCTCTGCATTCCTCAGGCCTGTATCCAGGGCTGTCCTCCATCAAGCTGGGAATTACTCATGGGCCACTCAGGGGCCCCCATGCGTGGGTGCTCATTTTGAGCCAAAGCAAGAGAAATAAAAGAACTCACTCAGGTGAGTCATAATCTGGCTTTAAATGCAAAAAGCACAAACCCAGTGGGGCGTGTGTGTGTGTGTGTGTGTGTGTATGTGCGCGCGTGCACGCACACGCACACACCTAACAGCATGCACTTTCCTGACTCCCCCCACTCCCAGCTGTTTCCCAGGTGTCATTATCATCATTTTCAAATCCCCTCCTACCCACTTGATGGGAAACTGCCTTTCCTCCACAGTTCATCCAACCAGGCCAAGGGCAGAGATTTCTGCCCTTTCAGTTCTGATTGGGGTTCTGCAAGGAAATGGAGGGTTCGTGGTATGCAACAGCCCCCTGAAGGCCCGGAGCTGTCCCTCAGCCCAAGAACATGCAGAGAGCTAGTCAAAGTCATAATTGCTAGTATTTATTGGATGTTTACCACATGCTGAGCACTGTTCTAAGTGCTTTACATAGATGAATATTTCCCAAACAGTGTAAAGTAGGTACTGTGATTATGCTCACTTCAAAGGTAAGGAAACTGAGGCACAGATAGGTTAAATACCATGCTCAAAGTCACAGGAGTAGTAAATAATAGAGTCAGGAGACGAATTCAGGCAGCCCAGAGCCCTGGGATCATAGTTCTAACCACTGAGCTTTCCTGCCTTCAGATTTTTGTCTGGGCATTTTCTGGCTGTGCCACCATGCCTTGTACCTTGTCACCTACAATAACAGCCCAACTCAGAGAGAGGCAAGGGAACAGTCATTCACTGAGCACCTACTATGTGCTGGTTATCAATTGCAACAAAAGATTTCTCTCCTTTAGTCCCTGAAGCGGCATCATGAGGTTGGCATAATCTTCCCATTTTACAGATTAGGAACCATTGGTGGAGCAGCTTGTAGGTAGAAGTGCCAAGGAAGAAACTCTTGTGGTCCTATTCTAAGTCCAGCCTCTGCCACCAGACTGTGCTGCCTGCTGTTTTCAGGGGTGGGCGGGGGACATTCTGCGTGCAGGCTCACTCCCACCACTCCAGCTCATTGCCCCCATCTCCGACCTGGATGTCTTGGCACTTCCTGCTCTCCTTTTGCAGGAAGCCCGGGACTGCTGGGTGACAGGGAATGTTAGATGTTTTCTTAATGCTAACTGACAAAGCGTTCCTTGTTTGTCATACCTTCAGGAGACCCCACGGCTTAAAAGTTAGGAGCCTGGGCTCCAGGGTCCCATTGCCTGGGTCCAGATCTCACCACCAGAGTTAATCAACTGTGCAAACTTGGGCAAGCTAGTTAACGTCTCTGAACCTTAGTTTTCCCATGAGTAATGTGGAAATATGAATAGCAGCTCTGCTTAGAGGTTGGTGTGAGCACAAAGTAGGATAATGAACGTGCAGTATCCATTCAAACAATGCGTGAAAGGAACTAAGTGCCTATAAAGCAGTCATTTTTAACTAAAGTCCCTGAACTGCTGAAATAATGAGGAGGCTCCTACTTAGGTATTATTCTATAATTTTGGAAGGCCTTTAATACTTTCTCATAAAAGCCTCAAAACAAACATTGGTATCCAGGAAAAGCAGTGCTGCCCCATTTTACAGAGGTGGAAATCAAGCCTTGGTGACATTAAGTAACTGCCAACATCACACAAATGGTAAGTGACAGAGTTGGGAGCCAGATATCACACCCAGAGACCCACTGATACAACCATGTGTCATTTTTCTGCTCTCTCACCCTAGACCTAGACAAGCCCTCTCAAAGGACACTGTCTTCTGGATGGCTCTGTCCCTTTTCACAATTTTGCAGACTGAACATGAGCCTCAGGGGCCACTGTCCATCTCTGTGCCCCTCCCTCAGCACAGAGCTCTTTCTGCATGGTCTAGCGACCAAGTATAGTCATTCTGACAGTCACACCAAGGATTTCAATTTCAGCACCTGTCCAGTTTGAAGCCTCAGCCCTGGCATTCAGGATGTGAATGAGATGTGCACACAGGCCAGAATGAGCAGAGGAAGGCGGTTCCTCTGAGTCCCTGGGCTCTTTTTCATCATTTATCTCTTCATTCTTGACTCATTTGTCTCCTGAATGGTGATTTGTGTACAGAAAACATACTAATTGATTGTTCGAGCTAAAATTGTCATTCGATTTGGAAATCATCTTCAAAGAGAAAACTGAAATATTCAGTTAGCTTACCTAAATAGTAAGTGAAGGATTTACAAGTTCTATGAGCTACAAAAAATCCAGCACATGAAAGGATAAACCATTTCTTTTAAAAAGAATACTTATTTTTCAGACTAATCAACATACAGATACATCTACATGTATATTTTCTAATCTCATTTAATGTGACATGAAGTAGGAATTACTGTCTCCATTTTGCAGGTAACAGGATCAAAGAAGTTTTGTTCATTCAAGACACCCAAGAGATATATACCAGGGACCCACCCTGTTCCTTACACTTACAGTCCGTGTGGTGTGTATATAGCTGTCCCCACCAGCTGTGCAAGACAGCCTTTATTATCCCATTTTACAGATGAGAAGACTGAGGCCCATTGAGGTTATGGGACTTATCCAAGGTCACACAGCTGCTGTGAGGCAGAGCAGGTCTAGAATGGAGGACTTGGCAAATAATGTAAAAATACAGTCTCCTTGCCTCTCTGCCCTCTCAGACATTCATTTTAGAAGTTGCTGGGTGGGCTCCTATTTCTGAGTCGGTCAGAGCTGAGCTCCTTCTTTCTAAATAAACAGCCCCAGAAAGGGGAAGGCAGTTTGGTGTTCTGACAAATGCAGGAACTTGGGACGTGGTGTTGGTGGCTGGAGTGTCAGTGGCTATTAGCACATATAATTACCTACCAGCTGGCCGAGGTTTCCTGGTGGGAGGCAGCCTGGATACCAGCCGGGACAGAGAGACCAGAGTCAAGGATTCCCAGGTCTGATGCTGGCACTGCCATTGATTTTCAGAGTGACCTTGATCAAAAGCTGCCAGAGCTCTGCTTTTGTCTTTATGAAGCTATGGGAAGGTCTCACCATGGTGATCAGGTTTATTCAAAAAGGAATTCCATTCCATGAGGCTGCATTTCTAAGCTCACAGTGGTGACCCATTTATGCTTCCTTAATTAAAGTATCAGATAATACAAACCTGGTGAATTCTCCCTTTTTTTTTTTTCTTGTTCTTTGGAAGGTGAAGGAGTGGGGAGGGCAGTGGAAGGGAAGAAAAGAGCAATTAATACATTTGACAGGGTTTCTTATGTATTCTTAATTACTGGTTTTGAAACACTTCGGAAATATACAGAGTAAATACTGTCATTTTCCTCATATAAGAGGCCATTTTTCTGCTCTGGAGTGAAGGCTGTGTTAAAATAAAGGTGGTCAGGGGTGTTCTTAAGTCCTCTCTTAGCTGATAAATGGTACCTATTGACAGGATTTGGGGGCTGTTTGAACCACGAGTTTATTCCAGAAAATTGTTACTCTTTTTGCAAGTGTTTCTGCAATGTAAACCAGATTTTGAGCTGTTCCAGATATGGGAAAGTTTAGGGGTGGTAAGCTGCAAAGAGTATTAGAATGGGACTCAGGAGGCCTGAGTCATTACATTCTTGCCTTCACTCTATTTATTGAGCACCAACTAAGTGCCAATCCCCACACAGATGCTCTCATCTAGGTTTGCTGCTTTCTAGCAGGTGACCTTGGGCAAGTCCCCTCCCCCATCTCACAGGGCTTGGTTCATCCTCTGTAAAGATGTTAGTAACAGCTGCCTTGTGGGCTGGGGAAACTTGTCGGGGGTCAGGGATGAATCTAACGAATTGCACCACTCTATGACCTGCTACTTTCAACCCTTCCCAGGTCCCCTGGGCACCTTTCGAGGCTGACAGGTTTCGTTATTTGTCTGGTGTGGGCCAAACTGGATTATAAGGTGAAGGCTGGGCCTCAACAGCACTTTTCCTAAAATACAACTCTATAATGACAGCTGGAAGTTCAGGTTCATTTACTGAAGATGAATGGTGTGCTGAGGCCTGCCCGGTCCACACAGGACATCCTCTATGGCCGTTTGAGAACAAGATCGTCCAGATAAGGAGAATTCCAACCCTTGGTGTCAAAAGTTACCATCGATTCCCTCCTGAGATCTGTATGGTACCTGATCTTTTTCTGGGGTCAGGATACATGGAGTGCCCAGGACTTAAATGTCACTGAGGCAATGCAGATGGTAAACAATAGCGGACAAATGAGCAACATTATTTCATAGAGCATGAGTGCCACAGAGAAAGCAAAACAGGGTGTGGGAGTAGAGAGGAAGTGAGGAGGGAGGGACAAGTCCATCAGGTGTTTGGAGAGCTACTCAGGACCTTGCAGGGGCAGGGACAGGGTCATGCTCCTGCTTCAAAGAAAGGCTTGGTATCTTATGGGGCAAGGGGCTTATGGCTTTCCATAAGCCAACTAGAGCTGCATCCGCACCAGCCATTTCCCCCAGTCATGTCCACACGTTGACCCCTGAATTCAGACCTCGGGCCTCCCCCATCTTTCCCTCCACAGGTCACCTGCAGAGGCTGAGCACCTGGGCCCAGCGTGTGGCTCTGTGAGGCCCTGGAAAGCTCCCCAGCCTCTCACAGAGTCAGAAACTTCTCTCTCCTCTTTCCTTGAATGCCCTTGTCCTTCGCTGGCCCTGAACAAATCCTGCAACTCCCCACAGACTCTCCGGCTGGGCTGCCAACCCCTTCTTCACCTCCAGCAGACATCACACTCCATGCCACGGCCCCGTGGTGACCCATTTGGAGCCGCTGCCTCCCCCGAACTGATGTCAATGCATTAGTGCCTCCCAGAAAACAGAGAAACTGTCCTCTCCCTGATCCCTGGGGAGTTGCTTTGGGGCTCAGCTGTCCTCACTTAACAGAGTGAGAGACAGGCCGTGGAGCCTGCTCAAGGAGCCAGTCTAGTACCTTGCACTCAGCAAACATGTATGGAGCACCTGCTGTGTGCTTGCCTGCTCTGTGCTTGGCTGGGTGGGAGGTGGGCAGAGAGATCCACATGTAATTACAGAAGAATGTGGTGACTGCTCTAGAGAGGTCAGTAGAGATCTAGGTTTGAGGGAGCAAGAAATGACCTCCCTGCCGAGGTGCCATTTGATTGAAATCCTGAAGAATAAACAAATGTATCAGGTGGAGAAGGTGAAAATGGGGAAGAAGGGGAAAAGGCATTAGAGAAATAAATCCACACAGAGGGGACCACATATGCAAGGTCCTCAAGGTGAGAAACTGTTGGAAGAAACACAAGGAATTCAGACAGAGAGAGCATAGGGCTCAATAAACAGGGAGCACCCACTGTGGGCTGGGCCCTGCACCAGGTATTGGATACAGAGCTGAAGGCAGGGCCGAACTCACCATGGAAGGTCTTTTATGCTATGCAAAAGAACTTTGGCAGTATCTTGCAGGGGGTAGGAGCTGTCGCAGATTTGTAAACATGGAAATGACAACAGATCTATATTTTAGACAGACGGGCTGCTGGTAGTGTGGACAGTGGGCTGAGGCGGGCAGGGTCAGGGGAGCTTGGAGTCAGTGATCCACGTGAGATGCTGACAGCTGGAGGAAGGCAGGAGCAGTGAGGATGGAGAAACAGGGAAGGATGCAAGAGAAACAGAGAAGGCAGAAGCAGCAGGACTTGGTGATGAATGTCAGGAAGAGGGAGTGATAAATATTCCAAGTGGCCCTGGTCGCGGGGGAGCAGGAATGGGGGAGTGAGTGTTTAATGGGTTCAGAGTTTCAGAGGGAGATAGATGGTTGCACAACAATGTGAATATACTTAATGCACAGATCTGTATACTTAAAGATGGGTAAAGTGATAAATTTGATGATATGTCTATTTTATCACAATGAAAATATGGTCCTGAGATGTTCTCAAATAAAAAAATAATCCATACATAGCAGGGTATACAGTGTCAGCACTGGCCTTGTGTGAAATACACACACGTGTATTTGCTGTACATGCTTAGGCTGCCTCTGGAAGGATAGATAAGAAATGGATAACCAGAATTGTCTCCAAAGAGGGGAATTGGGAAGCTGGGAGTATCAGTTCCCTAGGGCTGCAGTTACAAAGTACCACACACTGGCTGACTTAAAACAACAGACATTTATTGTCTCACCTTTCTAGAGGCTAAAAATCCAAAACCAAGGTGCTGGAGGGCCATACTCCTTAAAAAGCCTCCCTCTAAAGTCAAGGATCCTTCCTTGACTTTTTCAGCCTCTGGTGGCCACAGGCGTTCCTTGGCTTGTGGCAGCATTACTCCAATCTCTGCCTCCGTCTTCACATGGCCCTCTTCCCTCTGTGTCTGTGTCCAAATTTCCATCTTGTTATAAGGACAGCAGTCATATTAGATTAAGGCCCACCGTAATAGCCTCATCTTAACTTGATTATATCTGCAAAGACCCTATTTCCAAATAAGGTCATACCCACATGGAAAAGGAGTTAGGACTTAACATATCTTTTTGGGGGACACATGTCAACCCGTAACACTGGGAGGCAGTAGTAGGAGGGAAACAGACTTGGAATGTTGGGTTTTGTGGCATGTGCCTGTCTTGCCTAGTAGGGCCCTCACCAAATGTTTACATTAAAAGTTGACTCTGAAGTTTCTAGCATGGGAGAGTGTGTAGCTAGGGATGGTTTTAACAAATGCGGCAGAGGACAATGTGGGAGAAGTACTAATGGGTTCCATTTTGTGTGTGTGTGGTGTTTTTTTGTTTGTTTGTTTGAGACAGAGTCTTGCTCTGTCACCCAAGCTGGAGTGCAGTGGCATGATCTCAGCTCACTTCAACCTCCACCTCCTGGGTTCAAGTGATTCTCCTGCCTCAGCCTCCTGAGTAGCTGGGATTACAGGCACATGCCACCACACCCTGCTAATGTTTGTATTTTTAGTAGAGACGAAATTTTGCCATGTTAGCCAGGCTGGTCTGGAACTCCTAACCTCAGCTGATCCACACACCTCGGCCTCCCAAAGTGCTGAGATTACAGGCGTGAGCCACCCCACCCAGACGGGTTCCATTTTTTAAATGTTGGTTGTCCATCCAAGTGAGAGAGTCCTTATCAGGCCTCTTTATTGGAGCAAGGTTGCCAGGGAATTAAGTCCACACTCCAGCATCTGCTCAGAAAGGAAGCAGAACACTGTGGTTAGAACCACAGGACTTGGAGCCTGACTGCCTGGGTTCAAATCCTGGCTGCACCGCTTATTCTCTGTGTGACTTTAGGCAAGTTACTCACCTCTCTCGTCCTCAATTTCTGTATCTGTAAAATGAGGACAATAATTATACGCACCTCATAAGGTTGTGGGAGGATTAGATGAAATAATGTATACAAACTATTTAGCATAATACTTGTGTCATAGTAAATGCACATGAAATATTAGCTTATTTTCTCCCCTCTGGACCAAGAAGGTCAGTTCTTTCTGGTTGCCAAAAACAGTGGCCTCATGGTCCTCTGAAAAGAAGGGGAATTAAATATCTTGAAGAGATGTGGCATTATACCATTTGGGATATGGTTGGTAGCCCTCACTGAGATCTGGTGTGTCTTGGACCTTCTGCCACTGCTGGAAGAAAATCAGCTGGGGCTGTCTGGCTTGGGAGTCACTGTCCCCACCTGTGACTCCAGTGTTCCTCTGTGTGACTCAGGTTTTCTGTTGCCTCTGAAATATGAGATTTGGAAAGCCATCACTGGCTGGAGTCCTAAACCATAATCAAAGCAGTTGAACATCCATCATTTGCACCCAGCATTTGCAACCAGAGAGGGGCTCACTAATGGGAAAAGATAGCGGAAGGGAAGGAGGACCTGTGCAGATGGGAAACGTGGTCCCTGATTGGCTGGGCCTTGTCCCAAGTGAGCAGAGTGAGCAGAGGCTAGGAGAGACACAAGCGGACATGGACTATTACAGAAGAAAGGTTCACAGCCCAGACTTGTATTCCAGACAGCTGGCCTCCTCCTCCCTTTAAGGCCGGGGCAGAAATAAGTTGCCTTGATTGTGGGGCCTGGCACATAGTTGGGGCCCAATAAATAATTGTTGAATGAATGAAGGATGCAGAGAGCTGTCAGGAAGTGTGTTGGTGGTACTATAAGTGAACAGACTGAGACTTTTCCTGGATGAATTTTTTTTTTCTTTTTGAGATGGAGTCTCACTCTGTCACCCAGGCTGAAGTACAGTGGCACGATCTCGGCTTACTGCAAACTCTGCCTTCTGGGTTCAAGCAATTCTCCTGCCTCAGCCTCCCAAGTAGCTGGGATTACAGGTGCCCACCACCATGCCTGGCTAATTTTTGTAATTTTTTTAGTAGAGACAGGGTTTTGCCATGTTGGCCAGGCTGGTCTGGAACTCCTGACCTCAAGTGATCCGCCTGCCTCAGCCTACCAAAGTGCTAGGATTACAGGCATGAGCTACTGCACCCAGCCTTCTTTACTAATTTAGATGCAAAAAGGCTTCTACATAAACACACTAATAGACAAGTGAGAACTCAGGTGTAGAACTCAGAAGAGAGGTCTTAACTAAAGAAGTCTTTGGGGGCACTTGGCAAACAGGTGCTGTTGAAGCCATGGGTGTGGAGGATGTTGCCCCTGGAAGTGACTGATGAAGATGAGTCACTGTGAGACAAGGAAGAGTGGTGCAGAGTCATAGAAGAGCCCAGAGAAAATGAGGTAGTAGGGACCAGGGAAACTGAGATCGAAAGAGGTCACCAGAATCCAAGGTTGCAACACCAGCAGAGAAAGGAGGCCACTGGGCTGGCAGTGAGGAAATCATTAGTGCCCTTTACAACAGCAGTTCCAACAGGCTGGTGTGGGTGGAAACCAGACTGCAGGCGGCAGACAGTTTGCCAACACTTGGAATTTGTTCTGAGCTTCCAAAGTGTTAAAAGCAAAACAGAAACACATTTCGTACTTATAGCAACACAGGGAACTACATCTTAAATGGCATTTGAGGCTTGCTTCCAAAGTAAGTCTTCAGATTCAGGCTGGCAGTGTTGAGGGTATGTAGTTTGCCATGTGGGATTTGGCTTCATGGGGAACAGGGATTTATTGATTATATATTGATTTATTTTTGGCCCACTCTTGAGTCTATTAAATTTCTCACCAAGATGCTTATTTCCTCAGGCCAGCAAAGCTCCCAAACTCTAGTTTAAAATATTAATTACATGAGGACGTTATCTTTCCTTAGCAATTAGTCAGGCCAGCAGTACTTACTACAAAGTCATGTGCTTAGTACAAAGTGCTTAGGACAAAGCCAGGACAAAAGTATTTTTGGTAACAAAGAAGGAACCAGTCCCATACTTTAAAAAGCTCATAGACATCACAAAGCTCAGTGTGTACATGCCATTTCATTAAATCACCCTACAAAAGGTTGAGAACCACCAGATTGAATGATCTCCAAAGTCCTTTCTAGCTCTGAAAAGTATTCAGCTTTGTGGTCAGATGTTAGATATGCAAAATGGCATGGTAATAGTCTGTTCTCACATTGCTCTAAAGAACTGTTAATACCTGAGACTGGGTAATTTATGACGAAAAGAAGTTTAATTGACTCAGCGATCCACAGTCTGTACAGGAAGCATGGCTGGGGAAGCCTCAGGAGACTTACAATCATGGCGGAAGGGGAAGTAGGCCGGTCTTACATGGCTGAAGCAGGAGGAAAAGGGCAAAGGGGGAGGAGCTACACACTTTCAAACAACCAGATCTTATGAGAACTCACTCACTATCATGAGAACAGCAAGGGGAAAGTCTACCCTCATGATCCAATCACCTCTCGCCAGGCCCCTCCTCCAACACAGGGAATTACAATTCAACATGAGATTTGGGTAGGGACACATATCCAGACCACATCAGGCAGGGACACTGTTACCTGTGGGGGAAACTGAGGCATGTTATGGGCAAAGGAAATAAGAATAACTGCAGCTCATGCCCTCTCTTATATCTCCACAAGATGGCAGGAACAATCAAGAGCCTGCATGGATCAGACCCAGTTCTGGGCATTTCTCATGCCCACCTCCATTCAGTTTCCTTCAGCCCTACAAGGGGCTTCCTTTTCTTCTTCACACCTGAGGAACTTGGAACTCTGGGAGGTTAAGAAACCTGCCCACGGTTATATGGAGAATATGACCCATCTGGAATATGAGTCAGGTCTGTCTTACTCCAAAGCCTATGTTCTTTCTACTAGAAAGGCAGCCGTAATCAAAGAAAAAATGGGAAGTGTGAAAGTCACTTTTGCACCAGGCCTTTGGGTTCATCTTGAAAGAATCAGCCTCCAGCCTCAGTTCCCCTTAGGAAGTCAAATGCACTACATCCATCTAGCGTCATCAGCATTTCCAATGCCAGAACTCCCTGTGAAGACTTAGCATTGAAATATTCTATCAAACAGCCAAGAAATATGTGAAAAGTCCCCAACCTCACTAGTAATCCTGTAAATACAATTCAAGATCACACCCAGGTATGCATTTCATACCAGTCAGATTGGCCAAAATAAATAAATAAATAAAATCTGATAATAACAAATTCAAGAAAAGATGTAGAATAGTGAATACTCTTAAACACCACTGGAGGGGACTCTGGATCTACTTCAAAGTAGACTTGAAAAGACATAATTCTACTCTAGGTCTATACCCTAGAGAAAGGCTTCCCATATAGAAATAAGAAGACATGTACATGGATATTCATAAATGCATTTTGTAATAGCAAAAGAGAGGAAAAAACAAGCTGCCTAGAGAGAATGGATAAATTATATTGTGTTGTGTTCATTCGATGGAAAACCAAGCAACAATGAAAATAAATGAACTAGATCGACCTGTTATTACATGGCCAACTCTCAAATATTATACAAAAAAAGCAAGTTGAAGAAGGATTTATGCAATATGCTAACACTTCTATGAAGTTCACCCACATGTAAAACATCCTGTGTATTCTTAGGAATTTATATATGTAGTAAAAAGAATAAAGCATGCATAGGAATGACAAATGTCAAATTCAGGAGAGAGGGTACTCAGAAAGGTAGACAAGATGATGGAGTCACGAGGTGGGGTGCAGGGGCCTTTGTGCTTGTAAGTCTTTATGATTTCAATTGTGTTGGATGGTCAGCGTGTAGGTGGTCATTATATTACTCTATATTTTATGTGTGCTGAAAATAATTCATTAACAATAAAAGTTATCTACTTAGCCAGTATTTGCAATAACACATTGAGAAAGCAAGTTCTGGGATATGAATATGCATTATAAAGAAGGGTTAAGTGATTCAATAAATTTGAGGAACACTAGCTTAAAATTAAATAAGCTTTAAAAAGATACTCAGTGCTTTTAACATCCTATGTTTCCTGTAACTCTCAAAAAGAAGGTTATTCTGTTTAAATATTTTACCATAGAGCAGGGGTGAGCAAACTATAGCTGCTTGCTACCTATTTTTATAAGTAAAGTTGTGTGGGAAAACAGCCCCTCCCACTCGTTTAGTATTCTGCAGCTGCTTTCCCACTACAGTGGCAGAGTTGAGTAGTTAGGATAAAGAACATGTGGTCCTCAAAGCCTAAAATACTATCTGGCCCTTTGCAGAAAAAAAATGTGGACCCATGATAGAGCATCTTGTGGGACTTGTGTTACTAGGAGTGCATTTGGGGACTGGAACACTAGAAATTTGCCCTAGCACTTGGGAATTTGGTTTGTTTATTGGTGAAAACTGTTATGAAGAAGGCCATCAGTTCTTTCTAGAATTCCTTGGAGGGTGGATGGCGTGTGTGCTTTCATCTTGAAACTCCAGCACCGAGCCCACTAGCTAGCATATACTTAGCACTTCACTGAAGTACTTCACTTAATTGATCTAAACTTGAAAACCATTCGTGGAATGGCTTAATTAGGATATAGATTCATTAGTTATAATGGACATTCAAAATACCTGTGGCTTGGATAAGATAGGAGTTTTAAAATCTCCCTCATATAACAGTCCAGACATAAGCAACCCTGGGCAACTCCACAAGCTTGGGGACCCAGCCATCTTCCCTCTTGTTGCTCTGCCATCCCTTGGGTGACACCTTCCTCTGCATGGCCCTACCCAGCAGAACTACATCTATCTAGTGGGAAGAGAGAAAATAGAAGGGCAGGGCATTCCCCCAGAGATTGCACACATCACTTCCCCTCACTTCCTATTGGCCAGCACTTGGTCATATGCCCATACATAGCTGCAAGAGATTCTGGGAAATGTAGTCTTTATTTGAGCAGCCATGTGTCCAGTTAAAAATTCAAGAACTGCAGCAACACATAAAAAAGGTAATGTCTGAAAGACAGCAAACAGTCTCTGCCAAAGGGGATGCGTTAAGGGTTTGCATCCTTAATTAGAGGTGACTCCTTCTCTGGAGGTGGCCCTCATTTTTTACTCTTTGAACATAAGCCATGATGCTGAAGCAAGATAATGCTGCCTCGTCATTTTCTACTCAAAATCACATGACAACACATTCAGACATGTGCACCGTAGTTTCATTCTCCTGGGTATTTGCAGCCCTCGCTTTTGAAATAAATATTTTGAAACATATTCAGACAGACCCAGAATTTCTATCTTTTGGTATCTCTCCCAAATCAGAAAGAACTGGCAGGGAGGAGGCCTTGGAATCACTTGCTTTACCTTATCTAAGGCAGATTTAATGAGCTGGTTCTTTTCTGTAGTTTAGTAGCAGATTAAACAGCAAGTGGGCACGATTTTTGGACAAAGATTCCTCCTAGGAACTTTTGCAAGCGTTACATGTTCCATTTGCTGAGATAATATAATTTTTTCTTTCTTTCTTAGAAAGGTGCACGGAGATCTTAGTGTGACTTACCTCAGCACAAAGCATTCTCAGTTTGTTCATCTTTTTGCTACCCAAAAGAAAAGGAAAAAAATCATCAACCAGGAGACTGGAAGCCTATGAAAGGGAGTTTGACTACGGCATTCTTGGGAAAGTGTGTTGAGGAGGGGGGCCAGTATCCGAGTCAGACATATAGTCCTCTCATTTGCCATTTCACGACTCATTTCTGAAGGCACCATTTGATTGTCACGCTTACAAAATCCTGTAATGGGAACTGCTTGATATATAAAAGATGATGCAAAAAATTTGTATTACCCTACACCAGGGTCTTTCAACCTCAGCACTACGACATTTGGGACTGGATAATTCATTGTTGGTGGGGGGCTCTGTGTATTGCAGGATGTTTAACAGCACCCTCACCTCTACCTACTAGATACCAGCAGCACCTCTTTTGTGTGATAGCCAAAAATGTCTCCAAATGTCCCCTGGGTGACAAAAATCGCCCCTGGTTGAGAATCACTGACCTATGCCAACCTAAATGTGTTTATAGAGAGACTTGCTGAATGACTTTGGAAAAAAGATGGATTTTGTTCCTTAATATGACTGTGACTCAGACAAATTAGTCAGCCCTTCTGGTGCTCCCAGTTTCCCGATCTTAAGAAAGTAAGGCGTTGGGCTGTGCAATCTCTTTTGGCACTGACATTCTGGGACCCTGCAAGTCAGAAGCTGTTATGTGGGATCTGTTTCTAGAATATGATTTGAAGGAAAGCAAGCCACAAGGGAGCAGATTTGACCCGAGGAGCACCCCATTTACACAGGCAAGAAAGCAGTAGGGAAATGTGTATTCAGAGTGGGAAGCAGGCCTTGTTGGCTGCAATGGGGGGAAAAGAAATGCTTGAGAGGTGGGGAACTTCCCAGAGAAGCAACGGCAAGAGAGCCTTAAACTTGAAGCCTATGATTAGGAATATATATTTCTTTGGCACCCTACCCAGTACCTGGCATCTAGTAGTTTGTTGACCAGACCGCAGCACTGGAAGAGAATCTAAGAGAATGTGGAAGGCTTTTGATAGCACAGAGGGGCAGTGGAGTTGGGCGGGAAGAGTAGGCTCCAGCAATAGCCTGCCTGGTTTTAAATCTCAGTTCTACCACTGACTAGCTGGGTGACCTTGGGCAAGTTTCTTAGCCTCTCTGTGCTGTCATTTTCTCTTCTGAAAAATTAAGATTAATTTTGTAGGATTAAAGTAAGGATTAGATAAGATCATGTATGTGAATGAGTATATATGTATGCACATATATTTATATACATAAAATATATGTGCATTCACATATATTATTTCACATATTTATATTCACATATAAATAGGTAATATTTATATATAAGCATATGTATATATATACATATATTCACTTATATATTTATAAATATTATGTGTGTATATATAATTAGAATAGTTCCTGGCACATAATAAATGCTATGTGTTTGCTATAATTATTATTTGAGAATCATAAAATATTAGGTATGGAAGCACTCAAGAATGCCTAGCACACTGTTTGACATTTAACAGGTGACAAGAATGAATTAATGAAGATTTCTTAAAATATTAGTTCCTTAATATTCATCTGTAATACTAGAACATATCACATTGCACCCTATTCCAGTCAAGAATCCAATTGCAAATGCCACTAGGGCAGGCAGGAAACACACGGGTGGATCCAGTTGGCTGTGGGGCAACAGGGAGAACTGAGCAAGTGTATGCCACACATAAAAGTTTTCAAATTTGGCCAGGTGCAGTGGCTCACACCTGTAATCCCAGCACTTTGGGAGGTCGAGGCGGGTGGATCACTTGAGGTCAGGAGTTCAAGACCAGCCTGGCCAACATGGTGAAACCTCGTTTCTACTAAAAATACAAAAATTAGCCAGGCGTGGTGGTGGATGACTGTAATCCCAGCTGTAATCGGGAGGCTGAGGCAGGAGAATTGCTTGAACTTGGTAGGTGGAGGTTTCAGCGAGCTCAGATCGCGCTACCACACCCTAGCCTGGGCGACAGAGCAAGACTCCATCTCAAAAAACAACAACAAAAAAAATAGTCTTCAAACACCGTATTGGCACACAGCATGAGTCTTGGGAGTGCATTGGCCACAAGCCCTAGAGTTTTCCCCTCTGCATCCAGGCCAAGAGCCTCTCCCTCCTCCCCTCCCTACTCTCCTCACCCCTCCACCTTCCTTCCCCTTTCCTTAAGTTCTCTTCCAGTCACACCTCCTTGCCTCACAATAAGAACAGAATGTGGCTTTCCTCGTGGCTCTGAGAATCGCTGGGTTGCTTTTAAATAAAAGCAGAAAACAGCAAATCTTGCTCTTGTCCCATCTCAGGCTGACTTTATTCAGGTGCCCAGTAAACTGAGAAACTAGAGCTGGACACAACAGACACCTGCAACCCTGGTGCATCCCTTAGACCCCTACCAAACAGCTTGGAGTGTAACCACAGACAAACTCAATGGCACATTGTTGTGCTTTTTTAATGCCCTGTGGGCCATAAATGCATCACCAGACTCTCATAAATAAAACCTCTACTCTCCTAGATATTCTGAGTCCATAGATTCTAACATTCTTATCTTGAGCTCCAGAAATTAGGACATTGGAGAAAGCAGCCAGATCTGGCCCTGTACATTCCAGGAAGGACATGTTTCCATTCTGACCTATTAAGAGAGTGGCCATAATGGACATTGTCTTAGTCCATTTTCTGTTGCTATAACAGAATACCACAGAATGGGTATTTATAAAGAAAAGAGCTTTATTTGGCTTACAGTTCTAGAGTCTGGAAAGTCCAAGAGTGTGGCACCAGCATCTGGTGAGTCATCCTATGGTGGAAGGGCAAGTGAGCATGCACGATAGAGAGAGAATGGCAGCTGACCTCACCTTTGCAATAACTAGCCCACTCCCATGATAATAGCATTAACCCATTCTTGAGGGCAGAGCTCTCATCACCCAATCACCTTCCAAAGGTCCCACCTCAAAACACTACCACAATAGCAATTAAATTTCAATTAGTTTTGGTGGGGACATCCAAACCATAGCAGGCAGGTATTTTCTGAGTTCATGTATTAGATAGATGGCCAGCTGCCATAACAGAGTGATTCCAGAGTACGGTGGCTTGACTAAGAGAGATGATATTTCTCTGTCATGTAATATATCAGCCATTGCAGGCTGGTGGGGTGACTTCTCCACAAGATCTTTAGAGGACCCAAGTTCCTTTCATCTTGTTTCTTTGCAATTCCTTGAAAGCAGGAGTCAGCAAATTATGGCCCCTGGGTCAGCCTTCTGTTTTTTAAATAAAGTTTTATTGGAACACAGCCACACCTATTTGTTTACTGTTTGCAAGCTCTAACAGCAGAATTGAGTAATTACAACAGAGACCATGTGGCCTACAAGCCTAAATTATTGACTGTGTTGCCTTTTAAGAAGTCTGCCCTAGAGCATTAGGCTCACCTGCATAGTCAAAGCTAGGACACTGGCAAGTCTGCTTATCAGCTGGGGAAAGGGACAAAGGGAAAGTCAGAGCTAGGAGCTTCCTTTTAAGCAAATGACATTGTGTCATGCTGGTAAATGTTTAACAATCATCTGTCCCAGGAGGGTGGTGAGAGCTGTGGTTTGCAGTGTTTGCCAGTTTCCATGGTGTAAATACCCCCAGTATGGCTGATTTCAAGTTAGCAATGAGATGTCACTGAACACAGGATGGGGAAGATGCACACAGTTGGCTTTCACAAGCCAGCAAGATCTGGCTTCAGCTCACCACTGGACACAAATGTTACCCATGACACTTCTACTCATGTTTTGTTGGTGAGAACTTAATCACCAACAAATGGCTGTAACCAGCCACAGAGTCTGGAAAATATATTCCCTAGCTAAGTGGCCCTGTACCCAGCCAAAATTCAGTGACACAGGTGATTCTATATTACTATGAGGAAGAAGTGGAGAACAATGGTGGGGATGGTTAAAACTCATTGCCACACATTTCTTTCCCAGGTGATCTTCTTGGCCACAGGAATAAATGTTCGCATGAAATAAGAGCAAAAACAGAGAAGCTAATATGTTGGGATAGAGTAAGGGAGAAAAGCTATTACACAGTAAAGAATGGTTCATGAGTACCAGAAGACATGTAATAAACTCAGGGCAAGTCCATGCTGGGAGGTACCCAAGAGCTTGACTAGCCTAACATCCCCATTTTACAGACAAGGAAACTAAAGTTGTTAGAAGAAATGTGATTTGTCCAAAGTCACACAGCTAATGGGTGATACAGCCATGATACAACCACATTCATCTGGGCCCTTATCCTGTCTCTGCTCCTGCATTACCCATTGTTTTCAGAACTGTTCTCAAGGGTCTGGGTGTTCCTCCTTCCTGGATAAGTCTGGACATGGCCTCAGAATCCCCCTTGACACCATCCTCCAGTCAACCATAGCAGTGAATCAGAGTTGATGCGCAAGTTGAACCCTGTCTGCCATCCTTGGTTTAGGTGTTGTTTCAAGGCCACCATGAAATTCCCCAGAGATCCTGAACAGGTGTTGGGGTGTTGACTGCCTGGAGTGTTTCTCCTGCATTTCAGATGGCTGCCTAGGTCCAGGTCATCTAGATGTTCCTAGCCTATATGAGTATTACACATCCCACTTTTCTCAGTGCATGTCCATAAACAGTGCCCCAGCCTAAAAAAAACAGATTCATGTGTATGATCTCACTTCATCCTCACCAAAATCTTAACACATATATACTGTTCTCCCCATTTAATGGATGAAAAAGTGGAAGCATAGCCACAGATGGGATAGTTTGCTGAAGGTAACACAGCAAGGACATGTGCTGTGTCCTCATGCATTTCAACTCCAGCAGTTCCCTGCCGCCCTTCAGTGACGTCCTGAGTATCCAGAAAAGTGAAATCAGCATTATTGTCTACTGGATACCATCCATCTCTGTTATGCCCACAGAGGAATATGAAAGGCTGGCAACTTGGTCCTTAATTACTATTTCGAGTTAGTGTTGTACTTTCATTTCTCCCCGCTAAGTACCTTCATTTTCAATTGTGTTGTTACCTGCGTAGCCAAACAGCTCACTTAACTTCCTTTTCCACGACAGTCTTGTGAGGCTGGGGCCCCTCTCTGACCCATTTGCTGTTGTATCACAGCACCTAATCCAGCGCCCGGCCAATACTGGAGCCCAATAAATATGCATGTGTGAATTACTATGTGCCAATTAAAAATAATAATAAAAGCCAAAAAAAAGTCTGTATGAATGAATGACTGATGGTATTTCCCTGAGACTCTGAGGTTCTCCAGTGCAGAAATCACATCCTATTGGCCTCTCTGGATCCCCAGTGTGTGGCACAGAGTAGATATTCAGTAATGTTGAATTCTGCGGAATGGGCTGGGATGGAGTATGGGCATTCACCCACAAACACAGGTCTTACTTGAGCCTGGACTTTGGAAGGAGACAGATCTGGGTTGAAATTGAAGTCTAAGGAACTGAGTGACTTTAGGGCCAGATATGTAACTTCTCTGAGTCTTTGTTTCCTCATCTGTAAAATGGGGACATGAAAGCTTACCTTTTGGGGTTCCTGAGGGTTTAAGCAAGATACAGGTGTGAACTGAGGAGTGAGGATGCCTGGGTTGAGTGCCAGCTCCATCACCTACAAGCTGTGCGACCTTGAGCAACCGATATGCAACCTCGATGCCGCAATTTTTCTTCCGTAAAATGAGCGTAACAGTCCACAGTTTATGAGATTATTTTGAAGATTTAACTGAGCTATTATATGTGAAATACTTAAGAAACGAAAAGCTGTCTATAAATGCCAGTCATCATTATGATATTAACTATGGTGTGTTAGGAAAGCTGTTTGTAAATGTTTACTGTGCCTTTGGTTATTATCTTTGCTGTCTTCCAAGACAACTAATCTGACTGCTGGATGGAGCCGTAGTGTAACCCAAACCACAATTCCCAGGGGCCCAAGCAGCAGAATGGGGCTGCATCCTCTCATATTTATCCCCACAACAGCCAAACACCTCAGCCTGCACCTTCCAATGGTAGGCTTCAGGAATCTTCCGTGTGAGCAAGGAAAAGTGACTTTTCCTCTCACACAGCTCCCCAGGCAGATGGCTGCTGCCTTGGAGAGGAGCCTTGGAACTTGCGCTGTCGCAGATTGCCAACCTGCTGGTGAGACCCAGATGAATGAGAACGGAAACACATGCACAGGGAAGTGAGAAGCCACCGGCACCACGGCAGAGCTCTCACGAGGCCCTGCAAGTGACAGGCCACAGGGAGGGCTGGGATCAGAGGGACCAGGCTCTAGAACAATTGGAAAAGGCCTTAGCAGCAAGGAAAGACCTGCCCTGGGATTGGAGGATTGTGTGGCTGAAGGATGGTGGTGGGGGGGTGTCCAGATGGCCTGATTAAATCCCTGGAGAGAGGACCTGCAATTATAAAATCATAGCAATGAATTACGCATTCCATGTATTGGGCAATTATTATCATCACACGCCGTGCTAAGTGGTTCAAAAGAATTATCTCTTTTAAACCTCATTGCAGATGTAGACAGTGAAGACTATTATCATCATCCCTGTTTTGCAGAGGGGGAAACTGAGGCTTAGAGAGTTTTTTTCACCTGCCCAAGATCCCTTAGCAAGTAAGTACTGGGATGTGAATTTTGGACTTAGGCACCAGCCTCTCCTGCCTCTGTGAGGGCAAAGACTTTGGATTCAGACACTCAGAACTTCGCCTCAGTTTCGTTGCTGGTAGAATATGAATAATGATGATGATCTCCTCCCAAGAGAGGATCCATTGAAGTGGTGAAAATTGGCTATTTAGCACCATGTGTGAAACACAATAAGCACATAATAAAGGGTGGTGTTTCTATGAGTGATCATGGTTATTGGGGCTGCTCGGACCTTTTGCAGTACAGGATCCCGGAGTCATAGTATGAGGAATCCCTTTGGAAGCCTGTGCTTCCAAGCCACAGCAGCCCAGTGTTTGGCAGCACATCACTAAGAACTGGGCCATGCAGAGTGATCAGCAGGATGGACTATGGAGCCAGACTGCTGGGTTCAAATCCTGACTCCTACTCAGCTGTGTGACAATGAGCAAGTTGATTAACCCCTCTGTGCCGCATTTTCCTTATCTGTGAAATAAATTTAAAATAATAATGCCTTCATCGTAGGGTTATTATGAGGATTAAGCAAGTTTGTATTTGTAAAAAGCTTACAATATGCCTGGTAAATAGTAAGTGCTGTGTAAGTATTTGCTAATAAAGCATGTTAAGTAAGATTAGTGTTCCCGTTTTACATATGAGAAAACAAAATGAAATTAAAGCTGTGCCAGGTTGCCTGGTGAGCGAGGGCACAGGCAAGGGATGAACCATGGCAGCCTGGCCTCTGAGCCCGGATCCTTGGGGGTGGGCTTAACAGAGTTACATGGGAGTAAAACTCTCAGGGAATCTGGGAGCTGCCGGTTACCTTCTAGCAACAGTGAGGTCAGGATTGGTCCTTGGAATTGGAGAGAAAAAGGAGGGCCACGAGCCTGGTAGGGTAGGCCCACGGCACCCTAAGGGGCTCTGAACTATTCCAGAAACTTCGTTCATCTAACACTGACTCCCTCCCCACCCTCTGCTATCACTCGCAAAACCACGCTGGACAGGAATGGCAGCCTTCCCGGGGGCCAGGCTTTCCCCACTGGGTAAGGTCTACTGTGATTCTGGTGGTATTTGTCAGATATGATATCTAATTTGAGACCTTAGAAAACACTTGGACTGTAGTCTCTGTGTCTCTGTATTTGCTTCTTCCAAATACAGTATATTCTTTCCAAAGTCTGCACTTTGCTTTGTAATTTATTTAATGATTATCGTAGGAGATCTCTGACACTTAATGAGAGCTGTATGCTGAGCGCAGTACTCTGCTAAGCACTATACACAAATTATCTCATTTAATTCATATCCAAAATCCTGTAAAGAAGGTATTACTAAGTTCATTGTACAGATGAGAAAACTGAGCAACAAAGTGGTTACGTAACTGGCCCCAAGATCACACAACTGCCAAGTAGCAGACTTGGGATTTGAGATACCAGAGTTTACGCTCGTAATTTCTGTGCTAGCTTTAAAGCAAAATAAATGCATAAAGATGTCCAGGGCCTCACCAGCTTGCATTTGGCACTCACAAAGCATCCAGAGATCCGCAGAATACAGTAACTCCCCGCCTCGGTGCCGCCTCCTTCCCAAGAGAGAGAAAGCAACGCCATCGCTTGCTGTCCTCAGGCCTGCAGGCTTCCTGGAAAACATCCTTCTAAAGTCATGTCCCTGAAGTGGTGGAAGATATTGAGCCTATCTCTTGGGGCTGGGGCACTTGAGAATCAGAGAAATTGACCACCTCGGTAGCTGCCCTCTCACTTAAATTGATCAGATTTTTTACTGCATCATTGAAAGCCACTTGAAGGGAAAAACCATAAAGCTGGTTGCCTTCTAGTGATGCCTCAGGTGACCAGCTGAATAGATTTCTGCATAAATAAGTCAGGCATTCAAGAGGACACACTTATTTGTCCAGGCCACGGAAGGACATGTTGGTTTACAGTGGTGGAGATCCTTCAGGAACTTTCTGGAAAGACTGTATGGGGCTCTCAGCCACATTTACAGATATGCTACAGGAACGTTTTTTGCAGAGTTAAACATTTCTGACAAATTGGGTTGAACAGAAAGCCACAGTTGTCATAGATTTTTAGGAAAATGTTTCTTACCTGCTCTAGTCCACTTGCCTGACTTAGCTGGTAAAATTCAGTAACCAGAACCATTATTTATTATTTATTTTGGATGACCAAGAGATTATTGATAAACAGATGCTTTCTGGGGCCTGCTTTCAAGAATGAAGACCATACAATGGCAAAGGACACTCTCTTCAGTAAAAGGCTTTGGGGAAACTGGATATCCATATGCAGAAGAATGAAATAATTAGACCCTTATGTCATCCATATACACAAATCAGCTCAAAATGTAAGACCTGAAACTATAAAACCACTAGAAAACACAGGTGGAAATTTCCATAACATTGGCATGGGCAATGATTTTTCTGGTGATGACTCCAAAAATACAGGCAACAAAAGCAAAAGTAGACAAATGGAATTGCATCAAATTAAACAGCTTCTGCACAGCAAAGGAAACAATCAACAGGGTGAAGAGACAACTTATGGAATGGGAGAAAATACTTGCAAATCATACATCTGATATGGGGTTAATATCCAAAATATATCAGGACCTCAAGCAACTCAATAGCAAGGAAATTATCTGATTAAAAAATGAGTGAGGGCCGGGCGTGGTGGCTCACGCCTGTAATCCCAGCACTTTGGGAGGCCGAGGCAGGTGGATCATGAGGTCAGGAGATCGAGACCATCCTGGCTAACATGGTGAAACCCCATCTCTACTAAAAATACAAAGAATTAGCCAGGTGTGGTGGCAGGCACCTGTAGTCCCAGCTACTTGGGAGGCTGAGGCAGGAGAATGGCGTGAACCCGGGAGGCAGAGCTTACAGTGAGCCGAGATCACACCACTGCACTCCAGCCTGGGTGACAGTGAGACTCCATCTCAAAAAAAAAAAAAAATGAGGCCAGGCGCGGTGGCTCACGCTTGTAATCCCAGCACTTTGGGAGGCCAAGGTGGGCAGATCACGAGGTCAGGAGACTGAGACCACGGTGAAACCCCGTCTCTACTAAAAATACAAAAAAATTAGCTGGGTGTGGTGGCGGGCGCCTGTAGTCCCAGCTACTCAGAAAGGCTGAGGCAGGAGAATGGCGTGAACCCGGGAGGCAGAGCTTGCAGTGAGCCGAGATTGCGCCACTGCACTCCAGCCTGGGTGACAGAGCAAGACTCCATCCCAAAAAAAAAAAAAAAAAAAAATGAGTGAAAGCCAGGCGCGGTGACTCATGCCTGTAATCCTAGCACTTTGGGAGGCCAAAGCAGGCAGATCACTTGAGCTCGAGTTCGAGATCAGCCTGGCCAACACAGAGAAACTCTGTCTCTACTAAAAATACAAAAATTAGCTGGGCATTCTGATGTGTGCCTGTAATCCCAGCTACTCAGGAGGCTGAGGCATGATAGTCTCTTGAACCCGGGAGGCAGAGGCTGCAGTGAGCTGAGATCGCACCGCTGCACTCCAGCCTGGACAACAGAGAGAAAAAAAATAATGAGCCAAGGTCCTAAACATGTCATTTCTCGAAAGAAGATATATAAATGGCCAACAGGTATATGAAAAAATGCTCAGTATTGCTAATCATCAGGGAATGCAAATTAAAACTACAATGAGATATCACTTGACACCTGTTAGAATGGCTGTTATCAAAAAGATGAAATATAAAAGTGTTGGCAAGGGTGTCAAGAAAAGGAACCCTTGTACACTGCTGGTGGGAATGTAAATTATTACAGCCATTATGGAAAACAGTATGGAAGTTCCTCAAAAAATTAAAATAGAACTACTATAAGATCCAGGAATCCCACCACTGGGATATATCCAAAGGAAATGAAATCAGTATATCAGAGAGATATCCACACTCCTATGTTTATTGCAGCACTGTTCACAATTGCCAAAATATGGAATCAACCTGCCTATCAACAGATGAATGGATAAAGAAAATGTTGTATATATGCAAAGTGGAATTACTATTCAGTCCTAAAAAAAAAGAAGGAAATCCTGTCATTTGTGACAAAGTTGGTAGACCTGGAGGACATTGTGTTATGTGAAATAATCCAGGCACAGAAAGAAAAACACCACACGATCTCACCATAAATAAATGAGTATGTGAGGTAAGTAATGCATATGGTAATTAGCTTGATTTAGCCATACCACAGTGTATTCATGTGGTGCACCATAAATACACACCATGCTTAATGGTTAGTTAAAATGTAATTGATTTTTTTAAAAGAATGAATGGTAGATCATGCATGTCTCACCTGTCCATTGGCACAGCGTGTGTCAGGCACTGATGGGTATACAATAGACAACAAGATAGATGTGGTCCTGCCCCTCGGAGGCTGGCATGCTACTGGAAAAAACAAACATTTTTTAAGTAAATGAAATAGTCACAAACTGTGAAAAATGCTAACAAGGAGACAAACAAAATTGGCCTGGAGAGCCCTGGCTTGGATGGACGTATCAGAGATGTTCCGCAGAGAGCCAGGGGAAGGACCTTCCAGGGAGAGGGAACCACAGGAGCTGAGTCCTCTAGGCAGGAAAGCCACGGCCTGTTGAAGGGTCAGAAGAAAGAGGAGAGTTGCTGTTGCAGAGTGAAGGAGGGAGAGAAGCTGGGAGGCGGGTAGGGCCCAGAGCCTGTAGAGTTCAGCAGGCCCCTCCTGGAGAGCTGGACTTTATCCCCAGTATACTGGAAGGCAGTGGAAGGTTTTAAGCAGGGGCATAACATGGTTCTATTTATGTTTTAAGCTCACTCTGACCTTGTGTAAGAGACTGGTTTGGATGGGGAGAATGAAAGCAGGAAGACCAGCTAGGAGGCTGTGGCAGTAACTGGATATCTCAGAGATAGATGCTGGTCTTTGAGACCCAGGTGGGGCAGCAGAGGTGGAGAGAAGTGGATGGATTTGGGATTTCATTGGCACAACCAACAGCTGATGGAATGGATAAGGGCATAAGAAAAGGTTCCGGCCTTAGTACCTGGGTGGACAGTGGCGCTGTTTACTGAGATGGGATGACTGATGGACAAGTTTGGAGGGAGGGGATAGGCATGTTAATGAAAAGTTCCATTTGGGACCTGCTAAATTTGAGGGTCTGAGAGCCATCCATAGCTGAGCTCAAGTAGGCAGCTATATGTGTGGAGTCATAGGCATGGTGGAGGGAGAGGGTCAGGTCCCACTGAAGAGGGCAGGATGGGGGGTCAGGTCAAAACCTGGCTCACCACTTACTAGCTCTGTGACTTGGACAGTTTTCTTAAAGTTTCCTCATCTGTGGAGTGGGGCTTCCAGCAGCTCCTACCTACATCAGGACTTGTTGTGATGGTTTGAGTTCATACATAGAAAGAGCTTACATTTCAATAGTGAGAATTCAGTAAATGTCAGCTTCCTGTAATAACAATTATCATCAGCTACGGTAATTTTCTTGCCATTTGTCTCTTTCTAATTAAAATCAAGTACCTCGATAGCTGGTAAACACTTCTCCTGATGTTCTTGGAATTATTCATTTACGAGTCTGTGAGCTCTGTGAACACAGGGTCTGTGTCTCCCACCTTTGTAGCCCCGTAGTGTGGGGCCCAGATACACCGTAGGTGCCCAGTAATGTTTATCCAGTCATGGAATGAAGAATGCATATTTTTCATGCAAAAATGCATATTTGATTGAATCCATCAAGCATGAAGGATATCAGAAGGAACTTAGACAAAAAAGAAGAAACTCCAATGGGTGTATTTCTGTGACAATAATTTACAGCATCTTTGCTCCCAAGGAGGGAGCTCTTGCTTTCACAAAGAAGCCTCTTCCAGAATTGGATAGTGGTCTGTGAGAAGAAAGGTTTTCTCTATAGTGAGTCAAATCTGATACCTCCCTGAGATTTGCACACACACAACCCCAGTCGAGGGTCCAGACTTTTCAGCACGACACACCCAGACCTGTGCGCACGTCTCCCGGAAGCCTCTGTGATGTGTGCTCTGGGACCTTGCTCTCTTACTCTGGCCCGCCTCCCTCTGTCACGTTCATTTTGCCTGAAGCTCCTTCCTTACCCATTGTTTAGGGATCGTTGGTCCCTTGGATGAAGCCCGCAGCTGCAGCAAGGGTCCCCCCCCCCTTCCCCTGGAGATAGATGCTGTGTTTACATTCTGGAAGGATCCATGGTTTCTCCTTGTGTTCTTTCTGGGCCCCTAGTCTCTGCCCTCTCCCGGATAAAAGTCAAGACACCCGGTTAAATTTCAGTTTCAGATAAACAATGGATAATGTTTTTAGTATAACTGTGTCCCATGAAATATTTCTCAAGTATTTTTATTTGCTCAATCTGGTAACCCTAGCTGTAGGAGAGCCACGTTCAAGGCCCCCATGAGCTGGGCCAAGAAGTTCTATGGCTCAGCCACGTTCTGTCCCCTAGAAGCTCAGGTCTCGGATGCTGATGCCGCAGACTGAAGCCAGGCCCCGGTCCTCCAGCCAGCCCTCCACCACCGCCGGGGTAGCCCTCTGTCTTCCCCGGGGAGCCTTCCAACAGCGTTGGGGTGTTCTTGACTTTCCCACCAGCCATGAAAAGGCCTTAATCCTGGAGTCCAGATTCTGATCAACTCTGGGCCCCTAAGTACCTTTCATTGTCCCTCCCAGGGCTCTCCTACAAATAGGCCCTTGGAGGCCTGGCCTGACATTTAGGTCCTGAGACAGGTGTGCAGATCAGACCCCCCGCCGCCCCCCGCGCCATCGCAACACCAGGCTTCTGGCTCCGCTCCTTGGAGTCCGTCTGCGTCCCAGCAGCTCCCCCTGGTGGCCAGAAGCAAACGCTTCATGTCTAGCATCTGGAGCCAAAGCATCTCCTACCCCTGGATTCCCATTCCGGAATAGTTTTCAGACCAAGGCTCCTCCGCAGAGATGAGTGATGTGTCAGGAACCCAGGGACAGGCCAGGGGCACACACATCGCATTCACTTCTTGGGGCTCTTGTGGTCGTTCACTCCTCAGGTGCTCAGGAGTCTCGGTGCCATAAACCTGGGACAATGGCCCCCTCTCGTTCCTCACAAACTTCGCCCTTACTTCCACCACAAAGTGGGTTCATTAGAGGCAGGAACAGAGCCAGGAATCTCGAACAGTCGGCTCTTCCCCTTAGTTCCCACCCCCTGAGTCAGCAAGCAGGGGGAGTGTGAGGGGTCTGGGACAGCTCTGACTCCAGCTGACACACCTGCCTCTGGGCAAGGGTGGTGCATATCTGAGAAGCCGGCAGGCACACATGGAGAAGTCAGAGTCCACGCCCTCTGCTCCATCCCAGTAGCCACCGTCTCAACTCAGCCCCTCATCACTTCACACTTTGGCAGTGGTTTCTGTCCACTCAGCTAGTTCAGTTGGCTCTAGCACGTCTCCTGGCCTCCAGGGTTGCCTCAGGCCCACCCTCCATCCTCTCCTAGGGTTGGCCATCCAACCATATCACTCCCCTCACAGCTTTTAAGGATAAAGTCTGAAGACTTAAGGACTACGTCACAGGTCCTCTAGGCCCTGCTTACCCCATCTTCTGCCTAGAAGTTTATGCCCCAGAAACATTGAAACCTCCATGGTTACCCTCACACAGCCTGCATGTCTCAACACCATACTTTTGCTCATACTGGCCCTGCTCAAAGCTTTTCTGCTCTCTCTTCTCCTATCTTCTGAGTTAAGACACAAGCCAGGTGCAGTTGCTCATGCTTGTAATTCCAGCACTTTGAAAGGCCAAGGTGGGAGAATTGCTTGAGGCCAGGAGTTCGAGAGCAGCCTGGGCAACATAACAAGACCCTGTCTTTACAAAAAATTTTTTTGATGAGCTGGGTGTGGGTGGTGGTGCATCCCTGTAGTCTCAGATACTGGGGTAAGTAAGGCAGGAAGATCACTTGAGCCCAGGAGTCTGAGGCTGCAGTGAGCTATGATTGCACCACTGCATTCTAGCCTGGGCGACAGAGCAAGACCCTGCCTCAAAAATAATAAAATAAAATAAAGACACAGATAGCCCAATGATCATCTCCTCCAGGAAGCCTTTCTGGATCTCCTAGTCTCTGGCCGCTTCCTTGCACTCCTGCAGCGCGTGTATTCTGTAACAGTGCGTGCCTCTGACCCCTCAATCCTTGCATTTGCCACATTGAATTATAACAACCCATGGCTGTGTCCTCTCCCTTTCCAGGCAGTGGGGCCCCAAGGGCAGGGATGGTGACATGTTTACCTTTGTGTTTTCAGCACCTAGAACAGAGCTTAGCACAAGAGGTATTCAATAAGTGCTTAGTGATTTGATTTAATTAATTGATTGATCAGTTCATTGTGAGAAGGAAGTAACATCCTTTACAAGCAGAATTTGTAGCACCTTCTTGATTCCATTGATTCTCCTCCCCACCCTTCCCTAACCTCTTTCTCAATGCCCTAGGCTGGCTGGGTGACAAATTCCCATGCACCTTGCCATTTATATTCCTGTTTGATCTTGCCGGTTCTCTGTCCTGCGACTGCGACTGTTTTGAATGCAGAGAATCCACCCAGTCTGTGTTCATTCAGCTCCCATTAACCTCTGTGTGCTTTGCCCTCTCGGGCCCTGGGATGGAGAGGCTCAACAGACAAGGCCCTTGCTCTCAGAAGTCCCCAGCCTAGAGCGGGCAGTCCGACAAATAAACAGGCAAATAGTTAAGTCCTGTGATTGCAGGACAGGGGGACAGTAGATAAACAGGCCAGCTCTCCGCACAGACCACCTGGGTTCAAATCCTAGCTCCACTGCTTTCACACTGTGTAGCCTTGGGCAGGGCCCTTATCTGTCTGTTTCCCCATGGGTAAAAGAGGGGTCATAAGATTTACCTCTTGGGTTATGTGGGGATTCAATGAATTAATTCAAGCAAAGAGCTTAGTGAGAGTGCCTAGTCCATAGTAAATATTCAGTACGTATTAGTCGTTATGTGACTTAGCTCAGTATGCTATGGGAGCACACAGGAGACTAGACAGATTCACAGCAGTCATAAAGGACAAAGGATCAAGAGACATCCGGAGGCAATCATTTTAATTGGAGCCTATGAACAGGCAATTTACATGAAAAGCAAATGCAATGTCCCAGGGTGCTTCCTGCAGAGTTTGCCCCTGTACCCCTCTGGGAAGCCGCTGTACCCGCATGATGTCTCTTCCCTTCCTTAGGGCGGACGACTGCTTTTGTGCATCTCGAAAGCTGGATGCGGTGGCCATCGAAGCCAAGTTTAAGCAGGACCTGGGTTTCCGGATGCTGAACTGTGGACGAACAGACCTGGTGAAGCAGGCGGTGTCTCTGCTGGGGCCCGATGGGATCAACACCATGAGCGAACAGGTACAGGGTCCGAGGGTCTGAACAGGCTCCGCACATCCTCCATGTGCATCACCCCTGGCAAGACAGCTGGTGAATCCCCACCGCAGGCGCTGGGCAGAGGCTCCCCCTGCTGACGGCTTAGATTGCTTGCTTGCTTGTGTTTTTCTTCAGCTTTTAAAATATCTTATAAAAATGCTGTGGTTCATCTTTATAGAAGTAGCACATGATCATTGCAGCTGAAATGGAAAAGAGAGGAAAAATAGGCCCATTCCAGAAAGGAAATAATGCCATCACCATGTAACCATCATTTATATTTAGTATCTGTCCTTCAAGTCCTTCTTCCATCGTGGTTAAAATTAGTTCTCTGCTTGTCTGTCTGTTCCTGCACAGGACAAGCCCAGACAGATTTCATCAAACATTTAGGGTATGTTTAAGATACACAAAAGTCATTCTGGGGACCCTAGGAGGCGCCTCAGAGATAGGCAGCTATCCCCCCTAACTCCTGAAACTGACATACAGTGAGAGACATGTGGGCCCAGCAGTCAGGGAGATACCTTGTGTGGTGAACCGTCATGGACAGAGAAAACAAACAGCAGTTATAAATGCAAGTCTCACATGGAAAGTCACAAGGGACAGATGGGGCTGCTTCTCACATGGCAGCTCATGCAGTGAGTTCCAGAGAGGGACTGACAGGGACTATTTATTTAATTACAGCTATAATAGTTTTATTGAGCAACACCAAGGAGCTCTAATATACACACACACAAACACAGACATACATGTATATTTGTATTCTTTTTAAAACCCCAGTGATTTATTACACCTTGCCTTTTTCAATATTTTATATTAAAGTTACTTTGCAATATTGTTCAATATTCTTTTTTTTTTTTAAGAGATGAGATCCCATTATGTTGTCCAGGCTGGCCTTGAACTCTTAGGCTCAAGAGATCCTCCTGCCTCAGCCTCCTGAGGAGCTGGGACTACGGGTGTGCACCACCACATTCGGCTTATTTTTATATGTTTTATAGAGACACGGTCTCGCTACACTGCCCAGGCTGGTCTCAAACTCTTGGCCTCAAGGAATCCTCCCACCTTGGCCTCCCAAAATGCTGGGTTTACAGGCAGGAGCCACTGGGCCCAGTGTCTTTTTTTAAAATCACTTCTGATGGCTATACAAAATGGTCATTATTATTTATTCATTGACCAGGCCTCAATTGTTGGAATTTAGGTTGTTTCAAATTACTTTTATTAATAATGCTAGGCTAAACATATTTACATGAGTCTTTGTTCAAATCTGTGATTATTTCATTAGGGAAATTTTTAAAATGCAAATAGTGGCTCAAACGCACCAGCTTTTCTTAAGGTTCTCAATCTTAAATTACTTTCCCAGAACTTTTGTTTCGTTTTACACACCCTCCAGCTATATGTGTGTTCACTATTAACTCTTCTGCTTATCTTTTGCCTGTTTTTCATTAGAGCTTTACTGTTTTTCTTCTTTATTCAGGAGCACTGTTTACGTATTAGACACATAATCCTTTGTTATAATGTGATAAATATGCCTCAATTCATTGTTTACCTTCTGATTTTGCTTATAATGTTTTCAATTATATGTCCTCAATGCTGTAATGATTTTCATTTGTGATTTCTTCCATTCCTTTTATGCCTAGAAATAGATTCACAAACCAGTTAAATATCTTTTATGGTTTTAACTTTTCCCGTACATCTCTAATCAAACTAGAAATGATTTTGATGTGTGGTGTGAGAAAAGCCTCTAATTTGGATGTTTTCCCAAATAACTGACTTTGTGACACTGTTTATTGAAAATCCATCCTTTCCTTCTGTTGGTTGCGATGCTTCGTTTATAGAAGTAAGAGTCATTGGTGAATCTGGTATTCCTGAAGGCCATTCCTCATTTGCTTGCCTTTTGCTTGCAAATGACCATGTCAAACCAGATGTCAGTGATGGGCAAGGCCACATGCTCAGAGGCGTTCAATTTCCTTGATGCTGACCAGCAGCTTTTATAGAGCAAAGATGACACTGTTATATTGTGAAAGAGAAAATGTCAGATAAGCAGTGTTTACCAATGAGATAGCTTAGGGCTGATATTGCAGAATCAATCTAGAAAGTTCCTAAGAGCTTTAAGTGTTTAGCAAACACCCTTAGGTCTGTTGCATCCTAAGACAGACAGACGAACGAAAATCCTCCAAGGCAAGGAAAGATAAATGCTGAAAAGGCCGTGGAGGCTCCTTCGTCGCCTCTATTTTGGTTTCCACATGTGGAGGGTTGTGACCTTACGAGTCACAGGGCTGCATGTTTATTTTTGTCATGCCAGAGCACAAGCACGGCCTCCGAAATGCAAGTAAGATTTTCCATTTGTTATTGTCGACTGACCACAGCCACCTTGTAAACGTTCTCCGTTCTCTGGTTTTTAACTCACCGCAGGGCATGACTCCCCTGATGTATGCCTGCGTCCGTGGGGACGAGGCGATGGTTCAGATGCTGCTGGATGCCGGAGCTGACCTGAATGTGGAGGTGAGGGTGCAGAGGCCGGCAGGGCCCCTCGGCCAGCAGTCCCAGGGGAAGGCAAGCAAGAAAGGGGGGCTTTTTCTCCCAAGAGCTGCCGCTGAGGGTGCACAGTGCAACAGATAGCTCTTTCCTGTGTCCTTTTAGTTGCCGTGGCCCTGGTGAGACCACCTGACAGATTTTGTCCATCCTGAGGCCCCAGCCCAACCAAACCCCAAGGAGCTGCCTGCATGTATGTTATGTTTTAAAACAACCAACATAGCTGCAAGGAGCACTGGCTTTTCCTTAGCTCGGCAGTCCTGATTTCCAGAGTTCCTGATTCCCACGGCTGATCAATTTCTTCTAGGATGGGGCAGAAGGAGCACTCCTGAGCCATCAGCCCTCTCTTTCCACTTAACACACAGCAAAGGAGGCACTGACTCAATCCCTAAACTGAAGTGAAGTCTTCCTCCCGCAGATCCTCCACGCTCCCCCTCCAAACCCTCTTTGACTCACCTTGTTGGCTGAGTTGACAGATCTTAAAGCTAATCTCAGAACTTCCCTGAGACAATGGGGTCTGGTGGAAAGCATGTCCCCCCAGAAACCCTCCCCTCCCCCTTGCAACACTGGCCTTAGAATCTGACAGATTTGGGTTCAAGTTCTGATACCACCGCTGCCATGGTGATTTGCTTTTGTGCTTGGGCAAGTGCCTTAACCTTTTTTCTCTCCCAATCTGCAGAATGGGAAAATAATCGCACCCATCTCATATAGTTGTCAGAAGGGATATAGAGAGTAGGTTTGGAACTCAGTTCATATTGGTCCCTCCACCCACACCCCAACCTCGTCATAGGTGAAATGTCACTTTTTTACCATGTTCTATGCTGCCTGAAGACCCGCTCTCCCTGGCGGCAGGATATTGGCAGTATCAGACAGCAAAGAGATTGACGAGCTGAAATCATAACTCAGCAACCCTGGGAAACCTTTTCAGTTCAAAATTAGATGCCCGTGCAGTCTCAGTACTGTGTGTGTGTTTTTTTAATGTGAGTTTTATATTTATCTGAGGAAAGCAGACAATAGACATAGTTTTGGATCCAGAATCATTTTGGATCCTATAACTTTGGAATCTGTGGGGATTTTCCCTCCTGCTGTGAATCCTTAAGCACCATGCAGACCCACGCAAGGGGTCCTCAGCATTGAGTTCTGGGGCATTCTCCGGTCCTCTCTAGCCCATCCCACGGATCTCAGCTCAGGCCTTCCTCCGGTGGATGCTTAGTGAACCAAACTGCTCTGAGTGAAGCAGGCATTGAGGTTACATGACCCCAGGAGTGATTGGGAGAAAAGCTCCATGTGGGTGCTGATCTTGCAAGACCCTAGCCTTCAGCTGCCCTGTCTCTTCTCTCTTGGCCTGGAGGGTTTTTAGGCCCCCATCCTGAAAGACCAATCTCAGATTGTTCATTCATGATGTGTCCTGGGAAAGCTTTGTGCCCATATTTCGGTAGTACAAGAGGGTCCTTGTCAACCAGGAAGCCAGCAGAAGAGTGAAATGAGAACAGGGTGGGGCCAGCTGTGATCAGATGGTGAAATTCCTCCATCAGACGAGTGATGGACTTCCCTGGCTTGAAAGCTGAAAGCAGACCATCCCTTGCCTGGGGTTTACCACCACTGAGAATCTCTCTTCAAAGTGTGGATGGCATGGTAGTGGCATCTCATGCTCTCTGACATCCTGTAGCTCCCAGAACCACCACCTTCTGCTAGGTAGAAAGAAGAAGGAGACAGGCCAGAAAGCTAGCTCATTGTAACCGCCATTACAGCTTCTCCAAAGCACCTGAGAGGCGATCAGAATCATCCATTACTTCCTTTCAGAGGAGGAGCGAAGGAGTCCTTCTTAAGCACAGAGGACATAAAGTCACTGAGACATTTTCTCACTGCCTTCAAGGGTAAAATCTCCAAAACACGGACTTCCATTGTCCTGCCTTTGGGGAATCGCTTTGGTCTCTGTTCTTACAAACACAAGCAGAACAGATCCACGGCTTTGGCGAGAGGTGTTTGGAGCATCCAGCAGTGGAAAATCCCTGCCCTGTATCACCAGCTCTTCCCAAGGCATCTTCCAGGATGTCTTTTTGTCCATCTCTAGCCCATGTGCCCAGCCACAGATACGTCAGATTTGCTAGCCTAAGTATTGTGAAGGTCACATTTTGAAAATAACTTCAATTTGTTTATAGGTTGTCAGTACTCCTCATAAATATCCATCCGTCCACCCTGAGACCCGCCATTGGACGGCTCTGACTTTTGCTGTGTTGCATGGACATATTCCTGTAGTTCAGGTATTAACGTATTTCCCTATCCACATCTGACCTTTGATTTTACCTCTTCCATAACACACATCTATACCTCTCCCAGCATGCATATTCTCTAAGACATTCATATTGGTTAACTGCAATTCAATATAGCATATTCATATCATGTGAATACAAATGTTATATGTAATGATCTATATGGCCAGGCTTTAACCAATATGAAATGATCACATATCCACACACAGCCTCACACACAGAGTGGCAGACCCATGAAGTTCTTCCTGGTTGCTCTGGGGTGGGGCTTCAGCTGTTTTTGTGGATTTGTTCATTTTGCTTGTCGCAACATGAACATGAGACTTGGTTGCTATTGATACCTTAGAACCTTCCCTTAGGTGTGAGCCCTGGTGTTTGTGTAGAATCTACTGGTTTCCAGCCAGTGGGAAGACGCATCCAAGACATCAAGGGGGTGTTTCCAAAAGACACTTGCTTGGATCCCACTTCTTGAGAATCAGGTCCAGGAGGTCTAGAGTAGGGCCTTGGCCATATGTCTTCTGAAACAGCTCCAAGCACAGTGACATGTCCTCATTGGAGGTCCTTTGGGCATATGAATGGGTATTGCTTGTACTTTTTCTGGCTGTTATAGAGTTGGTGTTCAGTGAACAGCCAAACAGTACATTCTAAATCATAAGCTTTATCTTTACTTCATCAGAAAAGAGAGATCAGCATCCAAGTTCATGACTGCACCTGGTCCTGTAGTGAGTGCTGAGCTTTGGGCACATCAGGAACTCACCTCCTTTTGTGTGGTCCATGCCTCTTGATTCCATTCAGAGCAGGGACAGCTCTGCAATGCTGGCATTTCATGGGAATCCTTTGTTGTTTCCTGGGTCATGAGAATCCTTAGAACAGATCCCAGGTCATATTTCAGGAGGCTGACAGTGTAACGTGTCACACTGAGAGCTGGCTTCTGCCTATAGAACAGTATGCCCAGTCCACTCCTGGTAGAGGAAACTTAGAAAGAAGGGGTTGGATGGTGGTCTGGTGGACACAGATGTCATTCTTTAACATGCAAGGACATTCCCGACCTTTAAATCAGGAATGGGAACAGTAAGCAGCCAAGCAAAGCCACACAGAAGTCAGGCCACCGCCCTGCCGCAGGGCCAGTGATCACAGAGTGCCAAGTAGGTGGATCCCCCATGGCCGTGCCCTCAGGGAGCCCTAGGTAGGCAGTAAAGATAGCAGATTTTTCCCCCATTTTCCATCAGCAGTACTGACAGCACACTCACTGTGAATGAGACCAGGCATAGACAGAATCCCTACCAATTTAGGAAGCCCAGCTATCTCAGGGGACGCACAGAATGAAGTCTTATGAAGCAAAACTTCTGGAAGCTCACTCTGCCACTTTATTAACTGATCTTGCTGGCCAGAAACCTTAGCATTTCCTAAACTGTCCTCAAGGCCATCCAGGTGGGGCCCCAGGAGGCCCCCCAAAGTCCTTCAGAACTCTTGAGAGTCTGTGGTTCTACGAGGCTACCCTAGTGCCCTCTGAGGCTTTGTGTAACCAGCCCAGGAGGGGAGTCTTCCAGTATTCCTGTGCCAAGGACCTTTAGCCCAGTGCTTCTAGAAATGTTGATATATGTATACATCTCCTGGAGATCTTGTTAAAATGCAGACTCTCATTCAGTAGACCTGGGTGGGGCCTGAGAGTCAGCATTTCCCACAAGCTCCCAGGTGGTGCTGATGCTGTTATGCATGGAACACATTCCGAGTAGCCTAGCAGCAATGAGAGGCTCTCAGTTCATCCTCCAAGGTACAGTTGCCCTCCAGCCTGTGCACGCAGTCACCGACCCAGAGGGAGGGAAGGAGCGCTGGCATCTCACCCATCCCAGCAGTCTTTCCTGACGCCTGTGCACAGCGTATCTCCTCTCACCGTCTCAATGGCCGCTCTTCCTCTGCAGCTCCTCCTGGATGCTGGGGCCAAGGTGGAAGGCTCAGTGGAGCACGGCGAGGAGAACTACTCGGAAACGCCCCTCCAGCTGGCAGCTGCTGTAGGTAAGAGCTGCCGGTTCTCACCCTGGCCAGGGAGCTCCAGCGCATCCTGGCCCTTGAAGTGCCTGTGACTGTATTTTTGCTTTATTCTCTTATAAAACCCCCTTCTCTGGGCTTGCAGGAAATTTTGAGCTGGTTAGTTTGCTGTTGGAGCGTGGTGCCGATCCCCTGATAGGAACCATGTACAGGAATGGAATTTCTACAACCCCCCAGGGTGATATGAACTCTTTCAGCCAGGCTGCAGCCCACGGACACAGGTAGGCTAGGATGGGCCAGAGCCAGAGGTCCCGAGTGGTGTTTGTTAAAAATGCAGATTCCCAGGCCTACCCCAGACCCATTGTCTCTCTGGATGTGGGGCCCAGAGGCAGTGTGAGGTGGTCCAGGCCCCAGGCCTGGCCAGAGCGACCCTACCTGCCAGCTGACAGCCAACTCCATGCAGTGCACATCCACTCAGAATGCTTTATTTTACCCGCTCCCGGCCAGCTTTAAACTCACAGAGAGACATCACTGTTGGTCGGTTTTGCTCAGAGCACGTCATGTCAGCTGTCGTGAAGTAAGAATCCATCTTAAAAATAATAAAACCTTTCATGTTTGGTGACTTCCCTTCTACATCTCCTTCTGAATTTCCCCCCTGATCATCAGCTTTTATTACACACAACCCCGAGCAGAGCACATTCACTTTGGAGAGAGAGCAGGCTGACAGTGATAAGTGCAGAGTTCTAGAGCCTTCTAGATTTTGGAGGAAATCACTTAGCTCCAAGTTGCCTCAAGGAAACAAGGCCAGTCATGCCCCATCATCTCCTCCATCCCCAAAATGTGGTACCCACTATTAGGCCTCTGAAAGTGCCACCCGTTGATCTCGTCATTCCCCCACCCAAGTTAGTGGCCCCCTGCTTCCCCAGCCTGCCCCTGCCCTGCCCCAGCAGAGCCACTTCCATCTCTGAGTGTCATCCTCTCTGGGTTTATGATTGACAGGAATGTGTTCCGCAAACTGCTCGCCCAGCCAGAGAAGGAGAAGAGTGATATCCTGTCCCTGGAGGAGATTCTGGCCGAGGGGACTGACCTGGCGGAGACAGCCCCGCCCCCCCTGTGCGCCAGCCGCAACAGCAAGGCCAAACTGAGGGCCCTGAGGGAGGCCATGTATCACAGCGCTGAGCATGGCTACGTGGATGTCACAATTGATATCAGGAGCATAGGTCAGTCTGGGCACCCTCCACCATAGGCACCATGGTGCCCCTAGCTTTAGGTCCACACACACATGAACACACACATGCGCGCACACACACGTGCAAAACACACACATGCACACACGTGCACACACACACGAGGGGACCCAGGGAGCTTCCCCTTTACCAGTCAAAACACTTCCAGGCCAAGATGCCCACACCGTCCCCATAGATAGCAGCGTCCTGCCTGCCCCAAAGACCCATCCTCAGACCATCTTTCCATGATTCCCAAACACTAGACCCTGGGGCAGGAATTCAAATCACCGGGGGAGCTTGTCTGAATACCGATTGCCAGGCCCTACACCCAGAGGCTCTGCTATCGAGGGTCTGGATGGATAAAGGCTGGAAATCTTTATATTTAACAATCATCCCAGGTGGTTCCCAGTGGTTGAGGAATCACTGCCTTTAGAGCACCCAACTCCACGAAGCAGCACTGGGCAGTTGTTAGGGTGAGGGTGCCCCTTTCTTACCACAACTCCTGTTGAGCTTCAGAGGGCAAAGCCACTCTCAGGAAGGTTGGGCTGGCTCTTCCTTGGGTGAGCTAGCCCAGAGCCATCTCCTCCATGTGTCTGGGGAACAAAGCTAGCCTAGCCTTCACCAGCCTAGTGGCTTTCGCTCTGGCATGGAAGCGGCCGGACCTAGCCATGGGTCCCTAAACACAGGGTGTGGCAGATTAAGGCAGGCTGAGGCCTGAGGAGAAGCCTCCTAATGCTGTTCTGGAAACGACCTCTCTCCAGGGAAGGTGGGGAGGGGTTAGTACGTGGAATGTTTGTGCCATTGCCCTGGAAGCCTATTTTGCATGATTATGAAGCTCGAGATTCCGAATGGGCTACTTGTTATAAACAGTAGCGAGATGTGTCCTCCTCTGTCTGTGCCTCTGCATGAGAGGGGAGAGGCAAATTATAGCAATCAGCTGCTGGAGAGGCCCCTGTTAAAGGAGGAAGACCTGATGAAGTACCTGCAGGTGTAAATGTTGTTTTGCACTAGAGGAGCAGCAGAAATATCCTCCCAAGTCTTCTTATTCGGGTATAAATATCTGTCTTAGCCAGAGCTGTAAATGGTGAAGTCCACCAATGGGTTTCACCAACTCTAAGCTCTCATGTGGGCATGGATGTGTTCCAGATCCTTGGGCACATCCACTCTTTAATCCTGAACAAGACTCTTCTCCCCCCTGAGCTTCTTTCCCCAGTAAGTAGAGGGGATGGAGCCTATGCACTCAGAATCCAGAAGTATGGAATATGCATAAGTAGCGTGCATAATAATTCCAATATGCTACACGATGATTATATCTTGTGAAATGCAGCCCCTAATAATAAGAGTAGCATGCAGAGATGGACACCCATAGTTGAGCGAATTGAATTATGACCTTTAATTTCAACTTTTGCAGGTCTTTGGGAAAAAATCTACACTGGTTCTATTCGTTGAAAGTCAATCCCTTGGTCTCGTCATTTAGTAATGTCCTGGGGAAAAGCCAACTTCCAGATAAAAACTCGCCTACTCCTCTGGTTTTCCACCTTTCCCTCTCTCTTCCCCCACCCCTGCCACCTTCCCTGGCTCCTCTTCCCGCTCCAGGCGTCCCGTGGACTCTGCACACATGGCTGGAGTCTTTGCGGATCGCCTTCCAGCAGCACCGCAGGCCTCTCATCCAGTGCTTGTTAAAGGAGTTTAAGACCATTCAGGAGGAGGAATACACAGAGGAGCTCGTTACCCAAGGCCTGCCCCTGATGTTTGAGATCCTGAAAGCGAGCAAGGTACGTGGGGTTTGAGGCTGTTGTGGTCATCGGCAGAGAACAAAGCCGTAGGTTCCCAGATCTGAACGGTCTTTTAGCCTGGTGTTCCCCTTTGAGTGAGATCACTACGGTCATAGTGACCAGTGGCGAATGTACCCCAGCAGACGAAAGCTACCTGTGGGCTCATTTGTGGGCAGCTGTCTTGCTGAGCATCCACATGAGCTAAGGCACTTGGGCACATGGACAGCTTAGATATTTTCTAACTCAAGGAACTTGCAGAAGAGCTGGAGAGATGATACCAACATGTGTGCCCCAACAGCATTATGAGATAGTTGGTACAACAGTATTAAATTTGGGGGTGCAGGCTAGGAGAGGTGTGGGAGTTCAGGAAGGAGGAATGGGAGGGTGGGTACCCTGAGGTGCTGAGACTAGACCACGCGGAGATGGACGATAGGAATCGACAGGATGAGGGAAATGGTTGCAGCTTTCTGGATAAACAGAACACAGACCCTGCTGAGGTTTCTGAAAAGCCAGGCCCTGGGAGAAGGCTTTTCAGGTCAAGAGGGTCAAATGAACCTAGCTCTGACCCCTGCTGACACCTATATCCCCAGCAACAGGGAAATGCAGCCTCTTCATAACAGCAGTCCAGTCTTTCAACTATTACGACATTAATTCTTAAAAATATCTTTGGGGTTGTTTGGTGATGCTCTCTAGACACTCCAGTCCCTGCAGGGCCCCAGCACCAGCCCTCTCACCTCTTTGCCCCAAAACAGCCTTTGTGGAACTCTGGGGTCTACCACGGAGCCTGGGAGGTCTCAGGGGAAATTGGCCTCTGAACCAAAGGGCAGTGTGGGTCTCCCTGCCGGGCTGAGCTGTGCGACTGTCCATGGGGTATTAGAGGGGACATGGGGCTGCTTCCTCCATGCAGCAGGGATGGCCCGTCAGCAAGGAGGCAGCAACACAGCATCTCTGCTTTTGGAGCTCTGGGCCTCGGGTGGAAAGTGAGTCCCATTAGGTGTTCACATTAGCGCCCGTCCTTAGCCCAGTGTCCCTGGGCCACCTGCAGGCTAGATTTGTGCTTGAGGTCAAGACCCACCAGGACCCCAAATGGGAGCAGGTGCACCAGGCCTAGGGTAACAAGCTTCGGTGAGTCCGTGAGGAGTAAAACCTGCTGGAAGCATTTCAAAACCAAACTCGCCACCCGACTTAAAAATAAGTAAATGAATAAAGAGGCTTTCACCTGAAATCACCTAAGAAACTGTCTTAGTGAGAAACATTCCCAGGGTCTGGTGTTCTATCATTTTTGAGGTTTTCTTTGTTTGTTTGTTGTTTTTAACTTTTCTTCAGGCTATACTGGGAATTCTCGAATTTATTGAGACATTCTGTGTGTTAAGTAAACCTAACCTGTGCGTTCTTAAACTTTACTTTGAGGTATGACATATGTACAGAAAAGTGCCCAGCTCATAACTACAATGCCAAATGAATTTTCGTAAGATAGACAAACTGTGCAATCCTCATCCAGACCGAGAAATGGAACATGACTAGCACCCAAGTGGTCCCCTTACACCCTATTCCGCTGCTATCCTCCAAAGGGCCGCCACTCTCCCGATATCTAACACCACACTTTGTTTTGCCTGGAGCCACAATGTGTTTGACTTGGACAGCTCATTAAATAGGAAATAGTTCTCAGAACCTGAGCCCATGATTATAAGAATTTACAGGCTGAAGCATACAAAATACCCTCCATTCACAGAAGTGGTGGGCGCTCCCATCGTTCAATAGTCAGTCATTTGAAAATCAGGCTGACTGGGTATGGTGACTCATGCCTGTAATCCCAGCACTTTGGGAGGCCGAGGTGGGAGGATTGCTTGAGCCCAGGAGTTCGAGATTAGCCTGGGCAACATGATGAAACTCCACCTCTACAAGAAATACAAAAAATAGCTGGGCGTGGTCGTGTGTCGAGAGTAGGGAGCCAGTGGAGTGTGTTTTGCTTTTACAGGGGGTTCAATGGCACCCCCTACTGGTGAAATGTGGCTTTACACATCACATGCACAGACCACTGGCGGCGGGTGGGAGCGGGTGGGTGGAGATTAAAGAGGAGATAATTTTCCCGAGCCTGCAGCGTGAAGTCACCCATTCCCCAAGCACGGGGGATATTCTTGTAATCGAAAGAAAAACTGGAGAGAGATGATGACAGAGAAATTCCAAGTTGAGAAGACAGTCTCCTGTCGGACAATAGGGCAGCCATCATCACAGAGCTGGCCAGGATTGTTCCTTCTCCTTGCACTTTAGGATTCGTGTTCAAATGTTTGTCCAAACAAGTATCTTTTTTTTTCTTTTTTAAAACAAGGTCTCGCTCTGTCGCCCAGGCTGGAGTGCAATAGCATGATCTTGGCTCACTGCAACCTCCGCCTCACAGGTTCAAGCCATTCTCATGTCTCAGCCTCCCAAGTGGCTGGGATTGCAGGCATGTACCATCATGCCTGGCTAATATTTAGTAGAAACAAGGTTTCACCATGTTGGCCAGGGTGATCTCGAACTCCTGACCTCAAGCAATCTTCCCACCTCAGCCTCCCCAAGTGCTGGGATTACAGGTGTGAGCCACTGCTCCTGGCCAAATATCTTGTTTTATCAGAGTAGTGAATAGATTATTGCAAATAAATCCACTTTATGGTCAACTTATAGAAACAGCTGTCCTGTAAAATGAGGCATATTCCTCCCACTATTCTTGGTTTGTGCTCACTCAAACCATACTTGAAATCTGACCACACATCTGCTTCTATGTTCTGGCTTCTAAATTTGGACTTCAAATGAATTTGGTGTCTCTAGACTTCCCCAGGAGCAGAACAATATATTCATTTTTTTTTAATACATCTGTTTAAAAAGAATTCCCAGCTTATTTGTCTTTTTTTTTTTTTTTTTTAAGATGGAGTCTTGCTCTGTTGCCCAGGCTGTAGTGCAATGGCGCAATCTCAGCTCACTGCAACCTGTGCCTCCCAGGTTCAAGCAATTTTCCTGCCTCAGCCTCCTAAGTAGCTGGGACCACAGGCCCGAGCCACCATGCCCTGCTAATTTTTGTATTTTTAGTAGAGACAGGATTTCACCATGTTGACCAGGATGGCCTCAATCTCTTGACCTTGTGATCTGCCCACCTCAGCCTCCCAAAGTGCTGGGATTATAGGTGTGAGACACCGCGCCTGGCCCTTTTTTTTTTTTTTTTTTTTTTTTTGAGATGGAGTCTCACTCTGTCACCCAGGCTGGAGTGTAGTGGTGTGATCTCAGCTCACTGCAACCTCTGCCTCTCAGGTTCAAGCGATTCTTGTGTCTCAGCCTCCCGAGTAGCTGGGATTACAGGCGCCCACCACCATGCCTGGCTAATTTTTGTATTTTTGGTAGAGACAGAGTTTCACCAATTTGACCAGGCTGGTCTCAAACTCCTGACCTCAGGTGATCTACTTGCCTCAGCCTTCCAAAGTGCTGGGATTACAGGCATAAGCCACCACATCTGGCCTCTAGCTTATTTTTCTAACACATAATTCCTCTGGGCATAATCAAGAGATAATCAGGAGTGCCCACTTGGTTCCAGGCACTACAGTGGTGATGGGACAGACATGTTCTTTATCCTTCTGGAGCTTACTGACCGGAAGCAAGAAAATAAATCAACAAAACAGAGTCAGAGCATGATCAGTGTTTACAAAATGAAATTGGACCATGGTATGGTCTCTGGGGGTGGGGCTGATAAGGTATAACTTAGACAAAATGATCAGGAAGGTCTCCCTGAGAAAGTGGCATTTGAACAACCACCTAAGTGAGGAAAAGCTTCCAGCCATGCAGAGATCTGGGGCAAAAGCATTCCATGTCAGGGAACTGCAGGTGATTAGGCTCCTAGTATGAACGTGCTTTGTGTGCTCAAAGGAAAAAGTGTAGGAGATAAAAATCAGATTGCACTGGGCCAGGGGAAGTTTGGGTTTTCTTCTATGTGTAATGAATGGGACACGACAAGAGAGGTTTTAGATAGGGGCGAAGTGTGATCGGTGGGGGTTTTTTTTAATTTTTTTTTAAAGTTTTTAAGGTTTTCATTTTGCAATGAAAAACTCAAAACTTAAAATGTTTCTGTTTTTAAACTTTTTATTTTGAGATAATTGTAGATTCATGCAGCTGTAAAAAATAATACAGAGGGATTCCTGTGTACCATTTACACAGGGGGATCTCAGTTTCTCCCAACGGCAATATCTTGCAAAACTATGGTAAAATATCACAACCAACATAGTGACATGATCGTCAACATGCAGAAAATTCCCATCACCACAAAGATTCCTCATGTTGCCCTTTTATAACCACACCCACTTCCCTCCTGCCTCCACCCTTCAGCCCCTACCTAGCCACTGTTTCTCTAATTTTGTCATCTAAAGAATGTGATTTAAATGGAATCATACGGTATGTAATTTTGGAGATTAGACTTTTGGCAGTCATCATAATTCTCTGAAGATCATCCAGGTTGTCGCATGTATCCACAGCTTGTTCCTTTTCATTGCTAAGTAGTATTCCATGGAATAGATGTACCCCAGTTTGTTTAAGCACCCAACTGTTGAAGGACATCTGAGTTGTTTCCAGTTTTAGGCTATCACAAATAAAGCTGTTACAAACATTTATGCACAGGTTTTTGTGTGAATATATCTTCATTTCTCTGGTATAAATGCCTGGGAGTGCAACTGCTTGGTTGTATGGTAGTTGCATGTTTGGTTTTTAAATAAACTGCCAAACTGTTTCCCAGAGTGATTGTACCCTTTTACATTCCCACTGGAAAAGACTGAGTAATTCAGTTTCTCCATATCCTCACTGTTTGGTGTTATCACTATTTTTCATTTTAGCCATTCCGATAGGTATGTAGTGATATCTCATTGTAGTTTTAATTTGCATTTCCCTAAATGGCTAATGATGTTGAATATATTTTCATGTGCTTGTCCACTATCTATATATTTTCTTCAAGTGAAATGTCTCTTTGTATCTTAAGTCTGTGTTAAAATGAATTGTTTGCATTTCTACTGTTGAATTTTGAGTGTTCTTTATGTATAGTAGATACCAGTCCTTTGTCAGATATGTGGTTTGCAAATATTTTCTCTCACTCTGCAGCTTGTCTTTTCATCCTGCTATCTTGGCGCTGGCATTGATTTATGTTTTTATTCATGGACTTGGAGATCTTCTTGGTCCATGGTATTATGAGTGCTCTTTGATTGAAATCTGGATGTTTTCTGAGGCTCTTGGTCTTATTTAGACCTTCTGCTTTAGTTCACCTTCTCTGACAACTGCTCTGACAGGGGAAGAGTAGCTGTCACCTCATTACTGCCAGGTGGATGTAGAAATCCAAGTTCCCCTACTTGGCTTCTGTTAGCACCCAAGATAAGGGCTAGTTATTGGGGGTAGGCGGGGGCAGGTAAGTGTTCTGGCTCGCATGTGGTCTTCTCTGACATGTGGTGGGGGTGGCCTCATGACTACTGGGCAGTGGTAAGAGTCTGACTCTCCAGTGGTGTCCTCTGACACCACCCCAGCAGGGAGTGGGAGGGATGCCTCATTACTGCTGGGTGAGAGGGGGGTCTCCACTGACACCTGGGTGTCAGGGGGTGGGGGCAAGGCTCTTTACTGGCTGGTGGGGATAAAAGTCCTGGCTCCCTACTTGACCTTCAATGACACCATCTCAGTGGAGTTTCAGGGGTGCCGTGTTGCAGCCTGGCAGGAGTAGAAGTCTAGCCTTCCTACTTGACTTTTGCTGGCAAGGTGAGTCCACAGGTTTTCTGTGCTGTTTGGCTGGAGTAGAGCAACTATTGTCTGAAAGTTTCCTGCCTTCTAGGCTATCCCTTTAGTGGTCCTTTGGCTAGAGAGAGCAGGCTTTTGTTGTGGCTTTTTTCCCCATCTGTGCCCTCAGTTGCAGCTTCTTCAATGTCAAGTATGGGACGATGAGGTGAAAAGGAAGTCCAGTGAACCCTCAACTGTGCTGCTCCTCCAGTCCCAAGCTCCCTAGGTCATCTGCCGTCTTCTCTCTACCTTTTAAAGTCTTCTTATGTTTCTTTTATATATAATGTCCAGAGTTTTTAGTTGCACTTTGCAAAAGGATTAGGGAAAAGTATGTCTATTACATCTTCCTGAAGCAGAAGTAATCATGTGTTTTTAAAAGATCAATCTGACCGCTGTGTACTATCTTCATCTTTTTTTTTTTTTTTTTTTTTTTTGAGATGGAGTCTCACTGTGTCACCCAGGCTAGAGTGCAGTGGCACGATCTCGGCTCACTGCAAGCTCCGCCTCCCAGGTTCACACTATTCTCCTGCCTCAGCCTCCAGAGTAGCTGGGACTACAGGCGCCCACCAGTACGCCCGGCTAATATTTTTGTATTTTTAGTAGAGACAGGGTTTCACTTTGTTAGCCAGGATAGTCTGGATCTCCTGACCTCGTGATCTCCCTGCCTCAGCCTCCCAAAGTGCTGGGATTTATTGTCATCTTCTTAAACCATCTGGGATCTCAGGCACCCTCAAAGAAGTGAGTCTGTTTCCAAAGCCACCAGTTGGACGGTGACTATCCATGTCACCAAAAGCAAAAACCTCCATGTCAGCAGAAAAAAATAATAAATGGGATCCATAAAGCCTCTAAGGACTGGCCCAATTTCTTTGTGCCTCTAACTCTCTAATAATTAACCACGAACAAAATGACAACTACCAAATAGACACAGGATTAAATCCCAAAAGTATCAAACAGCTCAAGAAGTCATCTGATTTGGGAGGCCAAGGCAGGTGGATCACTTGAGTCCAGGAGTTTGAGACAAGCCTGGGCAACATCACAAGACCCCATCTCTAAAAAAAAAAAAAAAATTAATTTAATTCTAAAAACAGAAAGTCAACTGAGACGTTCCCAGTTCCGCACAAAACTGCAGTCAAACCATCTAAGAGAGGAAAGCCACAGTGTGTATTCAAAACCTTTGAAAATAAGATTTAGTAAACAGTTTGCTAAAAATTCTTAATTTGCAGACCCCAGGGACAAGTTTGTGTTTAGCAACTGATTGGGCCTGTCTTTCTTACCTCCTTGTTTCGTTTCTTCACTCCCTCCCCTCTCCTCATTCAGTTCTTCACCATCCCTCTGGCCTCCCTTTTCTCTATGGTCAGGACCCGTGCTTAGGAAGTGACCTGCCCCAGGCACTTAAGCCTGGACACAGATCTAATGAAAATGACCACTGTGTGCCAGGTGCCATTCCAGGCACTTTCTACTCATCAGCTCCTGGGAAGCAGGTAGTTGTATTTTTATTCCTATGTTAGCGATCATGGCCCTGAGGCCCAAGAGTGGGTCACCCTGCAGAGCCAGGATCCTGACCCAGACACAAAACCCATGCTCTTAACTGTGAGGTCACCCTGTCGCTCTGCTCCCTTTCAGGGTTTTACCTGCAGTGCATGTCTCACTGTGAAATGACAGCTTCATCCCCTTTAAGGGCAGAAGCAGACATGGCCTGCAGCCATGGTGACTTCTTTTGGTGGGAAGATGGTCCCAAGTCAGGTGCAGTCATGGGCCCCTAGCATCTGCATTGGGAGGAACCTTGGAAATCATCTAGCCCAATAAATATCCCAACCCAGTCATCTGAATCCTGCTATCGGAATCTTTTCCAGACCTGGAAAAAGTACTACTTAAAGAAACCATGAAGTAGGTAAAAATACCATCGATGCAATTTATTATTTACTTGATCTTTTTCTTAAATGTGTTTGAAACATATTACTACCATAAGTGGATACCCTACATCACTTGCCGTGAGTAGAAGGGACACATCAAAGTAGATGTGCGACTGCACAATAGCAGTAAGATGAGTGCTGCACTCAGGGCCTCAGGATCTTGCTGGGATCCTTCTGGGGCCAGTAGCCCACCCTCCACCTGCCTCCACCTTTCCAGGTGTGCTCACCCCTCACAATGCAGCCTAGCCTGCTCCACAAGGGAGCCGCCTATAGAGGTGGGTCTTTTTTTGGGAGGTGGAGGGAGGGAGATGGAATTTCACTCTTGTCACTCAGGCTGGAGTACAGTGGGGCGATCTCCACTCACTGCAACCTCTGCCTTCCAGGCTCAAGCGATTCTCATGCCTCAGCTTCCCGAGTAGCTGAGATTAACAGGCGCCTGCCACCATGCCTGGCTAATTTTTTGTATTTTTAGTAGAGACAGGGTTTCACCATGTTGGTCAGGTTGGTCTTGAACTCCCGACCTCAGGTGATCCACCCGCCTCAGCCTTCTAAAGTGCTGAGATTATAGGTGTGAGCCACCGCGCCCGGCCAAAGTGAGTTTCTTGACGTGGATTAAGACAGAGCTTGCTGTCAGTGTCCTCGAAAGTACCAGTAACTCTACTTTCTCTTGATTCTGAGACACAGCTTTTTTCACATTTGAGCATTTCTCCATTTGAAACAGGTCTTAAGATGGATGTGTACATTTAATAAGGAGGGCTTTTTTTTTCTTTTCTTAAAATCTAACATGAATTTTATGACATCTTAAGAAAAGGGATGAGGTTCAACTACGGGAAATTGCTATTTAGGAGTTAAAAATGGTCAAATAGCGGCACTTTCCTTTCGTTCAACCTAACAGCATATGGTGATACGTTCTCTTTTAGCCCGCATAGCAACCTCATCAAGCAAGTATTTTTAATCCTCTTTGCAAAAGAACACCAAGGCCCAGAGAAGCCGAGTAACTTTGCCGAGGTTACAGAGCTAGTGAGTGAAGGGCCAGGACTAGGACGCTCTCCATCTAGTCCCATTGTTTATGTTTTTACCACCACATAGAACTCCAGCCTGAGCCACCTATAAAGGACCTTTGGGATTAATCCTAGTGCTCCTTTCAGAAGAAAAAAAAGTATTTCCACATCTTTTTAGGAGAAGAGTGGAGTCAAAGGAGATGAGGAAAGATGTCACCCCCCAAATTCACAGCACTCCATCTCAAGAGAGTTTCCTGGTAACTATGCTATTAAGAATTTTGCAAGGCCAGGCGTGGTGGCTCATGCCTGTAATCCCCGCACTTTGAGAGGCTGAGGCAGGAGGATCTCTTGAGCCCAGGAGTTCAAGACCAGCCTGGACAACATAGTGAGACCTTGTCTACACACACACTAACACTCACACAATTAGCTGGGCACAGTGGTGCACACCTGTAGTCTCAGCTACCTGGGAGGCTGAGGTGGGAAGATCACTTGAGCCCAGGAGGTCAAGGTTGCAGTGAGCTGGGGTTGCACCACTGCACTCCAGCCTGGGCAACAGGAAGAGACCCTGTCTCAAAAAAAAAAAAAAAAAAAAAAAAGAATTTTGCTTCACTTCCCTTTAGTTCTTTTGTATGGCCACACAGTTCCGAGTCCAGATGACCTGAATTTACTCCATCTGCTCATCTAGAATTTTCCGTGAGAGACTTGAATGGCAGGTACCCAGTGGCATGCCAATAACATGCACTAACCGGGGACTGTGTCCTTAGGCCTGGCCTCACCCACCCTCCCGGACTCGTCCCAGCCTCCCAGGTCAGACCCTGCATGTGAAGACCAACTGGCCTGCTGCCCTGAGACTACAGCCTGTCGTTCCTTTGGCCTAAAGCACTGTGCTTAAATGTGCTGCTCAGAGAATCCAGGCATCTGTCCCAGCACAACCACCACTCATTCCCGCCTCCAGAATGGAGCGAGCCTCAAGTTTGGTTGCTTCCATTCTATTGTCCTTGGGTTTTAGTCCAGGACTTACCAAGCCCATAGGATAACCCAGCTTATCATCCCAGTCTGACCCCCCTGACCCATGGATCTCACCCCCTGACAGCAGTCACCTGAAACGAATGACACCACCCCTCACACTCAGAGGGGCCCTCCTGGAGTTCAGAATTGTTTTGGGTCCCAGGTAACCAGGACAAATGACACTGGTGCTCCATTGCCTGGAGGAGGACCACTGAGAGGGTCACAGGGCAGACACCTCCACAAACATGGACAGATTCAAGGATGCAGTGGGGAGTTTTCTCTTAGGACTCTGTTCCTTGAAAAAGAAGCGGGTAGAAAGTGACAAGAAAGCCTCACGAAAGGCAGCATCTTTGGTGCCAAAACTTGGCGTAGCACCCTAATCCTCTGCACAATGTCCAGCTCCCGGGAACCAGCCAGTGCTTGGCATTTAGCAGACGCTCAATAAATATTTGGAGAATGAATGAATGAATGAATGAATGAATATGTAGCTTAGTGAGTGGGGAAACATTTCCTAAACCTCTGGGGAATGAATGGATGAAGTGTAGGGAGCCCCCTGATGTTCAGTTAAAGCCTCCACCCTCCCTCTTTCTCTCTTCTGAACTTCTAGTGCTTTCATTATAATCGTATTTCCATGGTGGGAAGTTTTTTTTAATTTATTTTTAGAGGTGGGGTTTTGCCACATTGCCTAGGCTGGCCTCAAACTCCTGGGCTCAAGCCATGCTCCCACCTCAACCTCCCAAGTAGCTGGGACCACAGTCATGCACCACCATGCCCAATTTAAAAAAAAAAAAATTAAACACAGGGTCTCGTGATGTTGCCTAGGCAGGCCTCGAGCTCCTGGGCTCAAGCAATCCTTGGCCTCCCAAGCAGCTGGGACTATAGGCATGCACCACCATACCAGGTTTTTAAAATAGACTTTATTTTTTTAGGCCAGTTTTAGATCTACAGAAAAATTGAGAAGACAGTACAGAGAGTTCCCATATACCCCCTCACTCACTTTTCCCTATGATTAGTAGGCTATATTACTATGGCACAGTTGTTATAATTAATGAACCAATATTGATACAATATTATGAGCTAAAATCCATACCTTATTCAGAGTTCCTTAGGGTTTTGTTTTTGTTTTTGTTTTAGATTCACGGGGTTTATGTGTGGGTTTGTTACATGGATATACATGATGCTGAGGTTTGGGCTTCAATTGAATCCATCACCCAAATAGTGAACATAGGGCCCAATGGGTAGCTTTTCAGCCCTTGCCTCCTTCCCTCTCTCTCTCCCACCTCTTTTGGAGTCCCCAGTGTCTGTTGTTCCCAACTTTATTTCCATGTGTACCCAGTGATCAGCTCCCACTTACATGTGAGAACATGGGGTATTTGGTTTTCTTTTTTTTACATTCATTCACTTAGGATAATAGCCTCCAGCTGCATCCATGTTACTGCAAAGGACATGATTTCATTCATTTTTAGGGCTGCATAGTAGTCCATGGTGTATATGTACCACGTTTTCTTTATCCAGTGCGCCATTGATGGGCACTTTGGTTGATTCCACGTCTTTGCTATTGTGAATAGTGCTGCAGTGAACACGTGAGTGCAGGTGTCTTTTGGGTAGAGTGATTTCTTTTCCTTTGGGTGTATGCCCAGTAATGGGATTACTGGGTCAAATGGTAGCTCTATTTTTAGTTCTTTGAGAAATAGCCAGAGTTCCTTAGTTTGTACCTGGTGTCTTACTCTGCTCCTGGATCCCATCCAGAATACCACATTACACTTCATTTTCATATCTCTTAGGCTCCTCTCGATGGGGGCAGTTTCTCAGACTTTCCTTGTTTGGGGTGACCTTGAAAGTTTTGAGGAGCACTGGTCAAGCATGTGTAGGCTGCCCCTCTAGTGGAATATGCCTGACGTTTTTCTCATGATTAGACTGGGATTATGGATTTTTCAGAGGGAAACCCTGGAGAGAAAGACATCTTATCAAGGGCACATTCCATCAAGGTGAGCTATCACTATTGATGTTGACCTGGGCCACCTGGCTGAGGCAGTGTTTGTTGAGTTTCTCTACTGTAAACTTCCTCTCTTCCCCTTTTTCCATACTGTCCTCTTTGGAATGCAGTGAGCATGCACTGCCCTCACCTAAAAAGTGGGGAGTTGCACCTCCTCCTGATCATTGTTACGTGTTTGAAGATTGTCCATTCGGAACAAGCATGACCAGCCCTTATATTTACATTCTCGGGTGATACAGTACACATTGAAGTTAGAAAGAGAGTTCAACTGGGAGTTCCAGCAGAGGAGGGGTCTTGCCTTGCCTGCTTCTGTGGCCCCAAAAGAGTGCCTTTCACTCTTCCATGTTTAATCAATACCTTCTGAATCAAATTAAACCACCACCACTGTCCGCCAAAAAAGAAAAACTTGCAAAAGAGTCTACAGACTGTACAGGCCTCTCTCAAGGGCACAAGAGTCCAGCAAATGGGTTCTTATTGCTTCACTCAGAGTTGATTAAATGGGAGCTGATTCACCAGTGAGATGCACGAGACACACCCTGGTGTAGACGAGTGAGACCTCATCCCTAACATTCATAATACAGTCTGTACAAAGCATTTTTGCAGATAACAGGTCTTATTTTTATGACCAGCCAGTACTTACCAAGTGTCCACCATGTGTCTGGCACTCTGGGTCACAGAGATGATGAAATATGGTCCAATAGATGTAAACTTTAGATGAGATGTGTTAGTTTTCTACTGCTGCAGTAACAAATGACCATAATCAGAGGCGTAAGGCAACACCTGTTTATTATCTCATGGCTTCTCTGGGTTGGAAATCTGGGTGCAGTGTGACCCAGCTGGATTCTCTGCCTAGAATCTCAAGGGCAAAATTAAGAAGTCAGCAGGATTGTGTTCCTTTCTGGGGTCTTTGGGGAAGAATTGCTTCCAAGCTCATTCAGAGATTTTGGGTAGAATTCAGTTCCTTGTGGCTGTAGGACTGAGGTCCCACTTCCTTGCTGACTGTTGGTGTCACACTTAACTCCTAGTGTGGTTACCTGGGTCCCCTCACAAGCTTGCCATGTGGCCCCTCCATCTTCAAGCCAGCAACAGAGCATCAAGTCCTTCTCAGACTGGGATCTCTTTGTCATCTTGTTCTCCCCCCCTCCCTTTGAAGTCCTTTTCTGCCTCTACTTTTAAGGGCTCATGTGATTACTTTGGGCTCACCCAGATAATCCAGGATAATCTCTCTATTTGAAGGTCAACTCATGAGGAACTGCTATGCTCTCGAATGTTTGTCCCCCCAGAATTTAAATGTTGAAGGCCTAACCCCCAAGGTGTTGATATTAGGAGGTGGTGTCTTTGGGAGGTGAGTAGGTCTACAAAAGAGACCCCAGAGGGGCCTCAGCACCCCTTCTACCATGTGAGGACATAGCTAGAAGGCACCATCTATGAGAAAGTGGGCCCTTACCAAACACTGAGTCTGCTGGCACCCTGATCTTAGACTTCATAGCCCCCAGAACTGTAAGAAATAAATTTCTGCACTTTATAAACCACCCAATTTAGAGTATTTTGTTAGCAGCCCTAATGGACTAAAGCACTAACCTTAATTACTCCTGCAAAGTCACTTTTGCCATGTAAAGTAACGTGTTCACAGTCCCAGTCCCAGGGGTTATTAGGGCATGCAATCTTCTAGGAGGCTGTAATTCTTCTTACCACACAGTGCTTCTCAAGCATGAGTGTGCATGGGAGTCACCTCAGAGTGTGGTAAAAATGCAGATTCTGATTCAGTGGGCCTGAATGAGAGTGTGTGTTTCTTACAGGATCCCAGAGGATGCTACTGCTCGTGGTCTATGGAGCACATTTTGGGTGGCAGGGCTTTAGGTCAGAGGAAACAAATTTATAGCCCACAGCCCAGGTCAAACCCATGAGAGAATTTCAGTGCATGGAACCTGTGGTTCTCAAACTCAAGGGAATGTCAGTATCACCAGAAAATTTGTTAACATGCAGATGCCTGGGCCTCACTCCCAGGATTTTTAAGTCAGAAGGTCTGGGGTGAGGCCCAAGAATTTGCATTTCTAATAAGATCCCAGGTGATGCTGGTCCAGGGACCACACTTTGAGAAGAACTGCATTAAGCTGGTAGGCAGGCAGTTATTTTTATGAGTATTAAGTGAGGGGAGCACTGAATGCCCTTTGGTTATAAAGCCTCGTCTTTGAAAGTTGAGTCTCTTTGTCCTTCAACTATGATTATGCCTCTGTGAATCACATCTGAGGTGACACTCTTCCTTCTGTGATCTACCCACTTTAATTGAAGGGTTTGGATTTTCTTTTATATGCCAAGCTGTATGCTTCTGCCTTGGGAATACAATGAAGTGGGTAGATTTAAGAACAGCTTGAACCATTCACATCACTAGTGGCCCCAAAACCATCTTTTAAAATTCAAAAGAATATTTATTGTTTTTATCACAAAAGCAATGCTTGTTTGTTGTAGAAAATATAAATAAAAGAAAAAACATCCTCATCTCACCCAAAGGTAACTACTCTATTTTTTTAGATCTTTTTCTATACATATCTGTCAATCCAAATATATTTGTAGAGGGTTTTATTGCCAAAAAGTCATGGTACAAACTGTGTTGTAACCTACTTTTCTTCCTTAATCTATTGTCAATATTTTTCAGTGTAACCCCTTTGAGCCCCTAGTTTCAACACCCTTTATCCAATAAAAAGAAACAAAATGCTCTGTTTCGTTTTTTCCTCCTATACACCTGCAGCTGGAGGGAGATTAATGAACGGAAATGGCTGCAAAGTGGGAAGAGGTCAACGTGAACGATGAGGGTCAAGGAGAAGCAGGCGCCTGTGTCCCCAGCAATGAAGGGCAGCTGTAGTTTTGGGTTGCAGAACCAGTTCCCTCCCACCTTTTGTTTGGAGCCAGTGATTCAGCTGAGCACTTCTGGGTCCAGAAATGCCTCAGCACCAGAATCAAGTTCACAAGAAAGCTGAATCAGGAGTGTTTGTCTCGTTAATGGAGAACACAGTCACAGGATCAAAAGGGCTAATTTCAGGATAATTCACTGCTTCCAGAATTTTAGAGTACTGGTAAAGGTGGGTTTGGGGTAAAAACTTATTTTCCTTTTGCTATGAACTACAAAAACCTGCTTTCCAGCAGGTAGCGAATCATGAGGGCCAGAGAGAAGAATTTCTTAAGCTTCACCGGTGAACCCACTAGAAATAGACAGTGGACAAAACAGAGCAAGTAAATCCAGGACCCATGAGTACAAACAACTTCTGTGCTACCCCAGGGGATTTCTCCTGTGGCCTGCAGTAAATGTGTGAGCTCTTATCACCTGGAAGGACGCATTCCTGGGGCACAGCTTGGCTGAGGCTGGCCACAGCCCTCTGTATCATGACCTCCTCTTTCTTTTCTGCAGAATGAAGTGATCAGCCAGCAGCTGTGCGTCATCTTCACACACTGCTACGGGCCCTACCCCATCCCCAAGCTCACAGAAATCAAACGGAAACAGACCTCACGCTTGGGTGAGTGGTTCCCCCAGGCCTGTGTTGGCTGCTGCTTTGTGATTTAAGGACGGGGAGCCAAAGAATGCCATAAGGAATGCCAGGAGGGAGGGAATTCAAGGGCAAACAAGGTCGTTACAGGAGTCAGGCCGGGGGAGATCAGAATTTCCCCTTTATTATGTGATGACACTGGAGAACATACCTTGGGAATGTGGACAAGGAGATTTGCCAATTACAGGGTCTTGGGTCTTTCTCCCCTAGACACAGACAGTGGGGGCTGCCAAAGGCCTCCTGATTCCATACATACCCCCCACAGGTGGCTCCTGAAAGAAGGCCACACTGCACATGGCAGCTCTGTCCCCCAAACGCTCCCCTCTAAAAGTCCTTCTTCTTCACTAAGAAGGAATGAGAAGGAGACAGTGAGGGGCCAGGGCTGTTCCTCTAGTGGAGATCATTCTACAGGAAACTAGGAGAAGGGAGGAACAACTCCCCCATCCCCCCACACACCCACACACACACTCCCATAAAAACATGAGGGGACATACCTGAGCTGCAGAGGCTGGATGCTCAGAAGTCCCATGAGAGTATCAATAACCTCTTCTGGGAGGCGTGCACTGTGCCAGCTCCAGCCACGCACTTGACCTACCCTATCTCAAGTCATCTTCAGGCCACCCCAAGAGGCAGGCACTGTGACTGCAATATCAATACATTATGGCTGCAATATCAGTACAGGGTGAAGCTGGAACTTGAACACAGGTGTGCCCAGAAGCCATAATTTTGTCATTCTGCAGTCCCAGCTTCTGAGATTTTTCAAAAGAAACCTTTCCATCAGGCACTAGGTTCTTTCAGAAGATTCTGGGGCTGTTGCAACCGGGTTGATCAACCTACAAAAAGGAAAAGGAATATCAGGCTGCTTTGAGGCCTGAAACATGAGCCTTCTGTTGCAAGGGCCTGTCTCCCTGCTGCCTGGAGATTTATCAAATATTAAAGATAAAGGATTCTTTTTCCCTACATAGGTTGGGGACCTTTCCTACTTCCTGTTTCCCATTCCTAAGAAAATTGAAGGATATCTGAGTAATAGAAGACTGAAATTTCTACTCTTTAGCAAAATTTGAAAGGGATGAGCCAGTTTAGATTAATTAAAAGGCTGAATTCATGGGACTATTTTAAAGTTATTTTTGTTCCCATCTTGAATAACTTGTTAATTTAAATGAAACACAACTTTTTGCTGAAATGAAAAATTTTAGCAGCTGAGTCAAAGGCTATCTTTCTGACCATGTGTGGAGGAAAACTGGGATGTGCCCAAGTCACAAGTACTTCTCCCTTATAGAAAACAGGTATTAATTAAAATGTTATCAGGGCAACACGTTATAAAGACCAGTCGAGTTAGCAAACGTTAGAGAGTGAGGGTTACATTCCCAGGACATAGCAACAATCTCTGATGTCTAGGTGCCTCATAAGACACCCTCCTTAGAGCAAAGCTTTTGCAAGGTCTGTTTCAATGGCATAAAATTTGCTTTCCCTTAGCTACAGGAAGGGAGGGAACATTTTCTCCTCCTGAATTTGCTGAGGTTTCTTTCACTAGCAGTTAAAAGTTTCTGGTTTTGGGCCAGACATGGTGGCTCACGCCTGTATTCTCAGCACTTTGGGAGGCCGAGGCAAGCAGATCAAATACCATCAACATCCATTGAGCATCTACTATAATGGTCACGTTTATTGAGGGATACTCATGTGTCAGTCATTTTGCTAAGTGTTCTCCATAAATTCGCTCATTTATTCCTCACTACTCTTAAGGTCAGGAGTTTGAGACCAGCTTTGCCAACATGGTGAAACCATGTCTCTACTAAAAATACAAAAAATTATCCGGACGCAGTGGCACATGCCTGTAGTCCCAGTTACTCAGGAGGCTGAGGCAGGAGAATCACTTGAACCCCGGGAGGTAGAAGTTGCAGTGAGCCAAGATTATGCCACTGCACTCCAGCCTGGGCAACAGAGTGAGACTCCATCTCAAAAAATTAAAAACAAAAAAAATGTTTTTAAGTACCTGGTTTTCAGCCCAAGCATTACAATTCCAAGGGCTAGCACCAAGAAGAAAAGAAAAGGCAGACCTGAGAGGCTCAAAGCTCATGATATAAAAGAAAAACCATCATGTAGTTATTAACAAATGGAATATACAGCAGGGGCATTTTGTGTCTTCAGTCTAGCAGCTCAAGCTGCATAACTAAAGGTCACCAAATAGTGGTTCTTTAGGGACCTGCTTTAAAGGAAAGACAAGAATGATCAGTGACAAGGATCTCAAACCGGCATCTCTGTGGGACCAGGCAGGTGGTATAAACAAGTGAAATGGGTTCAGGGCTAGACAACAGGGAGTGGTGGGGACTGTGGCAAATCGGAGAGCACTGGGTTTTTTGTTTTTTTTTGTTTTTGTGGTATGGTGTCCTCTTGCCCTCCCAGTGAATTCTGGGAGACAGTGGTAAAAGTAAAAGTAGAGGATATTAACAGTCTGGGAAGCAGGAATGAGGGACTGGCTGGAGATGAACAGTGGGTGTGATAGGTGAGCAGAGGGAGGCAGGTTACCGAGCAGAGAGAAAGTCAAGTGAAGAAATGAGTTTTCGTCAGCTCTCAGGCCTTCCCCTGCAGCCTCTTTTCTCTTTATCTGGATCATTTCAGAAGTTCTGGGGGGAGTTTTTTAATTAAAATGTTTAAAGAAAGTGGGATTACACAGGTGATTTTTACTGTTTATACTTTTCTGATATTTTTAAAGTAAGAGCCTTTTTTAAAAAAATGAGGAGAAGTGAGGTAGCTCTGTACTGACAGAGAAAGGTGAGTGGAGGACCACCAGGACCACCATCTGGGGCAGCACAGGGTTCAGGGTCTGAGTGAAGAGAATCAGTCTGGAAGGCAAATTCTGGGTCCAAGTTACAGCAGTCTGGGGAATATGCAGCCAGGCCAGGGCCGCAAGGTGCAGTCAGCCAGGGTGAGCCCAACAGCTGAGTAGTCACAGCCCCCAGGAAGACAGGGGCTTGGTCCTGCCCTCAATAGTTTAGGACAACCCATAAATCCAGCCATAGGAAGCAGTGGGGTTTCTTTTCAGCACAGCCCCTGAACCCCTGGAGAAGGGCCCATCAACAACAAAGAACAACAACAGGCTAAGAAGGGCCCCCAGGTCCTCAGCAGCCTCCTAGAGCAAGTTTCTGCAACAGGAGTCAAGGCGTTCTTTCATTCACTCGAAAAACAACCATTGAACCTCTACTAATAGTATAAGGTCATGTTTATTGAGGGATACTTATTTGCCAGCCACTTCACTAAGTGCTCTCCATAAATTCACTCATTCGTTTATTCCTCACTACTCTGTGATAGAGTATAATGGGTATTACAATTTCCATTTTCCAGAAGGAGAAACTGAGGCATGGGTAGGATAAATAACTTGCCAAGGTTATAGAGCTGAGATTTCTAGCCTCAGAGCCCACACTCTTACTACACTTTACCACCTTTTTGTACTAGACACAGATGAAAGGGTTTGAAATGGACAGACATGGATACATCGTAACATGATGAGGCTACAGCAGGGGTGCATATGCTGTGGGAACTCAGCTGGGGCTACTGGGTCTGGGGAAGGTGGGGGAATCTGGCAAGGCTTACTGACCAAGGGTGTCTGATCAGTATGTCTGAAACTTGAAGACCACCTAGGGATGAGCCAGGTTTGGAAGGGGCTGGAAGGGTGTTTTAGGTAAAGGAACAGTGTGTGCAGAGCCCCAGAGGGGAGAGAGCACGTAGCACTCATGGGGAACTGAGAGCCACCCATAGCTCAAGCACACACACAGTTTGACAGAGAGAAGCCAGAGAAGGCAGTGGAGCCCAGTCACAAGTGGCCTCATTAAGATGTTTAGACTCTATCCTGGGAGCACTGGGGAGCTATGGAAAGATTTATAGCAGAGGAGGGGAGTGGCATGATCAGAGCTAGCTTTAGGAAGGATGGCTCCTGCAGTGAGGTGGGTCATCAGATTGAGGGGCCAAGAGTGGAGGCAGAGAGACCAACAGAGGCTCCTGTGAGTTCCCAGAAAGAGAGGATGTAGCCCAAACTAGGGTAATATCAAAGGGAATAGAGGGAAATGGAAGATTCAGGAAGCACTTAGGAAGACAGGGGGTGTTGATGGATATTCTCAACAAGACAGAAGTGCTGAGCTGAGGACAGACTGGCACCTTCAGGAGCCTCGGGTCTCAAGGGCTGAAATGACAGGCAAATTGGAGGATCCTCATGTTTAACAAACCAGGCCATCCAATCAGAATGTCCAAGTTCAAATCGTAGCTTCTCCACCAGTCACTAGCTTGAACAAGTCACTGTAAATTCTGTGTGCCTCAGTTTCTTCAACTGCACAGTAGGGATAATGTGCAACCAGGTTGCATATCCTAAGTGCTCAGGAAGTAGTAGCTACATCTTCTTTATTCTAGAAAATGAGGGCAGGGGCCTGGCTTATTTGTCACTGACCCCGATAGAGAAAAGCTTGGACTTAAATCACCTGGAATGCAGTGGCGAGGGGACAGCTCTTCTAAACCACTTCCTTTGGGCAGGGCGGGCGCTGAGCCCTGAGAAAGAGCAGCAGAGGTGGGGATGAGTGGCATTCTTAGAGACAAGGTGGGTGGGTGATTATAGGTGAGTCTTCTCTGGGGAAATGCTACTTTTAATCACAAATAAGCTATAAGGATTTCCTATGAAAAACTGAATTTCAGTGAGTTGACTGTTCCTCTGATTAGTCCTGTCTGCTGTTTGGTTGCTGTCTTGCCAATGAGTATTTTATCACCAAGATTTCCTTGCTCACTCTTATTTGCACTTTCTACAAGATAAATCTAAACTTTATCCTTTTTTCCACTAAAGCTACCTTTTTTTTCCCTTTCCTGTTCCAGATCCTCATTTTCTTAACAATAAAGAAATGTCTGACGTTACCTTTCTGGTAGAAGGAAGACCATTTTATGCTCACAAAGTGCTGTTATTTACAGCCTCTCCAAGGTATGTATCCAAGGTTTTGAAAGCAGCTGCATTATGACTTTGGCTGTTGCTATTACTATTTTTTGAAGTTCAATTTTGGTGGTCTCTTCACCGGACTGACAGATCATCTTCACAAAATCAAGAATTCAAGAGCACAGGGAAGCTGCTGGCATAAACAATCTAGAATAAGGGACCCCCTCCTCTGGGCAAATAAAGGGGGCGGGGGGGGCGAGCTTTGGGAGCAGAACATGGATTGGGTTTTGGCTCCCTCAGCTAGGTGGCCTTGTGCAGTGAACAACCTGAGGCCCCACACATGGGAGCCTTGAGACAGCCACTCTCCAACTGTCAGGGAACAGACTTTGGCATAAGCCACTGAAATTCACAGGTCCTGACTTTACTTTTCCCTAACTGTGGAGTTAACAGTAGTATCATGTAGCAATAGGAAGAACTGCTCACCCTCTCTGCTAGCTCTGCAACTGCCCTTTCTTCTCCTTTTGAGTTGAGATTGGGTTGACAGTTTAGAACCACATTGTCCAGGGACCTGAACAGGGAGCAGTGAGGCTGGGGCAGAGGAGAGATTGATGCTGAAATGAGGAGGAGGCAGGAGAGAATGATGCTGAAATGAAGAATACCAAGAGTCCCAGCTGGGTGGTGAGCAGGGGGTCCCTGAGTTGGGTAAGGACACTGGGAACCCAGAAATGGAACTCCCTTCCAGGAAGTTTGCTAAGAGAATGTGTGTGACCAGCACTCCCTGTATTTCTAAAAGCATCCAGGAATCTCCAGTCCCCCCACCAAAACCAAACACAAACCCCAGATGTCTGCTTTGCCACTGCAAGAAAAATATGTTTTCCCTTGCATAGTTTTCAGTCATGACACCATAGACAAACCAGATCAATATTGTACCAATGTTATATTCTTAGTTTTGACAAAGGTGCCATGACTGTGTAACATGTTAACATTAGGGGAAGCTGGGTGAGGGGTAAACAGGAACTCTCTGTATTATCTTTACAACTCTTCTGTAAATCTATAATTTCAAAAATAAGTTTAAAAAAACAGATGCATATCAACTTATTCTTAAACATGTTATCTGTGTGTTCCATTGATAAGATCTCTACCCACAAAGAGCTTTTAGTTTAGTTGATGGGCAGGAAAGTGCATTGAAAACCCAAGACAGAAAGTCACCCATAAGGGAGATGATTAGGTAGTCAACAAACATTGATTAAATATCTGCAATGTGTCAGGTTCATACTGGGACAGGATGTGGGGATGTAGCAGAGACAGAAACCACTGAAGTCCCTGCCCTCATGGAGCAAAGCGTGTTCCATGGGCACCGGAGGGGAGGGAGTGAAGCCACAGCCCTGGGCTCAGGAGAGATGCCATGAAGGTGGTGGCCACGTGACAGGCCCTGAAAGATGGACAGGGTTTAACAGCCACTCATTCTTTTCCAATCACCAGTTGGAGAAAGAATGTAATTGTTCAAAACACTGTTTTTTAATTTTAGAGTTTTAACTTCAAATTAGATTATGGTATAATAGGAGGGTTTAAATTAAGAACTGTAAGGATATACCAGTGCTATATTTCAGAGTTGCAGGGGAAGAAACAAGGTATTTCCATTGTCAGGAGACCAGTTTTTTTGCGAGCCATGGATTTGTGTGTGTCTTTTTTAATCTCTTTTTTATGTCCTTGTTCAGGTTCAAAGCACTCCTCTCCAGCAAGCCGACAAATGACAGCACCTGCATAGAGATCGGCTATGTGAAATACTCCATCTTTCAGGTGAGCCCCTGGTGTGGCCTGGACTCTGTGCTGCGGGGCACAGGGCACAGGTGGTTGCCTCAGATCCTCAGCCTGAGGATTGGCCATTTGGAGAAGTCCTGGGAATAAGCTGTCAGTCTCTTGAACTCCTGGCCCCTCCTCACAGTGCCCCTTCCGTTTCCATCCATTCATCCCTGCAGCATTAACTGAGTGCCTGCTATGCCTGACACTGTGCTAAGGGCTGGGGACACAAGGATAAAGGATGTCCTCTCCTGGGGACTCAGAGTCTGGGGAGGCGGGGCGGTGACTGAGTAATTCGTCAATTACAGTATACAGTAGCGTACTCAAGAGGAGTGAGCCAACGTGCTGCAGCAACTCAGACCAGGGGAAATAAAGAAGTCCTCGGGGATGAGGTCTTATGAGCCAAAACATCCAAGGCTGAGAAATTGGTGAGCCACAGGAAAGACAGGGCTCAAGAAAGCTGGTTAGAACATTCCAGGCAAAGAGAACAGCAAGTGCGAAGTCCCAAAACTTTGGTTGAGCTCAGCGTCATCAGGAGCTGCTGTGCTTTTAGGGAATTTGTACATTTTAGCATTAGTCTAAATCTACCCCAATTAGGAAAGGAAGGCTTCCTCGTCCAAGGCCAGATGACATGACCATTTCTCCTTCTGTTTGGGGGGAGTTCATGCCATGAACAATGAGTTTTGGTTTATGTGGTTTTTCTGAGGGGCACCGCAGCTTTTTTTGCTTTTCCACCTTCCTTCAATTATGCCTGATTCATAAATCCTGCTCTGCAACAACATTCTTGCAGCTAATAGAAATTCACTCACTCCCCAGCCGGCTTTGCACCTGTATTTCTACAGCTCCAAGACCCTCCAGGCGCGTGAAGGCTGTGTAGGCCCCTTGGTCCCACCAGGCTGTCTTCCCACCTTCCAGGGTTCAAAAGACAATGTGGGTGACCTGGGGATAGAGTTTATAGAATGCCTGTAATCCCAGCACTTTGGGAGGCCAGTGTGGGCTGAGGTGGGAGGATCACTTAAGCCCAGGAGTTTGAGACCAGCCTGAGCAACATGGCAAAACCCTGTCTATTAAAAATATAAACATTAGCTGGGCGTGGTCACAAACACCTGTACTCCCAGTTACTCAGGAGGCTGAGGCTGGAGAATCACTTGAGCCTGAGAGGTCAAAGTGCGGTGAGCCATAATCGCGCCACTGCACTCCAGCGGGAGCAACAGAACAATACCCTATCTCAAAAAAAAAGGTTTCCAAAGATAAGATAAGCCTGGATGAGCTGTCCCCCTGAGGTCAGGAGAGTAGTGAGGAGGCTGGAGCCCCAAGGTGGGCCTGGGGAGTTGGCATACTCCAGACATCCAAGTGCCCATGTCCTCTCAGCCTAGGCCCTCCCCACCATTTTCTTTTTTTTTTTTTTTGAGACGGAGTCTCGCTCTGTCGCCCAGGCTGGAGTGCAGTGGCGCGATCTCGGCTCACTGCAAGCTCCGCCTCCTGGGTTCACGCCATTCTCTTGCCTCAGCCTCTCCGAGTAGCTGGGACTACAGGCGCCAGTCACCACACCCGGCTAATTTTTTGTATTTTTAGTAGAGACGGGGTTTCACCGTGGTCTCGATCTCCTGACCTCGTGATCCGCCCGCCTCGGCCTCCCAAAGTGCTGGGATTACAAGCGTGAGCCACCGCGCCCGGCCCTCCCCACCATTTTCTACTGAGAGCAAAGTGGTCATAGCCCCTTCCTGAATGGCAGCTGTTGGGTTGGAAAGCTGGGTTCCATGCAGCCATGGCTTTGCTTTGGAGGGTGATGAGGAAATGTTTGTGGAGCCATGAGTAGTGAAGCACTGATCTGTGCTTACACATGTTATCTGGATTGTTATTCCTTTTTTTTTTTTTTTTTGAGAGAGAGAGAGGGTCTGGCTCTGTTGCCCAGGTTGGTGTGTAGTGGCACAATCTTGGCGCACGGCAACCTCCACCTCCTGGGTTCAAGCCCCACCTCAGCCTCCTGAGTAGCTGGCAGTACAGAAGTATTTCATCACGCCCAGCTAATTTTTGTACCTTTTAAAGAGATGGGGTTTTGCCATGTTGCCCAGGCTGGTCTCGAACTCCTGAGCTCAACCAATTCAACCGCCTTGGTTGCCCTCCCAAAGTGCTGGGATTACAAGCATGAGCTACTACGTGTGGCATTATCCCCATTTTTATAGATGAAGAAACTGAGGCCCAGAGAAGCTAAATGATGTGCCCAAAGTCTTAGTTCTAGTTAGCAATAGAACCAGGATTTGAACCCAGCCTGCCTGGTAGCAAAGGGTGGGGACACTGTTCTAGAATACCCTTTCTAAATGGGAATGTGCTGAGAGTAAGAACAGTTCCCACGTCTTGAGCACTGTGTGTAAGGCTCAAAGCCAGTGGTTCTGAACCTCAGCTGCACATTAGAATCACCTGGGAGCTTTGACAATTCCCAAAGCCCAGACCATACATCAGACCAATTCAATCAGAATGTAGGGGTGGGGCCCAGGTATCAGCATTCTGAGGTCTCCCCCACCTCCTCCCAGTATCCCAAAGTGCAGCCAAGTTGGAGAACCTGTGCTCTCAGTTACAGCATTTCTTACACATTAGCAGCTCTCAGAATACCTGGAGAAGGGTGGGGTGCTTGTTAAAACACAGAGAACATTTTAAAATGCAGATTCCTGGACCCCACCCCAGAGTTTCTGATTCTGCAGGTGTGAAAATTCGTATTTTAACCTTTGGTTTCAGGGGCACATGCGTAAGTTCGTTAAATTGTGTGTCATGGGGGTTTGGTGTTCTGATTATTTTGTCACCCAGTTAATAAGCATAGCACCCTCCTCCCACCCTTTGCCCTCAGGCAGGCCCTGGTGGCTATCGCTCCCTTCTTTGTGTCCATGTGTAAGTGAGAACATGGATGCAGTACATGGATGAAGCTGGATTACAGGCATGAGATGGATAAATTCAGGTCTCCAGCTCCATCCATGTTGCCACCAAGGACATGATCTCATTCTTTATGGCTGCATAGCATTCCATGGTACATATGCACCATGTCAGAATTCACTTTTTTTTTTCTTTTTGAGAAGAGTTTCGCTCTTGTTGCCCAGGCTGGAGCGCAATGGTGCAATCTCGGCTCACTGCAACCTCCGCCTCCCGGGTTCAAGTGATTCTCCTGCCTCAGCCTCCTGAGTAGCTAAGATAACAGGTGCCCGCCACCATGCCTGGCTAATTCTTTTTGTATTTTTAGTAGAGACGGGGTTTCTCCGTGTTGGCCAGGCTGGTCTCAAACTCCTGACCTCAGGTGATCCGCCTGCCTCGGCCTCCCAGAGTGCGGGGATTACAGGCGTGAGCCACTGCGCTGGCCCAGAATTCACATTTCTAACAAGAACCCAGGTGCTTCTGCTGCTGCTCTGGGACCTGTCTCTGAGAACCACTGCTGCCCCTCACCTCATTTCATCCTTCCTGCTGCCCTGCGAGGTAGCCATAATCCCCACCTTACAGACGAGGGCACGCATTCAGAGAGGTGGAGTAAGTGGTCCAGGTTCCTGCTGCTGCTCCTAGCAGAGCTGAGGTTCAAACCCAGGCCTGGCTGACTCCCGGACCTGTTCTCTTAATTTCCTCCCTTCTGTGGGCACCTGGGCGCCCCCTAAACTCACCCAGCCCTGAGGAAAGAATCTTTCGGCCCATTCGTCTGGAGCATGAGCTGGAAGCTGGAAAATGCGTGCTCCCCCAGTGCTCATGAAGGGGGAGCTTACACTGTGAAGCCTGGGACTAACTGGGGAGGTTCCTGTAATAAAAACTTGGCTCGTAGTAGGCGCTCAGTAAATGTTTGCCAAGCGGCCTCACTGAACGAGACCTCCATGGGAAAGGGCAGTCCCTGGAGGAATCCCGAGGCCTGTAATTGCTTTTGACGGGGGATGGTTTCCTGGCCACATTAGACTCACGTTACTGTAATGGGAAGGGAAAATTTAACAGGCCCCGGGGACTTTTCCATGTGCCCACCCTTTCCCATAAAAGAAGAAAAGCCTCATTTGTGGCTTGAAATAGGCCAAGGAGGGCTGAATGCGACCCAGCGGGAGGCTCCCAGGGGCCGGCTTTCTTCAGTCCATGCTGACAGAAGAATTTTAGTAAATGAGCCTGCTTTGGGTCTCCTCCCCCAAGTCTGTTTAACATCACACGCCGGCAAGGGCCAGACGCAGCTGAGGCTGCACCTGGAAGTGGGGGCCTCCGCGAAGCTGTGGGTGCCATTTGAATCCCTGCTTCATGCAGGTTGGCAGCTGCCAAGAAAAACAACTCCACGAACAGGCCCGTTGGCCTAATAAGCATTTGTTTCACCCCCTTGCAGAAAGGCTTGTGCCGGCAGAGTTGGAAGGAGGCCTGGGCCAGCCCAATTTAAATTCCATTAGCCCTGGGATCTCCGAAGGAGCAGCGTTTCAAGTCAGCAGCCCCACCTGGAATATAGGAGACCACGTGCTAGAGAAATGCTTTGTAAATGTTCAGGGCGGTCATTATTATGGCTCTTATTGTTATTTGTTTAGCCTTTATAAATGAAAACTGCTAGGAGAATAAATTGATTTTAATAAGGCCCAATCCCAACATTTGCTGACTTGATATTTTAAATGCTTATGACCCATCAGGGTGGGAGAGGGGAGGGTAAACAATGCTGTGTTATTGCACAAATCCTCAGATGCCACCACCATCTCTGCCACAAGCAGATGGTCACAAGAGCCCAAAGTCGGTATGTGGGAGACACACACAGAGAGGCGAGGATTCGTGTTTATGGGTAGGGTGTACACACCGCAGGCTGTTTGCTTGCTGTGTGCCAGGCCCTGGGATACAGCAGTGGGCAAAACCTTATTGTGCCCTCCGACTCTAGTGAGAAACAACACTGCGATGGAGGATGATGCACGATTGCCTGATGTGACCTGTGGTGGGGTGGAGATCTGAGGAGGTGCCCCACTGGAGATGACCACTGACTAGATCCAGAAGGAGCAGGCAGAGCTCAGTGGACAGAAGAAGGGGAGGGCATCCTAGCAGAGGGAACAGTGTAGGCAAAAGCATGGGACTAGAAGAGAGGGTGGGAGGTTCTGATGCAGGCAAGCCGTTGAGTGGTCCGAGCATAAAAGGCAACTTTTGGCCAGGCATGGTGGCTCACACTTGTAATCCCAGTGCTTTGGAAGGCCCAAGGCAGGATGATCACTTGAGCTCAAGAGTTCAAGACCAACCTGGGCAACATAGTGAAATCCCGTCTCTACAAAAAATACAAAAATTAGCCAGGTGTGGTGGTACACACCTGTAGTCCCAGCTACTCAGGAGGCTGAAGTGGAAGGATTGCTTGAGCCTGGGAGGCAGAGGTTGCAGTAAGCTATGATCACACCACTGCACTCCAGCCTGGGTGACAGAGTGAGACCCTGTCTCAAACTAAATATAAATAAATTAAAATATTAGCCAGGCACGGTGGTGCATGCCTGTAGTCCTAGCTACTTGGGAGGCTGAGGTGGGGGGATTGCTTGAGCCCAGAAGTTTGAGGTTACAGTGAGCTGTGACCACACCTCTGCACTCCAGCCTGAGTGACAGAATGAGACCCTGTCTAAAATAATAATGATAAATAAGAATTTCAATAAAGCTATAAACAGTATTTTTAAAATAACTTAAACACACATGCAAAAAGCAGTCTGAGACCAGTCGCAAAGACTTTCAGATGGCCTGGGTGAGAACAAGGCAGCATGTAGCAGAAACAAGGGAAAAGATTTTTCAGCCTCAGAGAAAATTCAAGACCTGACATTTGCAGAGGGCTTGCTATGTGCCAGGCCCCTGCTAGGCCTGTTCTATGCAGTGACTCATTTAGTCTTCATCACAATTCCATGAGGCAGGTAACATTATCCCCACTTCACAGATACGAAACTGAGACACACAGAGCCTAACTTAATTCAGGTCCCCCAGCTTTTAAGTGGCAGAGCCAGATCAGTAACTGAGGCAGCCCAATTCCAGGCTCACTGCACTTAGTCAGTGTCCTATATTGGTCACAGACTGTCAGCCTGAAGGGGCCATCGAGGACAACCCAGTCCAGGCTCATTTTACAAGTACCCAAAAAAGGGAGGTAACCAGTCCGTAGATTTCGCCCACACAGCTGCCTTACAGCCAGGGAGGTAAAGTGAGTTTGTCCAGCATGCAGGTAGAAGACAATAGGGGCCGGGCATGGTGGCTCATGCCTGTAATCCTAGCACTTTGGGAGGCCGAGGTGGGCAGATTGCCTGAGCTCAGTAGTTCAAGACCAGCCTGGGCAACACGGAGAAACCCCATCTCTACTAAAATACAAAAAACTAGCCAGGCGTGGTGGCATGCACCTGTAGTCCCAGCTACTCGGGAGGCTGAGGCAGGAGAATTGCTTGAACCCGGGAGGTGGAGGTTGCAGTGAGCCGAGATCACGCCACTGCACTCCAGCCTGGGTGACAGAGCAAGACTCCATCTCCACACACACACACACACACACACCACACACACACACACACACACACATAAAGACAATAGGAAGTGGAGGAGACTGGGACAAACCACCTAAAAAATTAACACCCAGTTGTCCTAGGAGATAAGATAGCAAAGTCAGATACATCCATGGGCCCCATTCCATTCAAGGGACACCAGTTTGTCAAGCTCTGGAAACTTCGCCTGCTGTTTGGACATCGTGAGTCACATGAATAAAAGCATCCCGACTAGGGCCATTGACATCATTAGTGATACACAGAAACCCTGGACCCCTCATGGCTTTGCCATGGAGCTCGGCACATTGTAATAAGGAGCAGGTGGCCCTGTGGCATCCCAGAGTCACCCGCTGGGACTTCAACAGGAGGCTTTGAGTCAAACTGGGCCATGTTCGCAGGGGAACGGCCCTCTGGTGCAGGTTCTTAAAGCCACGCCACGCGTGCAGCAGTTCCGCGCAGCATAACTGGGGCGGGAGGTGGGAGAGGACCCTGTGATTATCATGCATAGATGGAAAAGCCGTGATGAGGAGCAGCAGCTAAGGGTTGTTTAGTTTGGTCTTGGGGGTGGACATGGAACTGGGGGTGGGAAACCATACGGAGACAAGTTTCAACATGGTATCAAACTATCTGACTGATGAAACTGTTCAAAATGGGCAGTCTTCTCCCCTTAAGGTAGTGAGCTCTTGGTCACTGGCGACATGGAAATGGGCAACCATTTGGAATGGATGTCCTAGAGGTCTCAGGAACTAAGCCTGAGTTGGGACATCCACTGAATGGCTTTAAGATGATATGTCTTTGCCGTTGACAACTGTTCTCTGTGTTTTCTTCCAGCTGGTTATGCAGTATCTCTACTATGGTGGCCCAGAGTCACTGCTCATTAAAAACAATGAGATCATGGAGGTAAGGGATCCATAGTGGTGTTGGCTGTCACAGGTCCCTTGGGTGAGTGGCACCTCTGTAAACTCGGGTCACCAGCCTGCATGGAAGTGTCTGGAAGGACCCGTGTTGGGTTTTCATTTGGATGAAGACTTGGGGCTTTTGTTCCTTCCTGACTCCTCAGTCCTCCCAGACAGGAAGGGCTTCTCATCAAAGACCTTCCCTGGCAGGCTGGGGTGCTAGTGCACTTGCTTGCCTGACTGCTTTCAGTAGCCACTGAGTGAAACCCAATTTTAACTAGCATTGGTGGTAAGGGGGCAGGGAAGGGAAGGAATTTGACTGAAAAGTCTGAGGCTGCAGCTGAGGCATTAATATCATCAGGAAATATCCTAGATGACATCTTCTCCCTTGTCACTTATGAAAGAATTATATCCCCTAAAAACATCCCTCAAATCATAACACTGGCCGTTCTTCCAAGATGCAGAAGCTGAGGGCAGATTGCAGTCTCCTCCCGGCTTTCCTCAAACTGAGCATCCCACAGTCCTGCAGCCCACGCCTGCTTCCTTCCCTCTCCCCCGCCCCCGTCCGTCCACCTCTTGTAATTCGACCGGTTCTAGCCCCACATATCCAGGAGCCTTGTTTCTGCCCGCTTTTGTCCAAAGCCAAGATTTTCCCCTGTTCCTTGCCAAAAGTGGAAATCTTGTTCATTTTCCTAATTGAAACTGGGAGCTTTGAACCAGAAGCCAAAAATCACCCCCAATTAATCCTCAGCAAAAGAGCCAGGATCACGGTCAGTTGTCTGACGTCTAGGGTGCCTGGCTGACATCCAGGTGCCTGGCTGACGAGACATGTCAGGACACAATCAACTGTTCAAGAGCAGACCTCACACAGTGGTTACAACACGGATGCTGGGCCAGACTAGTCTAAATCCAGGCTCCACCGCTTCTGAGCTGTGTGACCGTGGACAAGTTATTTAACCTCAAATCCTCAGCTTCCTCGCCCATAAAATGGGGATAACTATCTACCTCATTGGGTTTTTTAGAGGATCTTAAAAATGTGTTAAGGTGCTTAGAACAGTGCCTGGCACACAGTGATTGCCACTAGGACTATGTATTCACTGCAGGCCCACTTATCCTTTCTTCTTATTCTGTGAAACCTTCTGTGGTCACTCTCTCCCCACCCAAACACACACAAACGCAGACACACATGGACACACAGTGACTCTCTTGTCTCCCTGGACTACTCCTCTGATGGTTTTAGTTTCGAGGATGTGGGCTCATTTGTAAACAAAAGTGCGGTGGTGTTTACAACTAATTTTTTGTGTGTGTGAAACAGAGTCTCACTCTGCCCCCAGGCTGGAGTGCAGTGGTGCAATTTCGGCTCACTGCAACCTCTGCCTCCTGGGTTCACGCCATTCTCCTGCCTCAGCCTCCCGAGTAGCTAGGATTACAGGCACCTGCCACCATGCCCAGCTAATTTTTTGTATTTTTAGTAGAGATGGGGTTTCACCATGTTGGCCAGATGGTCTCGAACTCCTGACCTCAGCCTCCCAAAGTGTTGGGATTACAGGCATGAGCCACTGCACCCAGCTGTTTACAACTAACTGATCACAACCAGTTGTGAATTTCTGTGTTCCTTCTCCACTCCCACTGCTTCATTTGTCTAGCCTTAACAAAAATAAAAATAAATAAAAATAATTTTAACTAAAAATAAGGAATGTACATTTAAATCATTTCAATCATACAGAAGAGTTTTGAATACAAAGCAGCTTCCCAGGCCCACCCTGCCCTCCCTCCAGTCCCCATTCCCAAAACAGGTCCTTTGAACTATTGCTCTTAGCTCTTGCTTCCCCTCCCCAAAGCCTGTCATTCTCTCAACATACATCTGTCGAGCATCTCCCAGGCTGGCACCATGCTCAGGGCCAGGTTACAGCAGTGATGAAAACTGACACAGATCCCTGCCCTCCTGGACTCTAGTGAGGGAGGCAGACACGACGTCACATCTGGTGTGCTGTGACTCTGAGGAGTGAGACAGGGCAAGGAGGAAAGGAGGACAGATGGGATGGAGGGAGGCTCCTCTGAGGAGGTGACATCTGAGTGGAGACCTGGACAACAGAGGGAGTGAGCCACCTCGATATCCATCTTGCTGATAATACCCTGATTTTCACCCTTATTTCTGAACATAACAATTTTGGGCATTTTGGGTTGACCTCCTGCTGTGATGGGTATGAATTGAGTTTGCTTGGTCCTCCCCTCCCCATCCCCCGTCTTCCCCAACGATGGAATCCTATCTTTGTCCTCTTCCTCTAGTGTTACCTTTGTGCATCATTTCCCGTCCCCTACCCGTGACACTGCTGTGGAAGATGAGGATGAGGACTGTCTCACCACTATAGTTCCTTACTGTTACCTCCTTTCCATCCACCTCCCAGCTTCTAACAGACTCTTTTTGTGATTTTTAGCTTCTGTCTGCTGCTAAGTTTTTCCAGCTGGAGGCTTTGCAGCGACACTGTGAGATTATCTGTGCGAAAAGCATCAATACCGACAACTGTGTGGATATTTACAACCATGCCAAGGTAATCAATCTCATTCTCGCGTAGTGCGCACACAGGAGCGCTGAAGCCGGGGAGGCTTTTCCTTGGCAAACACAGAGGCAGGGCAGAGAGCGCGTGCTGGGCCAGTTCTCTCAGGGCTAAGCCGCTGGCCTCTGCCAAGGTCTGCTTCCTGCCCTAGAAAAGATGCCTTCCACCTCCCCTCCAGAACAAGGAAAGTAGGAGCCCAGAAGTTTCAAAGGCAGAGTTCTCAAACAGTGCTTCTCAGACTCTCATGTGCACATGACTCACGTCACAGACTCCGATTCCACAGGCTGGGATGGGCCCTGTTCGGCTTTTCTAACAAGCTCCCAGGTGATGTCTCTGCTGCTGGTCTAAGGGACACCTTCTAAGGTTCTAGAACAGTGGCTGTCCAATCCAGCAGCATCAGGGAACTTGTCGGAAAGATGCATTTTCAGGCCGTACCCCAGACCTACTGAATCAGAAACTTCAGGGGGGACCCAGCCACCTGTGGCTTTGCATGCCCTCCAGCTGATTCTGGTGCATGCTCAGGGGTGAGAACCACCCTTCTAGAATTGTTCTCAATGCCAGCTGCACGTTAGAATCACCTGGGGACTCACTTAAACTTCCTATGCCTGGGACCCATCACAGACTCATCAAATTAGCCTCTGGGAGTGGAACCTGGACAAAGGTATCTTTCAAAGCTTCCCAGGTGATTCTCAGATGTGGCCAAGATTGAGAACAGGCTGTAAGCACTGCTGAAGTCTTTGGAGTCTGCTTAATCAGGTGGACCCAACACCTGGCTACTAATTAGAATCACCTGGGGGAGCGTTCTGAATGCCAGTGTAGTCCCCACCCCCGATGACCTCAGCAGTATCCCCTCAGGGAGCCCAGAAATCTATATTTTTAACAAGCTGCTAGAGTGACATCAGCCGTCAAACCAGTCTTCACTCCAGTTTTCAGGAACCACTGATTTCATCCAATTCACTGCATCAGTGGGGAGACTGGGCCCAAGAGACGTAAAATACTTTGTCCATGTACCACTGCATTTTGTTCCACGTGCTGAGCACAGGGGGGATTAAGAGTTCCAGCAAGAAACAATAAAACCAGTTAAGATGAGGAGTTAGGTTGTTTTATTGATTGATTGATTGATTTTTGAGATGGAGTTTCACTCTTGTTGTCCAGGCTGAAGTGCAATGGTGCAATCTAGGCTCACTGCAACCTTCTCCTTGGTTCAAGCAATTCTCCTGCCTCAGCCTCCCAAGTAGTTGGGATTACAGGCGTGAGCCATCGCACCCGGCCAAGATGAAGAGGCCAAGGTGGGTGGATCATGAGGTCAGGAGATCGAGACCATCCTGGCAAACACGGTGAAACCCCGTCTCTACTAAAAATACAAAAAAATTAGCCAGGCATGGTGGCAGGCGCCTGTAGTCCCAGCTACTCGGGAGGCTGAGGCAGGAGAATGGCATGAACCTGGGGGGCAGAGCTTGCAGTGAGTGGAGATCGCGCCACTACACTCCAGCCTGGGCGACAGAGCGAGACTTTGTCTCAAAAAAAAAAAAAAAGAAAAGAAAAATCAGATTGCATGTGAGATGCTACTTGCTTAAGACATCATTCAGTGAGCCCTTTTAATGTGCAGGCACCTGTGCTTAGAGCCTTGTTGCATCTTGTTTTTTAATCTTCACTACAACCCTTTTAGGTAAATGCTACACTAGTCCCATGTCATAAGGAGACTGAAGCACAGAGAGGTGAAGTAATTTGCTTAAGGCCACACAGCTAGTAATGAAATTTTTGTTTTCTGGTAAAATGTACATAACATAGAATTTGCCACTTTAACCATTTTTAAGTATACAGTTCAGTGGCATTAAATACATTTGATTGTTCTGCAACCATCACTACCATTCATCTATAGAATTTTTTCATCTTTCCAAACTGAAACTGTACCCTTTAAACACCAAATCCTCATTCCTCCCCTCCCCTAGGCCCGGGTATTTACCATTCTACTTCCTGTCTCTATGAATTTGACTACTCAAGGGATGTCACATAAGTGGAATCATACAGTATTTGTCTTTTTGTGACTGATTTATTTCACTTAGCATAATGTTCTCAAGTTTCATTCGTATTGTAGCACGTGTCAGAATTTCTTCTTTAAAGCTGAATAATATTTCATTGTATGTACATGCCATATTTTGTTTATTCATTCATCTATCAATAGAGACTTTGGTTGCTTCCACTTTTTGGTTATTGTGAATAATATTGTGTTGCTATGAACATGGGTATACAAATATCTGTTCAAATCCCTGTTTTTTTGTTTTGTTTGACACAGAGTCTTGCTCTGTTACCCAGGCTGGAGTGCTGTGACATGATCTCGGCTCACTGTAACCTTTGCCTCCCGGGTTCAAGTGATTCTCCTGCATCAGCCTCCCAAGTAGCTGGGACCACAGGCATGCGCCACCATGCCTGGCTAATTTTTGTATTTTTAGTAGAGACAGATGCTTGCCATGTTGGCCAGGCTGGTCTTGAACTCCTGACCTCAGGTGATCCACCAGCTTCAGCCTCCCAAAGTGTTGGGATTACAGATGTGAGCCACCGCGCCTGGCCTCAAATTCCTGCTTTCAGTTATTTGGGGTATATTCCCAGAAGTGTAGTACTGAGATTTTTGAACTCAGATTTGTCTCACTCCAAAGCACAGGTTCTTAACCCTGTGTTTACTGTCTGGCTTAATAAATGTTGGAAATATTTTCAATAATCCTTGATCCTCAAGATTTTCTGATTGGCTATCAGTAAATCAAAAAGTACAGTCAGTCTTCATTGTACACACACACACACACACACACACACACAGTGTTCTAGTTAAATGAGGATTATACCAAAATCTGGTTTCTCAGGACACAAGCATTTTTTTTTCAATCTTAAACTGATTACTTTGCAGAAGAGAGTTCTCTCTCTCTCTCTGTACCAAGGCAGAGAGCCTGATTAGCCTTGTGCTCCTCTGCCCTCCTCCTTGACCATGGTCACTCAAATTGCCCCATGAACTTGACATCCACAGTGGCTTTTCTGTAGCCTACCACCGTGGCAGCGAGGCCTGTGTTTCACAATCCCATTTTAATCTTTTCAAGTTCATTGTCAGGCAGCTTCTGTAGCATATCTCGTGATTTAATAATGTCACCTGATGCAATGTGAACCCCGGCTGGGAATACAGGCTTAGAACGCCTATGGCAGAGAAACTGCCTCTTTCAAACATATATATATACACACACACACACACACACACACACCTACAAACACCCCTTTGCTGACAGGGCTTTGGCTTTTACAGACAACAGCTCTGCCTCCGCCTTCCAGGCCACTACCTGGCGTGTTTCCAAGAGAAATATCTGCCCTTTATGATAGTCATGTGGAGGGCAGGGCAATGCCAGCTGCCCCCTGTCCTTTCTGTGCACTGCTTCCCCTGTGCTGTGGATGCTGCAGCCCGCTAATGGTCACACACCATGTGGATTCGATTCCTGGCAGATTGTGCTGCAAATAGAAGATAGTTTAGTAAAAAGAGTGGTAAAGAAAGAAACCAACACTTGCATTTGTAACTCCAGGAAATACAGGCATTTAGATGCTAACAGCCACATTCCAAATGTCAACGAGGACCTCCGCAACGTTACCTCTGTATTACATCTAACAGTTTGAGACAGCTGTGGAATTTTATACAGAGTAGAAACCCATTCCACAAATGCATGGCTTAGCCAGCTCTTTTTTCCTAGTAAACCTGTCCCAAACTATACAGCCATGAAAAGAGGCCCTGGAGCTTCTTGTGGCCCTTTCAGTGTGTCTCTTGAGAAAAAGAACAAGCTGGTTCATCAGATTGAATCTCAGCTGTTGTGGTTAAGTTCAACAGTGCATCATGATGGAAAGAACACAGGTTTGGAAACCAAAGGATTTATTCGCTAGTGTTTATTGAGTAGCCAGTATTTCCTAGGAGCTGTATTCATCAGAATATAGTAAGAAATTAGAGAAGCTGGGCACAGTGGCTCATGCCTGTAATCCCAGCACTTTGGGAGGCTGAGATGGGAGGATCACTTGAGGCCAGGGGTTTGAGACCAGCCTGAGCAACATAGTGAAACCCCATGTATATAAAACAAAATAAAAAAAAAAAAAATAGCCGAGCATGGTGGCGTGCACCTCTAGTCCCAGCTACTCAGAAGGCTGAGCCAGGAGGATCACCTGAGCCTGGGAGGTCAAGGCTGCAGTAGGCAGAGATCACGCCACTGTACTCCAGCCTGAGGCACAGAGTGAGGCTCTGTCAAAAAAAAAAAAAATTAGTAAGACATGGTCTCTGCCCTTGAAAAAATTACCATCTAGGACAAGGGTCAAGGGTCAGCAGACATGTTCTGTAAAGGGCCAGATAAACATTTTTAACTTTCCAGACCACACAGTTGGCTTTGTACCTACTCAATTTTGCAAAAGGAGCCAGAGAATATGTAAATGAATGGTATGGCTGTGTTCCAATAAAACTTTATTTATAAAAACAGGTGGTGGGCCATATTTGGCCTTCAGGCCTATAGTTTGCCAACCACTGGTCTAGGGAATGCGAGCTCCAATCCCAGTTCTGTTAGTAATTGGTTGTGTGGAGATAGGCCAGAGGCTGATATACAGTCACCATTCAATAAACACTATCAAATATTATCAATGTAGGTATATATTATGCTTTTATTTTCCACTAACTTGTGCTGAATGACACTAATATACAAAGCAAGTGCCAGGTGTGCTGGTGGGGGGAGCTCACTGTGTCCTCAGAATCAGATAGGCAACTCTGAGCCTCAGCTTCCCCACGGGTACCAGGAAGCCTTGTACTCTGTGATTCTAAGAGCAGGATTCATGTTGAAAGAATGAAAAGATTTCTAAGCCAGGTGCAGTGGCTCACACCTGTAATCCCAGAACTTTGGGACGCCCGCCTTGGAGGCTGAGGCAGAAAAATCACTTGAACCCGGGAGGTGGAGGTTGCAGTGAGCCGAGATCATGCCACTGTGCTCCAGCCTGGGCAACAGAGCAAAACACTGTCTCAAAAAAAAAAAAAAAAAAAAAAGAATGAAAGGATTGCTAAGATTTCTCCCAGCTCCAGGATTTGTGCATCTATATGGACATTTGTGGGATAACTAGCCCACTCACTGATAAACTTCATCAAGCTTTATAAGCCTCTTGGAGACCACAGAATTACCACATGTATCCCTGTCCTAAATGGCACAGCAGAGCACGATACCCCTGTAGTCCACCCCCTTGCTTTTGTAACTTGGAAAACTGAGGCCCAGAGAAGTGATTTGGTTGGCACAAGGCCAAGGAGTGGAGGAATGGACTCTAGCCCTTTGATAGGATGAGCTGCAAAGTCACACCCCATGGGTATGTGCTGGGGAATCAGAGACATTCTGCAGCCAGTCTTCCTTAGCAGGTGCGTGCCATCATTAGCTCTGAAGGCATAATCTGAAAGGTGCTTTTCGTAAGCGTAACCATCTCCCATTTCCTCCCCACTCTCCACAGTTTCTTGGAGTCACAGAGCTCTCAGCATATTGTGAAGGCTACTTTCTCAAAAACATGATGGTCCTCATTGAAAACGAAGCATTCAAGCAGCTCCTGTATGACAAAAATGGTGAAGGGACCGGCCAGGATGTGCTCCAGGACTTACAGAGGACGTTGGCCATCAGAATTCAGTCCATCCACTTGTCGTCTTCCAAAGGTTCCGTGGTATGAAACGCCCAGTGCAGGGAATGCTTCCCAGGAACTTTCCAGTTCTCCTGCCGCATTGGCTTTACACAAACACAGACAAATTCCACCTGGCACCTGTTTTTGGCTGGGCCAAGGAGCTGCCTCTACTGCTCCCACGTGTTCCTGTTGAAAAACAAAGGACTTTCCACTGGTCTGCAGATCAGATCAGCTGGGTCCAGAGCTTAATGGGCAATTGGACAACGAAGTTAACCCCAATTGAAAGCACCCCTAGGACCATTGAACACCCACTGCCGGGGACCACTGTCCAGTGAATGGATTGAGGCCTTTTAAAGGTCACTCAGGTTCCAGGTTGACAGTTGGAGAACTTGAATGTACCAACCATGAAGAGATTGTATTACACATTAAGGACCTTGGTAGCTGTGCTTCAGCAAACGTCAACCACAGTAGCAAATTGGTGAGGCTGTGACCCATAATGAGGAAATAATTTGGCAAATTTTTAGGGGTGGGAACTTTTTAAAATGTTCATTTAAAAAAAAAACAAAAACAGGGCAGTCTTGTAGTTTAAAATATATTTCTAAAAGCTTAACAGTTCGTTTTCAACTAAATTGTGTTTAGGGATCTGTGTTTGAGATTTTTCCTTTTTTTTTTTAAATAGTAAGTCACAGGTCCACACTGTGTAAACATGCATCTGATAAGATACTGCTGATATTCTAAACAAGTTGAAATAATCTTGCCTTAGTGATCATGATTACACAAAAGAGGTGCACTGCCAATAAGTATCTCTAATTCAATAGTTGAAAGCAACCTGCATGCTAATCGTGGTTTCGGGGTGAGAATAAAACACCCCCACATAACATGCATTTGCATGGGCCCGAACCTGTGAAATGTTACATTTGTGCTTCATTTTTGCCAAGGTAAAAATGCTCCATCATTTCTAGCTAAAATTCCATTTGGTGAAACCAACATATCCATTTCTTTTCCTAGTTACGGATGATTTGGGGATGCTTTTGCAGAAATGTGTTCATAGATGATGCTGAATGGGGGGAGGGGGGCAGCACGTCAGAGAATTTACTATTAATCCCAGAGTTTTCTCTGTATTCTCAGAAGATGTTAATAGTTTGTTACTAGCCAGAGAGTATGACTATGTTAGATTATTTTTAAAGCTGAAACATGTATGATAGGATGGATTCTTTCTGTATTCTGAGAGTGTACAGTAGAGGATTATTATAATGAAAGTTTATATCAACAGGGTTTCGTTGGCTCTGCCATATATTATAAGCAAAAGAGATTGGTAAAGTGCCACAATATTCCAGATAACTTTTCAGTTGCGGCCTTTCTTCTTGTTCTTTAATTTGAAACCTAGATACATGCAGTAAAAACTAGGAGAATGACTTTTACCCTTGGGGACGGCCAAGTTTTGTTGATAAACCTATTTCCTAGCATGCCTTCAGGAAGTTGTGCCAGACCCTAGATTGTGAAGGAGCCACTGTTCTTCTGTTGTACTAGCTCTCTGAACCATTGTTCAGAGGACCAATGTCACATCGCTTCATGGGCGTGGCCCGTGGAGCATCTGGGTGACATCTGTCTACAGTATTGGCTCTTCTGTGAGGCTGATACACAAGGCCTCTCTTCCACATGGTCATTTGCAAACCTCCCCCAGCCCCTACCATCCAATGTGGAAGGAAAACAAGAACTGCCTGAAGAAGAGTCCAAGCTACAGATAGACAGCGTGTGCATTGCGGCTGTCACCTTCCTCCTCCCTCTTCTGTATCCTCAGAGATGCTGTGTGGATGTTTCCTTAACCTCAGCTGACTTCCCTGTGAATGTCTAATGCTAGTTCAGGGCCTCCAGGCATTGATTTGTACAGTGGCAACTCCCATTGGGGCTTCTGTTATCGTTTGGTGTGCTTTCTCTGTCATTAAAAGAAATGATTTTCCCAGGCCGTGCATCATGTGTGTGGTTTGAGTGGGCTCTTTATCTCAACAGTTCAAGCCTCAGAACTTCACTCAGTGAAGAGATTGGACAATGTGGCCCCGCAGAGAAAGTCAAGGGAAATGAAGACACTAGATAAAAGACAAATGTTCCTGTTGCTGGCGGTGTGGCAGCCAAGCCCTAGTCCCCAAGCTGCATACACTTCTGAGTGATGCCCTTGGATCTTTTTCCCATCAGGCAGAGAAGCTACAGGTGCTGCCATTTGGGCCACCGCCGTAGCACTGCCTAAGGCAGAGAACTCACCTGCAGAAGGTGGGTGGAGTTCTGGCTGTCACTCATGTGCCTTGATGACACTTTTTGAGGATGGGGGGATGAGAAGGACAAGTTATCTCCACATGGTGTGTCCCCACCAAGGGCCAGCATGAGCTGATGCTAGGGGGTAGTGGCAGCATTATGGGATGGGGGTGGGGGTCATGGAGGGACACGCAGCTCTCTTCTTGGGTGTCATCATTGCTGAGGTCAGACCAAGTCCCCAGCAGCTCTGCTGTGGCTCCTGACCCAGCCTGGGCCCAACCCAGACATGTGTGCCGATAAATCCCCCTGGCCAATCCACAAAAACCTACAGGCAGGTCGGGGGAGAGGCCCAGCCAGCCCTGGGAAACCTGGGCCAGTGAGACCCGGTAGAGAGCTCACATCGCCCCACCTCCCGGAAGTGACTGCTCAAGTCCGCTTAGCAATCCAGGTCTGTTCCTTCTTTAGGAAGCAACCAAGTGCCAGGGGCCAGAACTGTGAGTCAGGCCAGGAAAGCAGAAGGGCTTTTTATTTTTGACTGTGTGTCACCCTCGGTGTAGCCTCACGGTGAGTAGGCCTTTTTGATTTATTGCTTTTAGAATGATAATGATAAAGTGCATGCTACCCCATTTGCCTTTTACTTGTCTGACAGGTGGCTTTGACATTCAGGCATCAGCAAAGTCCGTACAAGGGCCCATTAGCATCTTAGGGTGTGGAGGAAAGCGCGGGGTGCGGTGGGGGCCTGCCTGCCACAAGTTCCCTCCACCCCTTCTGTTTGCAATGGGACACTGGAAGGAGTGTGTACGTGCAGCCGCCCCCAAGAAACACAAGGACCCGACTTAGCTTCTGTGCCCACCCCCATGGCCATTGGTCTTACATATACCAGACCTGGATATCATTCATTCTCCTCAAAAGAAGGAGAATCCACTCAAAATGAAGATCAGGATGTGAGCTCCCATCACGGAGATGCCCGGGCAGAAACCGGAAGACGATGCAGTCAGGCATGGGGGCGGGGTTGGAGGAGGAGTTCTGGGACCCCCTCCACACTGAGCTTCTGTGATTCTGCTTTTGTTCTGTGTTCCCCGTTCTGCAATTCTGCTTTTGGATCTCACATTGTTTCTTCCTGTAAAGCCCCGGGCAAAAAGTGCTATCCGACTGTATGTTGTCATACCAAGACTTTCGTCATACAGTGTTTTGCCAGCATCGGGCTGTGTGGATAAAGGGTTCTTTGAGAAAATCTATTTCACCAGTCTTGGGTCCTCTGCCTTCAGAATTCAGCACTCACCTCCCTCCACCCCCACCTTGAGTCACAGATGAATGAATAGTCGCAGAAGTGCTCACATCCTCCCACTTCTAGTTCTTTCTGCCTGGCCCCTACACAGCCTCCAAGGCCAGCAGTTTCCTGGGTTTCTCCACTCAGGGAAACATCTGTTGAGCACCTTCTGTTGGCAGCACTGATTGCTGAGCCCTGGACTCCAGCACAGACCTGAAAACCCTGTTCCAACTGGATCCAACCCCTGACTAGCTTTGAGACTTTGGACAAGTTACTTACTCTATCCAGTATTCACCTTCCTCTTCCGAAAAAAAAAAAAAAAAAAGTTTAACTATAACTAGTGGCCGGCCGCTGTGGCTCACGCCGGCCACTAGTTATAATGTAATCTCAACACTTTGGGAGGCCAAGGTGAGCAGATCACTTGAGATCAGCAGTTCAAGACCAGCCTGGCCAACATGGCAAAACACCAGCTCTACTAAAAAATACAAAAATTAACGGAGCGTGGTGGCGGGCACCTGCAATCCCAGCTACTCAGGGAGGCTGAGGCAGGAGAATCAGTTGAACCTGGGAGGCAGAGATTACAGTGAACCAAGATTGTGCCACTGCACTCCAGCCTGGTCAACAGAGTGAGACTCCGTCTCAAAAAGGAAAAAAAAAAAAAAAGAAAAAAAAAACCTATAACTAGTGAATAGTGTTGTTGGGAGGATTAAAGGAGATATTTTGTACGAGTCCCACACTGTTAGTAGCAGGCAAAAGGCTTTTCTGAACTTCTAAGACTGAGCAGAAGGAAGGGGAAATTGATGATTCATACAAGGAAAGGAAGGCTAATGACTTTGCCTTCATTTCTAGAACTTTCTACAGCAGCGGTTCCCATGGTGATTTGTGATTCTCTAGGGTTTTGCTACTTATTCCGAGGAGTATAGGGAAATTCCCCCCAAACTGAGCTCTTTTGTGATTCTAGTTCCTAGCACAGTGCTTCACACAAAGTAATCAAGAAATGTTTGCAAATGGAAGCCAAGTACACCTGGATTTCCTTTCATATAAACATCATATTTTCAAAAGATTAGAGTTGCAGGGATTCACTCTTCCAAATTCCTTGTCTACACAGGAATGTGAGATTCACACGTGTGACTTGGATGACACAAGATTCCTATGGTGTGTGTCTAAGGTCCAAGACCCCACAAATGGCTGAGCAGGGCCCACGCCCGCCAGAGCCAACTCTCAGTCCAGGGCTTGAGGACCACGGCTCTGTGGAGAGGGAGAGGATAGCCACAAACCCCCAAATGAAACAAACTGCTAGATATCCCTCCAGAAAAATCTGGGACTGCTGTCCTCATCAAGTTAGCAGGCAAACCCATATGCCCTGTGCTGCCGCTTGAGTGTGTGGACATTCATCCCCCACCACTCCACCAAGAAACCTCCCTGGTGGAACTTCACGTCACCTCTGTTCCTCCCAGCCTAGCCAATGCCTTGAATAAAGCAGCACGTGCCTTTGGCCGGGGCCATTGCAGAAGCTGCTATGATGCCTATTTTTTCCACCCTCTTTAAAAATAACTCAACAGATTTTGAACTTCCTGCTTGGCAGAAAAAAATAGAACTCATACTCAGCAATCACATTGCGCTTTAGTTCCCACCACTGATGAGGCAGGCAGATAACGAGTGCCCTGTGAAAGGACACATCTCCAAGTTTAGCCCTGAATCTGAAAAGACAATCTGTCTGCGTGAATAGGCAATTAGAAGAGATGCCCTGATGTCATTGATGCGTTCTTTGGATGTTGCTTTTCAGAGTTAACCTTCAGATGAGTTCTGAATTTTAATGCTATGGAAAACCTCTGGGATGAAGAGCTACAAAGGGAAGAGGCTGATTGGTACAACGGAGGGGCTCTGTGCTGGGCACCACATCTCACCCCTGACCCTGAATCTGTCATCTGCTACCTGGGTGACCTTGGCCAGGCCTCTTCTCCATCCGGACCTGTTTCCTCAACTCCTTCTGACTTGATGTCGTGTGGGCTTAGACTGGAACCTGTCACACTCTCCTTACCACACTCCTATATTAGAACCTTGTGAGAACATCATTTTGTGTAATAGAACATTCCAGATTGCATCCAGGAGGATTTAGCAAAAGTGACCTTTTTCATCATTTCACAATGATGCCTTCAGCAAAACAGGCTCCCAGCAGGAAACCAGATAAAAGCGTTAGAATGAGGCTTCAGCTATCTCACCATGAAGATGGCATCTCTCTAGATCATTGCTACATGACCACTATCTCCTTTTCGGTTTTGGGTTTTTCTTTTTCGCTTTTTATTTTGAAACAATTACAGATTTGCAGGAAGTTGCAAAGATAGTACAGAGTAACCCAATGGTGACATCTTAGATAAATCTAGTACAATATCCAAACCAGGAAGTTGACATTGCTGCAATGTGTGTGTGTATGGTTCTGTGACATCTTGTCACGTGTGGATTCGTGTAACCACCACCACGGTCACTTTTCCCTCACCGCAAAGATCTCCCGCATGCTACCCTGTTGGAATCACTCTGGCCCTCCCCCCACCAACTTCATCCCAAACCCCTGGCAACCACTAATCTGTTTTCCATCTCTATAGTTTTGTTGTTTCAAGAATGTTATGTAAATGAGACCATATAGTAAGCAGCCTTTGAAGATTAGTGTTTTTATTATTATTATTATTATTATTGACACAGGGTCTCGTTCTGTCGCGAAGGCTGGAGTGCAGTGGTGCGATTTCAACTCACTGCAACCTCTGCCCCCCAGGCTCAAGAATCCTCCTGACTCAGTCTCCCAAGTAGCTGGAACCACAGACATGAGCCACCATGCCCAGCTAATTTTTATTTATTTATTTATTTATTTATTCTGGTAGAGATGGGGATTTTACCATGTTGCCCAGGCTGGTGTCGAACTCCTGGGCTCAAGCAATCCTCCCACCTCAGTATCCTGAGTAGCGGGACCACAGGCATGCGCCACCACTACCAGATCACTTTTTTAAAAAATTTTCTGTAGAGACGGTCTTGCCATGTTGCCAGGACTGGTCTCAAACTCCTGAGCTCAAGCAATCTGTCTGCCTCAGCCTCCCAAAATGCTGGGATTACAGGTGTTCGCACCTCAAACGGCGAGACTGGCTTTTTGCACTCAGCAGAATGCCTCAGAGACCCATCCAAGGAGCCTGCACATATGGAATGTTTGTTCCTTTTCATTGATGAGTAGCATTCCCCCGTATCCTGTCACCTTTTAACCAGAGAGAGACAGGGGCTTTCTCTGTCACCCAGGCTGGAGTATAGTGGCGTGGTCACAGCTCACTGCAGCCTCAACCTCCCCAGCCTCAAGTGATCCTCCAACCTCAGCCTCTGGAGTAGCCACAGGTGGAAGCCTCCACGCCTGGCTAATTTTTTTATTTTTTATAGAGATTAGGTCATACTATGTTGTCCAGGCTGCTCCCAAACTAGGTCTTTCTGTAATTGATGACTTCTAGATATCTCACTGATGGTGTAGGGCAGTGCTTCTCAAATTTGTTAAAATGACTCCATGGGGCTGGGATGGGGCTTGAAATTCATTGTTTCTAACAAGCGTCCCAGCGCTGCTGCTGCTGCTGCTGGTCCAGGGACCTCACTTTGAGTAGCAAAGGTGTGGAGTCTGGAAGTCAGAGATTCATCTCAAACCCTTTCTGCTGCCAGGCCAACCTGTGACACCTGTTCTGTCACCTGGCCTTTCTGGAGTCTCAACCTTGAGGGTTATTACGAGCCTTTCTTTCTGACCCAGGGGAGACATTTTCACAATGCATCTGAAAAAAAATCATTTGAAATTCTATCTTCCAGAACCAAACACTGCATGTTCTCACTCATAAGTGAGAGTTGAACAATAAGAACACATGGACACAGCGAAGGGAACATCACACACCGGGGCCTGTCGGGGAGTGGGAGCAAGCAGAGGGAGAGCATTAGGACAAATACCTAAGGCATTCGGGGCTTAAAACCTAGATGACGGGTTGGTGGGTGCAGCAAATCACCATGGCACATGCATACCTATCTAACAAACCTGCATGTTCCGCACATGTAGCCTAGAACTTAAAGTATAATTTTAAAAATAAATAAAGGTAATTCTGTCTTCCTAGGTGGAGGGCTCTTAACAGTCTGAATTAAGCTAAGGAATTACTCACACATAACCTCATTCTACCTTACTTTTCCCTGGTCTGTTGTTGATCTAAATCAAGTTTATTTATTTCACGGGTATTTACTGATGCCCTAATATAGTTAAGAGACCCACTCCTGTGCAATGCCATTAACCAAAGGTAACCAAAGGTGACCCCACCCCTTTTCTTTGTCCTGTTTCCTTCAGGGTTGGCGGCAGAAGGAAAAGAAAAGATTCTTGTTTATTTTCAGACTATGCTTTGAGGCTTCTCTCTGCACTCACAGAGCCCCCTGGGGTGGCAGGGACACCCAGGAGAATCAACAAGGGAAGAATCAAAGATGCTGCCCCTTCCCTGTTCACTTCACAACACTTTGATAATGGAGAGGGACGCTGGAGTATCTGGTTCAAAATGGCTGCTGGGTGACCCTGATACTTCTCAGTTGTATGCTATGGGGAATGAGTGGGTGGGGAAGAAGAAAAAGTGGTAGGATTTTATCCATAATTACTCATTATTTTCTTTACTTGTGAAGGGAACGACTGCATTTTTGGCACTTCAAAGGACTCGCTTTCATACATTAAATATTTTGTTTGAGGAAGGGAAAAGCTCAGATAGTGTTTTCTGTTGAATAAGTAATGAGAAAGTAAATGAAGTCTGTTTTTTTCTAGAAATTCCTTGAGCCAAGGAATGATTCCTTGCCCCTAAAATGTGAGGATTTCAGGTGACCAGTGAGTTTAATGTAAGTCAGCTGCATAATGTGGCTGCTTAGAAGAGTTCATTTAGCTATAGGCTACATTAATAGAAGCATGATTGCTAGAATGATGGAGGTGATGGTGCTCCTCTGTGCACTGGAGGGCTCTCTGCTGGAATTATGCACTCAGGTCATGTCCTGTATGAGTCAAGGTTTCTATCAGCAAGCAACTCTGGTTCATTTCAGAAGAAAGAGGGTTTATTCAAAACTATTAGAGGATTTACACAGTTGTTGGGAAGGCTGGAGAAACTATTAAAGGCAGAGCCTTTTGGAATAACTTACAAACCATGACAGAGTGACAGAGTGACACTCAAAAAGAAAAAAAAAAAAAGAACAGCCAAAGGAACTCGGACGTTTGGCCTGTAGGAGGGAAGACTTGGGTGACCATCTTAATTTTAGTTGTCTTCATTGCTGCATGCTTCACAATGATATGGAGAAATCACTAATGGCATTTCTGTAGTTCCCAGAAACTTGGCTTCAGTGACTGCTCTTTCCACAAGCACCAATGTTATTCCTACATCAGGAACTCAGCCGACCCGAAAAAGCTCAATGCTTCTGCCTCTACTTGCACTACATAATGGAAGCTCCCATCTCCTCATGTTGGCCCTTTAGTATCAAAATTTCACTGGGTGCATCCACGTCTGACAGGCAGAACCTAGGTCCCATGCCTGCAC